>NW_009260667.1:2119149-2197161 GCF_000687185.1 Egretta garzetta
AAACAAATGAAGGAACGTAAAAACACCAAAAAGTATGCTTAAACAGATAGCATGCCTCAAGCAAAAGCATAAAAAGGGATGATCAAAGCATAGGGTTTCTGTTACCAGAAGTTAAATATTTTGAAAAAGTATCTTCTCTAGTTAGCTGAATACTAGAAACCTCTGATTCAAGAAAAATATCTTCTCTAGTATCTTCTCTAGTCAGCTGAATACTAGAAACCTCTGATTCAAGAAAAAAAAAAAAAAAATTACCCTTACTGTCTTGACTCCCACGAATATAATTTGTTCTCCCTGATGGGAAAGGGAGAGGTCACAGAATTTCTGAAAGCCTCTTGGTAAAACTGGGATTCCCAAGGTTCTCAGGCTGCTCCCTGGATCACAGGGAAATGCAAATCTTTGGGAGACTATAACTAAGACCAAGTGATGATGACTTTCAGCACTTTAAGCAAAGTCAAGGAGGACCATAATCCTCATGTAGCCCACCAGACGATGCAGCAAAGCACATGCTCTAGCAAAAGTCTATTAAAATTGAAACATTTGCACTTCTCTGAGCTAGCATCTTCCAATGAAAAATTATTTTCTTCAGCTTTCTGTAATTCTTCTAAAATTCTACTAACAGCAGGAAAATGATAAATTCAAAGCCACTCAACTATTCAATGGAAGAGCTAGGAATAAAGCTCTCCAGTCCCTGCCATCTGTAGTTGTGGTCTGTTATCACAAAATCCTCCTCCTAAAATCCCCACCTGCTGCTTCTTCCAGCCTCTCAATTGGCCTTGTTGGGTGTAAGAAATGGTAAAAGACGGGGAGCAATTTGTTTCATTTCACTGGGTTGTTTTTCAACTGGATCAGTCCCTTAATTCGGTCACTGCACTGACCACACCAGCACTTCTGCCAATACAGCTGAATGGTTGACAGTGGGAATGGGCATCAGGGAACAGCAGCATCAATCCGGTCCTGCCAGAACATTTCACAACATCAATCCACAGTCTTTTCATTAAATTAATTAACCTTGATTTAATTAACAAGTGAATTAAATAACTCCCCTTCAGAGATGGAAACCCATGTTGTCAGTAAGATCCTAGACTCATGACAAGCTCAGATCCTGATGTGCTACATCTGCTCTTGAGCAGACACTGTAGGCAAATGCTGGAAACGAGGTCAGAATCTGTCAGTGTCATGAGGGCTTAGAAGCATTTTATGTCTCTGCATCAGAAGCCCTCAGAATGCCCAATGTGAAGAAAAAACTCAAGTGTAGCTGTAGCTACACTGCCTTGTAGGTCTGGAGCAAAGTGGTTACTGCTAGCTGAGGAGAAACCTGCACGTGTTCTCTTGCACAGGGTGAACGTGCCGTTGCAGTCCCAAACAACCTCAAGTCTGCTTTCAATATTTAGCCAAGAGGTGGAAATATGTTTTTTAAATTTAAGCTAATTATTAACCTCCTCTTTTCTGAGAACAGCAATAGTACAATTACTCAGTGTTACATCTAGTAGACTGCCTCAGGTGAGAGGAAGCGCATATCGATCTCTCACTTCTGTGGATTCTCTTTTAACGTCTTTTACGTTTATCTTTCACATTATGGCTGCCTTTTACTTCTTAGCAATGCTTTGCTTGGGGAACATTATAATACATCATCAAGTACCTTTTACACCTGTGCAAGTACTCATATACTCAGCCTTAACTCTTCATTAATAAGACTGTCAGCTGTTGTTTTGGGGGATGGAGTTTTTAAACCAGAAATAAAGTGCATCAAAATGAACTCATGTTTTAAAACTACAAGAGTGGTGTAACTAAGGTAATCACTTCTCCAGTATTCTGCATTCTATCCTATACAAAATCAATAGTGAGAAATATCACTAGACAAAAGGATACAATGCTGATAGATTATGTGTTGATTTACATGAACATGAACATATTGGGAAGCATTACAAACCATTTAATCTACCATCAGAGTAGAGAACATTTAGGAATGAAAAAAAGACCAATAGTGTTTCATACACAATTTGGCTTTAGGGACCAGATGTATTATAGCTTCCATATGTCTCAGCCTACTAAATGCATTTTTAATGGCAAGTTCTTGCAGAGCAAAATCTGCACAGTAGCTTGGGTAGTCTGTCAAAAGGCAAAAATAATTTCATCCAGATTTGCCCTGAAATTTATTTTGGTGATGTTTTTGCGTGTTCTGGGAGCCCCACAGGGGTCGCAGAAGGGTCTGAAGCATCAGAGTGCTCCATTTCCTAACACAAACCATAATAAGCCTTTTTGGATATTCTACCAATGTCAAGGGCATTAAATACAGATCATTGTTCTTATGACTCAGTATCTCAGGCCATACTGACTGATGAAGTACACTGAAACTTTCCACAGATACTGACAGATCATTAGTACTGGAGCAGCACCAGACCAATTACCTATTTGTGTATCAGAACAAAACTGTTCCAAGCAATTGCCCCTCAAACAACAATGCTCAGGGTGCTGCAGTTCCTCAGGCCTTTCAAATTTAGAACACTTTTTCTTGTTCAGTACTGACTCTAAAGGCTCCAAAGACCCCCAGTGGAATCAAAACCAACAAAGCTTAAGTTTTCATTGTGCAAGCAGAAGCTCAAAATAAGCAAGGCACAGAATATTCATACCTGAACACAACTTATGCCAAGAGGAATGAAGGGCTAAGCAAGTGTTACTTGGTACAACCCAACTTGCCATTGGGCACACCCTCATGTTAGGATCTCTTCTCTGGGTTCCCCCACATGTATTGTTCATTGAGCCAACAGAATAAACCCCAAGTTTTGTATGGTAATTAGCATTCCTTTAATAAATGTAATGGTTGGACTTGATTATCTTAAAGGTCTTTTCCAACCTAAACAATTCTATGCTTCTATGATCTAAAGGCCAAACTTCTACTTTTATAGAAGTTATCTGGATGCATAGTATCTCAACTCTGACTGAAATCTGGTAGGACTTGGCATTCAGAAACACTGCCCAGTAGAACACCTGAACGGGTTATCGCCAGCCAGCTGAGCCACTATAATCTTCTACGTGCACTTAGCTGAGTTCCTAGTGCAAAGGCAATGTGCTCGGACAAATTACCTCAGATCTGCTGCATCCTAGCAGTGCATGCACGGACTGCTCATTGCAGTGACTTTAAGCAACTGTAACTTGATTACATACTTGACACCATAGAGTAATATTTCTACACATCTAAAAACATGAGTTCAAGTTATTGCTGTCATGTGACAGCATTTTTAAATATAGAAAATTGTTAAGACAGAAGTTTTAGTGAACTACTTTGGCTACCAGGAAAAAAAAAAAAAAAAATTAAATTAGGATACATGAAGGGGTAATTCTGTTGTAACATGTCAGAACAAACAGATCCTTAAACTCATGTGCCAGTAGTCTATAATATGGTTAACTGCATAAACAAGTTCCTGAACATCCAACACAACCTGGAGATTCCTAAAGGGACAATCTGTAAAGGCAGTTTCAGGAACAGAACAGATTCTCTCCTAAATGATCATGGCTTATCAAATATATCAAATTCCATTACAATCCAAAGAAAAAAATTCCCTACTTTTTGGAATGACAAAGATGGGTTTTTCCCTATCTACCATCTGCAATAAAATTCCATCTGAAGAACCTTAAAAAACATTCAGCCTCTGATCATTATTTTCCTGCTCTTGGAATCCTCTAAAGAGCAATCATTGTATTATTGTCCATGACAGTAAGTTATCAAACAAATACTCTCTAAAAAATCCATATGCATATTTTATACTTGGAAAAAACAAGCTTCTTCAAACTGATGAGGAAAATAAAAAATAGTTCCAGATATGATGTTTAAATCAACTACTAGATTTACAAGATGCCTCACACAGACTTACACTGCTAACTACAGGATTTATCGCGGGTGATTTAGTGTTATTAAGGTGCCTCTTGATTCTGTAATTTGCTCTACGCTGGAGGAGCTTCCACCATTTTGGACAATCAAAGGTCTGTGTTCATGCAAGGATGTGCTTGCATAGATTGGACCGAGTGATGGGGATGTCAGTTAGGCAACAATAAGTAAAAAAGAAAAAAATACATTCTGCTTTAGTATAGTTGCCAGTTAGTTATCCCAAAATCAAAATTCGACATCCAATCACTCTTAATCTAAACAGCATGGAGGGACACAGAAAGCAAAAGCATTTTGAGAGGGTTGGGGTTTTCTTGCTTGTTTGATGCAACTTAGGTATGATCCTTTTTTTATACTGATTTGAAAAAAATATAAAGTTGTTATATACATTTTATACTGGAGAAAAAGAATAGGAAAAACTCCCAGCGTACTTCCCTCAAAGTTAATCGTGAAGGCCATTTCTAAACTGAATATTGCATGTGGAAAATTTCATGTTAAAGTCTCATTACTCTTCATTTCTCCTCACATTAACCCTGAATTTCTGTTTCCTCTGATGAGTATGTTTATTAGAAATTAGACAAAGTAAAATTTTGATGAAGGACAGACTTTGCACCTGGCACACTCTCCCGAAGCATCACATCTGTCAGACACAGGTTACTTACTACAGCGTTACATCAAACGTCTTATCCTGGTAACTAATTATTGCCTTTCTCCCCTCCTCTGTCAACCCTAGCAGATTAGTTCATTTATTATTAAAACCTTCACACACACCAGATCTTTAACTCTTAAATACCTTGAAGACCACTCTTCAGAATGCCACTTGTTTCTTATGGAAACTATAAACAGTGAAACAATTTTGCAGTAGCTTGGCCTTGCTACAAGCACTGAAACTTATCACAGTTGCCCTACCATAATTACAAAGCAAATACTCTGTAACAGTACCTTTAAAACTGGATTTAAGAGATTACTTTCACTTAAGTAGCATGACAGCCACAGCACCTCAGCTGAAAAAGGCCAAGGCCACATGCCAATACGTGGCATATGTATTGTACTTAATTTTGCTGTCTCTGAAACCAAGTATAGGGGTCTGCACCATCTACAGAAAAACTCCTAATGAAATGAGCTTCTAGGTAAGTAATTAATACTTGCAATCAGCAAAATTTCTTTAGAGTCACGGAAGACTTTTGTATAGTCACAGAACTGACTCACTGGCTAAACCCAGCTTCCTGGAAATTCAACATCCCATATTTCAACTGATACCAAATCAGCTCAAGTCACCTTAGAACTTAATAAGACAGAAGGCAAAATACAAGAGAAAGACAATCAGAAGGTTTCTACCCTTACATCGGTTTATATAACATGCTCTGAATTCCAAGTCCCACGCTGCTAAAATCAGCGGTGCCATCCTCCCTGACCATGCAGAAGCAAGCAGAGAGACATGCAAAGCTGAGAGGACTGCAAGAGCTGGGGGTTTGGAAAGACTTAGGACTTCCGAGTTCCCCCTTCTGCCATTCCTACTAAGAAAAGCTTTGGGGAATTTGGTGGTTTTCCACCGTGGCAGCGAAGGTGCACTTAGAATGTGGTAAGTCATGACCTAGCCAGATCTCGGTATTTTTGAAGTTGCAGTTGCACTGTATTGTAACACCATTCCTGTAACATTTTTGAAAGAACTCTAATTTCCCCAGACTGAGAGGTCAGAACAACACCATTTCAAGCTTATGTTTTGTTTTCTTTTTTTCCTGTATTCTTCAAAAGCTTAAAAAAAAAAAAAACACAAAACCCAAAACCATATTCAGTTCTCCTTTGTAAGCCAGCATAAGGAAATAGTGTTTAAAATACACTAAAACATACCTTTATTTCAACTAGCTGGTAAACTGTATCTTCCTCTTAAAAAGGCACACAAAATATCTTATATCTGACCCAAACTATAATATTTGCTCATATTTGGAAAATGTTGCTTTTTCTTTAATAAGGCTTTTGCTAATTAACTGCTGTTACTATGTCAGAATGAAAAAAAAAAAAAAAAATCAAACCCTAACTAAGCCTCAGAGACAGAGGGTTGAAATGACCTATGCACAATTAGTTATCAACAGCAGATGATGTTCTGACATAAGGTCAATTATAAAACCAAGGTAGATCACATCATTTAGTGGCCATTTGATGAAGTAGGAGTAACGTTCATATTTCATCAGTTAAACTCAGTATTACTCATTAGGAAAATATACACCTCACAGAACACGCACCCTGTTAGAGTGCCAACAGTCAAGGCATAAAAGGCAACGGGATGCTGACTTTTTCCAAAGTATTACACAAGATTCTTAGGGACAAACAAATTAGATCTCCTTCATCCTAAATGAAATGTTTATAACATAACTACTATCCATCTAGGACCTGTATCAAGCCCCCTACTCCATCCCAAAAGGCCTACAAGATCCGCCACCTACCCTGGACAGTGTGCCTTCCCTTTCCAGTCACGCTTGTCTTTTCTGTCTAGAACGTAGGACAGCAGAAAAAATCTCAGGATGTTTCTTTGTAGGTCATTGTCCAACGATAATTTTTTTTACTCAACTGATCATCTGACATTACAAAAAAAAGATTATTTTTTCCACTATATATTCTGACATAAAAGGATTCAAACAGAATTCAAACATGAAATGAGTTATACATAACAGAGTTTCTTTCTTTCCTCGCCACTGCCCTCTAATAACAAAGAGCATTTGAGGTAAAAAATGTAAGTTATAGGGGACTGAAGGACAGCAAATAAACTGACTATTTACAACATCAGATAGAAAACTCAGTAAGTAACAAAGTATTAGGAAACTTCAAGTTAAGTTATATCCACTGGAAGCAAAGCAGAATACCTTTTGTAAAGAAGATTGACGCATTCCTATCCTTCATGGTTACTGAAAAGTTCACCAAAACACCAGAGAAAGGAGAATGGATTGATATTAATTCGAGTTTCCAAACAGCCTTTGACAGAGTTCCCTGTAGAAGACTTAAGGAAACTAAATCATCACTAAGTGTAAAAATAAAATCACGTGCCATCACAGAACAGAAAATAGCCAAGGAACTGAATCCTACAAGCTGTTAATTTACTTTTCCTTTTTTTTTTTTTTTTGCTTTGTTATAAACCATTGTCTAAATCTAACATCTGAAATAAAATTTGCAAAGCAAAAATACTGACAGTGACATATGCATGAGAATTTCTTTAAAGCATTTTGCTTAAAGAGCTTTACAGAAACAAAGACTTCAAGACACTTTGATATTAAAAACTGAGCAAAACATTTTTAGTCATAGAAAGACTTTTGCCTTCCATATGCTATGATTAAGAGAAAGCAGACAAAACAAGTATACATTATGAAGTATAAATAGCAATGAAACACCAAAAAAAATGACATGTTCTTAACTGCCAAAGCCATTCACTGCAAAATGGCAGCTTTCCATGTCTGGTCAGCTCAGGACACCATCTGTATAAGCCATTTGTTAAATTTTCAAGCAGATACCTCCATGCTCTGTCTTGCGATGCCCCCACAGGTGCAAGGACTTCCCCAAAAATATCTGCAGAGCCAGGGGATTGTCCTCTTTTGCTTTCTTAAAATTCCCCCATGCCTGGCCTCCTGTGGCAGAATCTTGCAGCCTAACAAAAGAACCGAAGATACCTGTAGTTGTGTGCCAGCACCACAAATCCTTGCAGCTACAGGATCGCTCAGCAGTACACATTTGTTCCAGATTAAATATCAACACACGATCTCCTTTTTCCCGTATTAGCAAGACCACACGATATCTAGTTTCTGCTGGCTTTATATTAGCTCTGGTAGGAAAGATGAAGCCTGATCTGGTAGAGGACTTGACAATGTAAAGCTAACCTACAAAAGTTTTTGGTTTTGTTTTTTTTTGTTTTTTGTTTTTTAAACCATAGTTAAAACAAATTGTTTCATCACCACTGCCTATGACCCTCAGCGGCATCACCTCATTGCCACCTTACCTTCTCCTACTGGATGAAATGGCTGCCTCCTGCCTTTTAACACTTTAAGGGGAAGGTCTGTCTTTTTCTTCTGACATTGCAAGAGGCTATCCAAATAGGATAGCCTTAGGACAGCCTTAGGCTGAAAGTTGGGATATTTGGTATTACAGTAATAAAAGAATCCCAAGACAATGCAATATATAAAAACATGAAGAAAATTGTTTTCTCTTGAAAAAGAAAACAATTATAATTTGAAAAATATGTTGTCCTTCTTAGAGTAATACCAGGTAATGTATAGAGTAAGACCAGATAATGCATTAAATACTCTAATAACATTAATCATCTTTGTACCACGTATCAGAGATCTAAAAACTGATCACCAAACCCAATAACGAAATCATCCCATGGGCCTAAGCACACAGGTTGTTGGCCCTAACTTCCTCTACAAAAGCCATGGTTAAACATCAAGACCATCTTCTTTGCTTATCTACCACTGCCATAATGCACAGTAAGTTTTAACTGCAATGAAACCACTCCCGATAATCAGGCAGATGTCGTTTTTCCTCACTGCCTTTAGAGAAGTAGTAGCAGTTCTCTCTTCAAAAGAAGAGATAAATTTTCCTACTGAACTTATGGCATTCCTTCATATTGGAGCATAAATATTTAGAGTCTGGTATACATATTTTTAACATTCTAAAATAACTTGGTTTTTTCCCTCCCCCGACCTACGTGAGGGTAAGGGAGAAAATTTCAAAACAAATAGTGGTAATATAGTGGAGTTTAGGGGCAAGTAGTAACCACACAGAAAAATCTCTTGAGAGTTATCTAGGTTAGTGAAAGTAGAAGAGGCACTAAAAAGCTGTAGAAGACATTGAAGGAAAAAAACTAGTTGACTTGACAACAGCTGCAGAAAAGAGCATTTCAATCATTGCTGCATATTGATGAGCTCTTAAACTGCAAGACTATTAAAGGAAAAAAGAAGTCAAAATTAATGAAAAATGGGTTTGACAACAATGGTCAATAAAAATACTGCCCAGTTTCATTATGTTTATGATACATAATCAAAACTATATTGTTACGATGATAACCACAACACAGTACATATTTTTTATGGGTCCTCATTTCTGCTTCTTCGGAGAACTAAAACATAAGTTGTAGGAAATAAAAAAAAGAATCAAAAGTCCAAAGACAAGCAAACATCAGTTACTCTGGCATTTGGGGACAGGTTAAAAAAAATAAAAAAAATTTTTAAAAAAAAGGATTTTTCAGGTTATAAATGGGAAAGCAACGTAATAGGAATAAGTCAATAAAAACGAGAGTAGCTCCAGTGTCATTAGGCTGCACAGACCTTTACAGGGGACACAGTCCCCAGTACATCGCAACAGAAGGGAACAGACAGAGAGTACCGTTGCTCACTTTTCCATTATGGACGTTTGATACTTTCCTCTGAGGGTAAACTTCAACACAGAATGAGGACTACTGCTCTAATCCATTCAAGCAATTCCAGTTTCAGTTAACGTTTCACATCTTTACACCTTAAGGCATTTATCACATCATAAACCACATCGTCTTACAGTGGCAACATGAGCAACTTAGTGTGCTGAAGAAAGACAGTGAAGAGGCAAGTGAATGATGACAGGGGAACAACTCGGTCACAAATTCAGTAGATATTATAATAGACAGTATTTGTAACCATGCTGTGAAAAGTTACGAACAGATACAGAGGTATCCATAAGCCTGTACGTATCCACAAGCCTACCAAGTTTTTATAATGCAACATTTCTTTGGTATCAAACAAAAGTGAAGAAAAACTAGTTCACAAAAGCTGACACAAAGTCCAGTAAATTGTGGAAGAAGAATTAAAACAACAGCTCAGTAAACAGGTCATGTTTCTAGTGACGTGCATCATCCAAAACTGAAGAGTATGTCAGGTTTTCTTCTGGAGCAGGCTCTTTTATTTTATCAAAGAACATGCAATAAAACTCATTTAGAATAAAGACTCACATAGGTCAGGCTGAATTCAAATGTGTCCTCTTCTTCCAGAGGCTCCGTCAACTCAAGAGACTGCCAGCAGTTAGTTTGAACATTTTGAAAACCTTCTATGCACTCCACTCCATCTACTTCAATCTGGATAGGAGACACAAGACTCAGTGACAGCTTCTCAGACCCTTCTCTGATTCAAGATGATGTACATGGCATTATTTTCAGAACTCTACAATCCTACACACTTCTGTTTGTTTGGGTTTTTTTTAAATCAAAGTCATAAGATTTTTCTTGTTTATTCAGAAGGTATATTCCCTGTGAACAAATTAACTGGAGTAGAGGAAAATTGCTTTCCTGTTGACTTACACAGAGAACTCTTCAAAATTCCATTGAACACAGAATGTTTTCTATTTATATAAATACCACCATTAAATTACTTTACAATTTATTTTATAGAAAAGCTTGCACCATTTTGCTTATATAAACGGCAAGTAAACTAGTCTTGCCCTCAGCGTTTCCCCTTCAAACTGTTCCAACCAATTTGAGGAGGAAACATGGTGCAGAGAGAAGAAACAATACAAAAGAGCTCTTTTCATGCCAGTAAATCCCACTTTCTTCTCCCATTTAAAAATAACGTCTCTGAGGAGGAGTTCTTCAAAGTATGCATGCAAAACAGGGAAACTTAACAGAACTTCCCCAATAAACTGATAACATGTCTGTTGTTAAAGCAGTCAAATGGATTTATAGAGTTTAGGAAAATGCTTAAGCAAGAGGGATTAATTACTACTAAAGTGACTCCCAAGCCATTAAATTTTATCAAATGCAATTTCTTCGATCAGATAGTTCTTGACAGCTGACAAAATGTTAAGCTTTAAAAATATCACCAAGCCTAGAACTACCTCCAGAGGATTTTGATTTTCTTACTAACATTCCTGCAAGGATGGCACTAACAGCTCATACTGATCATTTTTTGGTATTTTCAACAAATTATTAGTGAACAGAGGCATAGGAGATAACGCAATAATGAAAGAAAATTCGAATTAGAGTTTCAGCGTTAACAAAATGATCTGGCAACCATTAAAATGCAATTTATCAGATTATCACAACTCTCACACGGTCCCCACAGTTTGCTCCTGCTGAGTAATGACGACTGTCTGAAAGGTAACAGGAGTACAACAGCTTGATAATATTACAGCATGAGCGCAGCGACAATGCTCCTACGATTGCATTTTGCTTCACTATTCAGGCATTCGGGTAGGGTGCTTAAGGAGACCGCTGACATGTAAAAACACTGCTGCTTTGAACATTTTAAGTGAAGCATTCATCCTGCAAACATCATTGTTATTTTGATGGTAGTGTTCACAAAACGGTGAAGGGCTAATGGAAGCTCCAAGTGAACACTAATGCAATCCAAAACAAACAAAAATAAAGTCTCTGATAGATTATCAGATTTTGTATTACCAAGTTGCAGCACAGCACAATATCCTGTGCCTTACCCAAAGCATCATGCTAAAATAAAAAATTACTCAGACTTTCCTCCAGTTTTACTCAGCATCTAATATACTTCTCCCAAAATACAGAACACTACCTCCTCAGAATTTTTTAGCAAGAACTTGTCCCCAGTTAAAGAGGAAATCAATTTTAAAGCACATTCAAGGCAGAAATTTAGAAGGAAAATTTTCCATTAAAAGATTTACAAACTGTTACATCTAACATGTTACAGTTTTACTTTGTATAATGGTTTTTTCATTGATGCACATACACGCTGATAAATCACATAGATCTAAAATTAATTGTCCTGATGGTGCATCCTTATGCCATATTCTTAACTACCTTACTCATAACTTTCTCTCCCTCTTTTTTTTTTCTTTTTTTTTTTTTTTTCCCATAACTTTCTCTCCCTCTTTTTGTTTTTTCCTTTCTTTTTTTTTTTTTTTGAGGGTTTACAGAGCAGTTTGTCCTAGCTTAAATCCTGCCAAAGACAGACTTATTTGTATTCCCTCATCTTTACAAAATCCCTTTGGCCCAATATGCCAGACAACTAATAGCCAGATTTAATATACCAAAGACCACTCTGCAATAGAAAGGGAAGCTTCATGCCACTGGACAAGAAAAATATCTGTCACTGAAAAGGCAGCAATTAAGGCTCATTGCCGAACTCGCTGACTAAATTACAAATAATATTTGAAAATTATGTTTTCTGACTATGAAGAAATTGTGATTTTTTTTCATTATTTACAATGAGAATTTTATGAATGCCTACCTAGACCCCAACAGTAAAATCAGCAGATCAAACCAAGATGTAACTTTTAGAAAGCCATCCTCAGGGACTGGGCAAAATTTTAGAATTGTTCAGCTGAAAACAGGTACAGCCACAGTAATTTCCAAGAGCTGTAATACAGTTGTCTTGAGATCCCACGCTGTAGGACCCTAAGCGGGATCCAGAGTTCCCCGCAGAGGAACCACACAGCCCTTGCATCCCCCCCACACCCTACCAGCCCCAAGGGCACAGGCTGGGTCAGAGTCCCAGCCCTGGAGGAGTGGCAAGTCCCCAACCCCAAGTGCTGCTCCACAACCGGCAGCTCAGACCTCATCTTACCTGTTTGGAGACAGCAAAACCACCCACAGAAAGCATTCAAAACAACTAACCATCAACCAGCACTGCTGACATTTAATCCAGCAATCTGTCAGTGATGGAGATTTCACTGACGACCATCAGCTGAAATAAAATGCTGTAACTTCAATTTGGTGAAGTGGCCAAAATAAGTATTATGGACTTGTTTGCTTGCTTTGGCTGAAAGATTTCCAATGAATCCCTGGATGAGGGTATTTGTCAGGCAGCACCAACACCTGGGTACACATCTCTACTGCCCTGTAGCTAACCCCTGAGAGATGGGGGCAGATACAGCCTCAGTCAGAAACTTCTATCACTTTTAGGGACTGGCTTACTATAACTTGCTATAAATGCCCATTGGCTTACTGATGTTGCATTAGGAAGATAATATTTGTGCTCAACGAAATCTGACTCAACTTCCGAGTTCTTTGAAAGGGCAATAGAAAGCATTCATTTTAATACAGTGTTTGGAGCCTGGCTTCCTTTAAGGTACGACTCTGATTTTGCAAGATCCACAACCAAACAACCCAAGTGATTACCAGGTCTCTGATTAAAGTAGACTGGAAGCAGTGACAATGCTTTCCACCAGAAGCCCTGCATAACATACTTGCTTTCCTCTAGAAAAGTAAGACATCTCTCTGTCCTAAGGACAGTTAATAAAGCACTTTTTTGTTAAAACACACTGCCAACACAAAATCGGTGTTTTGTCAGTCAGAAATCCATTGCAGTCCTGAACAAAAACCAGCACACTTAAGCCAGAGATTCAAAAAGAATGAAACTACCAGTTACGAATTCTGGTTCTAAAATAGAAGAGTGTTTATGTTGGTACAAGAGGAGTGGTGGAGACTGGAATTAAGACATGATAAGATGCATACGCAAGTAGGCAGGTGAGATGTAAAAGTAGACCACACAGAAAAAAAAGTAACATAGAAATAGATCATAAAAAGTCAATTAGTATCCCACAGACAGGAAGCCAAGCAGTGCAGCAACAGAGTGATAATTATAAGCTGCAAAAGAGAACGTTAGGATAGCAAGACGGTAATACTGGATAGATGAAAGGAAAAACTGTTTAAAAACAGCAAGTCAATAACAAAAGATGGAGAAAAACAAGATAAGTTAAAAAGAAAACATCTGCAGTACATGACAAAAACCTCTGTCTTCAATTGATTTAGCATTTCTTACTTTCTTCATTTCCAGTTTTACACTTTCTCAGGCTCAAAGTATCACATACATCTAATCCTTTGCTCCAGTAAAGAAGACAGACAATGATCACACCTCGTACAATAATCATTACAGCTGAACTTTGCTTTTTATCCTAAGAAACCAGGGGTGTTGATCACACACCTGACAGCAACTCCCTTCACTGACAAAAAGGTACCTACGCATGCAGTTTGACTGTTCAGTCGAGCTAGTCTAAAGACCGCACGCTGCCACGGCTAACTGTGCATTCAGCGCTGGGAATTATCTATTCACGGCATGGCAAAATAAGTGGCTTAAAAAAAAAAACCAACCAACCAAACAAAAAAATATCCAGAAAGCTGATACTAATATCACCGCTGCCATCCCTCGCAATTTTAGCTCCCTCAAACAGCTAACTGTACCAGACAAGTAAAAATCCTCATCTAGAATGTGAGACCAGACAACAGGATAGGAACAGGACTACAACCCTGCCTCAGCGGTAGGTAATTAAGTTGGATTAACTTAGCTGAGTCGTGAAAGCACATTTGAAAATCCTGAGCATTTTCCTTGCCAGCTGAAGATCTATCAATGAAGCAGCCATAAATAGGAAAACAGTTATAAGTTGAGTAGCTTTCTGCAAGATCTCTGTCAAAATGCACCCCTGTGGTAGACTCTTAAATATGACCCATGTCTATGCAATAATTTGAAAGCCATTGGACTAAGCACTAGTTGTATTCCTGTTGAGTTTGTCACAAATCAAGTTAAACTGGGCTGTCTACATCTCATCTCTGGACTCATTTTCAGTACCACCAGCCTTCCCACACTAAACCTGACCATCATCTGCTGTGTCCTGGGGCAAGGCCAAGGTCACTAACACTCACCTGGAGCTCTCTGCCACTGGCAACTGTGGAAACACTGGACCCTCAAAGGAGCTGAATCAGTACCTCCCCTGTTTTTTAACAGTCTTCCAAGAAGTTAGTATCAGTATCCAGTAGGTCACACTCAAAATCTGGCAAACCGTGCAGCCTCCACAGGAAGAAGATGAAGTAATTGTAGCGGCCAACAGACTTCCCCTTGGCTGCTTTCTCCCCTGGCCCGGAGCAGATGACAACAAAATCTCTTCCAAGCTTCAAAAGCAAGCTTATCTCATCCTCAGGCCACTGTAACATTATCGCATACAGAGTCACTGAGGGATCGGGTACTCGACAGACTCTCGCACCAAGCGGTCGTCATTTGCTTCTTTTATAGCTGTGAGCTTTGGGCTGTAAATATTCACCGAGAACTCGGATAACGCCATGAGTGCAATCCGCAGTGGGCTATGGGAATCCACCTGGGTGACAAACAGGATGCGACAAAAATTTGTATTTTCTCACACAGTAGCCCATCTAGTATCAAAACTCTTGTGCACTCATCTGCATTGGGCTGGGCAGGCAGTGAAAATGAAAGAATCCAGGGTCCTAGAGAGGCTTTTGACAGACAGTGTATTTCTGGTAAATGAACATCTGAAGAACAGTACAAACATTTTGATACTACCCCAAAATAGCTCAAAGTCTGTCTTCAGAAGTATCAATAACAAAGAGGAAAAGCCTCCAGAACATAAAAGCTGCTGACAAAACTGTCAGTGCTGTGCAGTGTTTGACAAGGAGCACAGAAGCCAACCTGGAGCTCAGGGGAAAGAAAACGAAGTCCGCTGCCCAACCTGCAGTCACCCACAGCTCACCCCTTAACCTGTAACCAAGCCTGATCCTTGTCCCCTGGCCTTGCCCACGCACAGACAGTGAAAACCAGTAGAGACATTATGGAGACAAAGTTGTCATTTTCACTGGAGTTGGATACAAAGCCTTTATAAAAGATTCAGCATTCACTAGCATTACTAGATGGGAAAACAAAAGCCTGGTATCCTTTAAAGACAAAGCACATTTTCTTCTTGAATTTGAGACCGAAAGACACATAGAAAGGAATACTATAGTAGAAGTAGCACGCTTCTTTTGAAACCCATTCCTGGTTTGAATACGCATTCATTTCAGAAACATAAAGGAAAAGTTTATTTCATCTTCCTGGTCAA
Organism: Egretta garzetta; assembly: GCF_000687185.1. Taxonomy (NCBI): domain Eukaryota; kingdom Metazoa; phylum Chordata; class Aves; order Pelecaniformes; family Ardeidae; genus Egretta; species Egretta garzetta. The sequence goes on from NW_009260667.1 coordinate 2,134,838, forward strand.
TGAGAAAAGAGAGAACTGACTAATTGAAACCTTACTTGCATTACAACTGTTAACAAAAAAATACTTTCCCCCCCCCCCAGTTGGTTTTTTTTTTTTATTGGAAAAGTGGAAAGAAATTGGTGTGGAAAACAAAAATAGGAAGAACAAAAGCAAAATGGTAATTTTCTGCTATTATCATAAAATAATAAAGAAGAGTTTAAAGAAAATCTTTGTTGTTAAAGACCACTAGGAAATGAAAAATTGCAACCAATTGTATAATGATATCAACTAATCTCTTAAGATTCATAAATTAATTCAATATGTTTATCCTCTCAGTATGAATCTATTCTGTTGCTATTTCTTAATAACTACTATAATAAACATAATAAATTTAAGTAAGTTTGGGCTACAAAGCATGCTCTACTATATCTTAATTTTACATTTTCAGGTTTCTAGAATATTCAAACTATTTCTTAACATTTCTATATAAAGCATTTATTGCCCTTAAAAGTTCAGCAAAAACAGAGACTGGGGGCGGGGGAGGCAGAAACTTTCACATTCTTCTTAGAGAAATTAAAGCTCTCCATTTTGTGGGTTTTTTGTTTGGTTCGTTGGGTTTTTGCCCCCCTCCCTTTTTCTTTTTTTTTTAAAAGGAGGCCTACTGGAGATAAAGCTCCTATTTGCTCTGTATGGAAATGGAATATATTGAAAAGCAGATTGAAAATAATTTCTGTGCTGTAGGATGTGGGTTATTTCCAGATCATAGTATTTTAGCCTTAGTGTTTCATTAACATAGTTTTTTGTCTGCTTGCATTTCTAAAGTTAGGTTTTATTTTGGTTTGTCATTAAAATGAAGAACAGATCTTGCTTCTGTAACCTAAATAACGTACAGCTGAGTTACAAAATGAGCTTCTCATAGACTTGCTGGTTGTAAGAAGATTTGGGAATCAAACATTCACCTCTTTTGGGAGACAAGAGAAGGGGGAAGAGATGAGGTTGCTTTTGTTTGTCATAATTTGTATGATAGACCTACACTCTCAAATAATTTCTGTTTTGTGTGTGCCTCCAATATAAAGTTGCAATATTATAGTTTACAACTTTATTGTGTCCATTACTATACTAAAAGACAAAGTAGCTGTTTCTGTATAGGAAACTAACAGAAGTATAGCCTTTCAAAAATAAAACCTTTGATTTATCAATGTTCAGCAATGCTGAAATACAAAGGGACACGTAAACTTTAACCAACATTAATTAACATTAATAACATCAACTCTAATAAAAAAATAAAAATAACCTTGAACAAGAACTAAAACTTAAGCCAAGTCTCTTGCCACAATTCTGAGCAACTGAGAAGAAAGCACCACATGAAAAACTTGCCGCAAACCTTGGAGCATGTATTAACATCCCTAATTTACAGATAAGGAAACGATGCACAGATGTTATACCCAGAGAGGAACACGTACTTAACTGAGAATAAACATCCCGAATTAGCATGCTCACCTATGAACAGATATATTGCAGAGCTGCACTCAGCCCCTCTCTGCGTAATTGCATCAAAACATATCTCAGGTAACGGGGTTGTTGCTAGGATTCCTAGGGATCTCTCTCTCTCAATCAGCTCCTCACTAATTCAAGCCAATGACTTGACTTATGCTTTCAGAGAGGACCTGCTCATCCTATTAATGCAGAGGTGGTTTTAGCTCACAGATAACGTTTAGAGTGGGCATTTTTGCCTGGGTAGATTCCTGATTTCTGTTTGTTTCCACCAGATCCATGTTATGATAAACGCCTCTTGCTTGTGTTGTTGCAGTTGATGGAAAGATAATAATGGGGGGCAGCAGAAATGTTTTACATCATTTAATCCACGCAGATTATAATTCTCTGGCACTGGCCGTAGTGACATTACAGACATTGACAAGGCAAAGCCAGACTCCTACTGTATGATTCAGTCACTCAAGGCTCCTGGTTTTCAAAAACTTGCAAACCTGGTGCAAGATGGCGGCTTGTGTGCCAGAATCACATCAATGTTCAGAAACAGCAAAAGCATCACATAAGAAAGATTCCCATTCATGGAACCGTGCGAGGAGCTTGCCATGACCCATATTAGCAAAGACATATAACACAGGCCCAGGGCTAGCCTGCTCGCTGTTAATAAATCAAGTGAGGAGATTTGTAGTTTATTCTACAGCTATCCCAAAGATACTGCTTATGCAAATGAAATTATATTGGCTGCCAAACGTCCTTCTGCACCTCTCTGAATTAAAAAAAGCAGTAACACCTGAATGTTATGCATGCATTGGTAGACCAGAAAGGAAGGGACACAAACATCAACAAGAGCCACACAAATTTGGCAGTACCATCTTACAGAGGAAACGCTAGTATTTACCTGCTTTGATATTGTTGGATAACTTGGCAATTAAGCAGTGTGTTTGCCCAAACATTACAAGGGACCCTGCCTTGACATGTAAACATGTACTCCAACATCCAGGCACAATGGCTGTTTTCCTTGTCCTTTTCTGTATTAATACAGCATCTGCACAGCGCTGGAGGTCTGTGAAAGGTACTGTGCATGCTAAATCCCTGTTTATTACTTTCCAATAATTCCAAGAGGAAAAAAGATATTTCTCTTTACACACCTTACTTCTTGTTGCATGTGAGTTCCTTCAGATTACAGATCATCTAACGTTCTAAAATTTAGGCAAGGATTTTCATAATCTCTACACTCTCACCCTCCACGATACTAAACAAAATCTGCTGGTTTAGATACAATTTTCTTCTACATTAGTAATATCCAGATACCTCTAGGTACCACATTAACAATCATTTCTCAGATTTGTCGCAACAGAGTTAACTTCATTATTATTTGCCAGAAGGACCCTATCATACATACTCAGAAAACTTCTGCTTAGAAGACATATCCACATGCAAAGGACTTAAAAGTGATGAAACTCCAATTAATTATTATTTAATTACAAATTAGTCTTAATCTTTAATTAATCTTTATGTGGACGATTTAAAAAGCTAGGAAACAAATTTTATTAGTCTAGGTTTCCAGACTCTACCATTTTTGCCTTTTCTTCTGTCATTTCCTTTCTATCCTACAGCTGGGTCTTTTGAAAATTTCTATTTTAGCATGCTTTTCATCTGCAGTATCACCCCACCATTTCTAATCCCAGTTTTTCCCCTTCTGATCTCTGATTTCCTGACTTGCCATGCTAACAACAGTATTTTACAAGTGCAAGTCCCTTTTTCCTCCATTAGCTAGGTACTGCTAAACTGTTACTAATCTACCAATGGCATACATAGTAAGTATATAACAGTTGTGTTATCAGTTTTAAATCCCAAGGCTATCTGGAAACTACATTGGAAGGAGACAGTAGTAAGGGCAGTATATAATAACAAAACTTTTTCTCCTTTGCACCATATTCTTTCTGTGAACAAGAAACAAATTAGCACAAAAAAAAAAAAATCACATATTTCCTGTCTAGTAAACACACAACTTTCATAGGAGAAAATAATTTTTTGGTGAATCGTTATCCGCTGCTTAATCATAGTTTTTATGTAGATGAAGCGCTTTAGGTTGACCTCTGATTTGCTACTCCTTGTCTGGAGCAGTAAAATCACACAGGTGATAAAAAATTACTCATCTAGGTCGTTGGAAGTTTGGGGTTTTTTTTGTAGACTTTTTAAAGTATAACACTGATAAATGATCATTCCAAAGAACTTTTTTCTCAGAAGGACATACAAAAGAATAAAACACAATTATAAAAATAAACTCATGGGTATCGTCTAGCTAATACTTTAAAAATTCAATGCATGACATGAACTTAATACTTAAGCAAAGGGTGCTTTACCTCCGGCAAGTCAACACACCTGGTTTTTCATGCTGACATTTTGCATATATATTTATGAAACATTCTGTTTGCAAGCAATGTTAATTCAGATAGGGCACAAAATCCAGTATCCTGACTCCAAAACTAGTTTTTAAACAGAGGCTAATTAATTGGTTATCACTGAATGTTGAAAGTCTGTGCCAAAAAAGCACTGCAAAACTTGACAACAAAACTTACAGCAAAGTAGCCTGGGAATAAAAACAGATATTCCTCTTCACGGTTCCCTGCTAATAAAAGCATTAACTTTAGAGCACATATGAAAGGAAGTGAGGACCTCCTGCTGCCTCTCTGATACAGTATTGGTTGCAAATGGGCAATTTCCATATATGTGGCAATTTAGTAGCGTTACAAGCCATACCCAAATGCCTTGAGGCCCTGAAGTGCCAGTCAGGAGAGCAGGATCAACATTAACATATGATTATGAAAGAAACAGTAAAAGGGAAAAGAAAAAGAAAAAAAAAGAAAGAAAAACAAAACCCAACCAAACGACTCCGAATGAATGCTTCAGTGAAAGTTTCTCTGTAGAAGTGGTTTTAGAGGCACAATCTGTTCTCAGAGGCACAATGCAATTCACTCTTATGAAATATTAAGCCAAGGCAGTAACCCTTCGTTTCACTATGACCGCTCCTCTGAGTTTGCAAATAGCGAGATCCATCCAGAATTAAGCGAGCTGTGGCAAAAGTAAATAATCTTGCTATGAAAGGAGATGCATGTTGTAACAAAAACCAAAAAGTTTGCAAGACAGGGGGTTGGGTGCAGTCACTGCCATGTAAGAGTTCATGAATAATTCAAAATACCCTGTGCTTGCCTTACTGAGGAAAATACCACAGAAACGAGAGATCAGTTGTCCCCTCTGTTCATTATTTATTATACTGTAATGTCTGGGAACTGATTACCTTTCTCTTTAAATGCACAACTCCAACTAATATTGATAAGACACCAAATGATCTATCCCACTTGAATACACACTCTTGAATTTCAAGAAACACTGTCAAGTTCAAGATCCTTTGTTTAGGAGGCTAGAATTTTTTATATTGCCAACTAGCAGTGTTAAAAGCAGCATCTAATATTACCATAGGTAAGAGGAGGAATACTGTTAAGACTTTACAGATGATGATCTAGAATTTTCAGTTTGTTCGCTTCATCCAATTGGTAACTAAGTGGATATTTTTTCACAAAAACACACCTAATCAAGTTCCAAAGCTGTTCCTCAACTCAGAAAGTAACTGGCAGGGGAAACCCCACAGAAAAAATGCAATAAACAGTAAAAGGGGCAGTAAAAAATAAATGCAGTAGTAATAACTACTTTGAAGGTATTATTTTTTAAGTTTACAGATTTCAAGTTCATGAAACATTTCTTCTGTTCAGAAGCCAAGCAAACTACAAGCTGCTTGAAGAAACTTTTTTTTGTCTCTTAAGTTACCTACATTAATTTTATTTTGTGGAAAAAAAACCCAACACAATAAACAAAAAAACCTGGTATGTAGAACCTTTTGCATATACTTAAAAGTTTTATGGTTTACTGGTCATTAATGATCAATTGCATTCTCTTCTAAAATTGTTCAGTCTAGGCCACATACCTCTCCAACATACTTTTTTTTTCATGGGATGTGCACATCTGGAGTTGTGCTGAACACCAGCCCAAAACATGCTCCTTGTCACGTTCTGAGCATCAAGTATATTTTACTGGTTAACAACAGTCCATCACGTTCCCCTAGAACAGATACATCTACATAGTCAACAGCTGATGTATGATTCAAAAAATAAATATCTTTCCTCTGCACTTTCTAAAGCAAATGTCAGGTGGCTTTCGGTGTAGTATGAAGCCTACCGCTTCAGTACACAAACCCAGCATGCACATCTCTTCCAGTATTCCTATTCCTTCTTAAACACTAAGCCCTCCAGATGAAGCTGTGCTGAACAGAGCTATAGCAAGCGTGGGCACAGGTACACCCCATTAGCAACACCAATGGCAGCCACCTGTTCACTCAAGTCTCAGTGCGTTTGCAAGGGAGACGTGTTTTATGTTCAACATAGGCAGCATCTAGCTCTTGAATGTTCCCAAAATTTGTGCATGCTTTTTCATATGCAAGAGGAGTATCCAAAATATCTTGGCTTCCCGCCATCCCCCTACTTCCTACAGTGCAATTTTTGAGGAATTGGTTCTTATCCATTAAGTATTAGGACACAGAAAAAGCAAAAATTTGTGCTCTGAGGAATTTAGCAAATGAGCAGTAAATATTTACCAGCTGCTAAGATCAGCTGGCTGTTTTGAATTTAATCTAAGGATAATTAAACAAACAAACAAACAAACAATCAAGATATCAGGATTGCATTTAACAGTGTGGAATAAGACCATTCAAACATTCTTCTATTTTAAAGTTATACCAGCATTAATGACCATCAATGCAAATTCTTTCTTTCACTGCTAGACAAGAATTAGGTTTTGGTTAACAACTAACACCACAATAGCTTCATAAATAATTGCCAGATATTTGTACAAATGGCACCTGAGAAACATGTCATTTTTAAGAAGTTGACTGTCATAACATAAAAATGGTTCACTAAAGTGAACTTGTCTCCAAAGAAATCACGGGTTTGCTTAAATGAATATCAATTCTTCATCTAGCAAACATTTCCTAAATGAGAACTGTAGGTTTTTGGCTTGCTTTCTTAACTTGGACTTTTGCCCAAAGTGTTTTCTTTAGGAAAAATCATTAAAGTTTCTCCTCTTCTTTTTTTTTTTTTTTTTTTTTTTTTAAAGCATTTGAAATCTCAATGTCAAATCTCAAATTTAAGGTTTTCAGACTGCAAGTCATACATTAATGGAAGGAGCAGGTGGATTTGAGCTTTTATCAAAGCACAATCTTTTTCAAATTCATTCAGGCACTGGAGTTAAATAGATGCTAGTAAAAGCAAAAAGCAAAGCAGTATAATGTGCCCTTATCCTTCCAATTGCCAATTTCTAGGCTTTTGGTATCTTGTCATATTACTATTCCCTACCTGTTTTGGAGGGAGAGGAGGGGAAAAAAAAAATCATAGCATACCAGGCTTCCTCTGGACAGGAACAGCTGGTAAAAAAAAAAAACAAAACCAACAACAAACACACCCCCCACCCCCACCCCCCGATTCTCACCCACCTTAGGTTAAGCTTTATAAAAAATATAATCATTCTTTTAACAGAAATTGAGTCTGCTGAAATGATAAAGATTTAAATGCCTTTTCATAGCTATGGGAGATCTGAACTTAACTAGCACATCTGTTAAGTAGAATTGGTACATATGTTATGCCTAGGATTACAAATATTATGGTACAGGATGAGAAATGGCACTTAAATTCCATGGCAGCTAAATTCCCAGTCCAATACCCCATCACCTCTACAATCTCACAGCATGGAACTATCAAGACTTCTCCTCCACAAAGTTGAGGAAAACAGCTTTTCAACACAGAAAATTCAGAACCAGCCTGATTTTCTAGCATCTAGCATGCACTTTATTTCTAGTTTGTTTCTTTAGGACCTTCTTGTGGCGACTCATTGCCTTCATTTACTTAGAGTTTTCCTGATTAAAAGTAAAAAGATAAAAAGAAAACCTATGTAACCTATGTATATTTAAAATCTTCCCCAAAACCAAACATGTGTACATTCACTTTCTGCTTCTAATTCCTGTTACTTTTAAGTCAACTAATTCCACACATATGATTGGATTAAGGCTGGATAGGAAGAGAACAAAGAAACATGCTCAAGTCAGTGCCTAGAACCGTGCTCAGTGGCTTTGTTTTGGTATTTAATTTTTGTCACTTACTAGATATTCATTTCATTACATCTTCAAGAAAAAGATCATTCAATGATGGAAATAGACTAAACACTACCTTTGACAGTGACATAAAGACCCATTCTATTCAATTAAGAAGGTAAGCCTAACACAGGTCTTCAACCACTCTACTGAAAGAGAGCATATTGGTTACAGACTGATGGGGGGAATGTAAGAGGGACAGCAAGCTGAAATAAAACTCAGCATGAAGAACTGACTGCACATGGTCAGAAAAAACATGATGCGGATCAAACAGGATCTGCTCTAACAGACGAGTAATCCAATATTTCTTTTCAGTTTCTAAAGAGCACAGAAACATGCAGCTGTTTGTGTGGTAAGTATGAATTCCTAAGAATTAAGAAGCCGCTTATTCAACACACAAGGTTAGTGTCATGCTATAAAGTTGATGTTTGGTATTTTTCTTGATCATGTGGGCTTCTAAGCTCAGCAAAAAAGAAGTGAGATGCACAGATAGCTCATCATTGCACATATAACCTTACATTAGTGGTCCCTAACAGAGGATGGCAGGCGAAAGTCACTCAGATATTACCTGTTTGAAGCTCAGAGGGAGGGAAAACTAAACTAAATAATTAGAGAAATAATAAAGAGATAAAATACAGTGTTGTCTACTGCACATCTTGCTCAGCATTTCCAGCTGTGGTTAGGGGAGGCTGAGGACTACTGGCCTACACTGAATACAGAAAAATACATGGATGCATCTCTTACAAGCAGTCTGGTAGCTGGAAGTGGGCTAATTAGCTTCTGGGTGCCAGTGATTCAGGATACAATGCAATTAAAAAAGCTGATTTGGATCTCCATCCTTGGAGAGTCTCAGAACCATCTGGATATTTGGTCCTGGGCAGCCTGCTCCAGGTGGCCCTGCTTGAGCAGGGGGGTTAGACCAGATGACCTCTGGAGATCCCTTCCAACATCAGCTGTTCTGTGATCTGTGACTAGGAAGTCACACTAATGAGAAGGAATTAAACATGTGCCACTGTCAGGGCCCTGACCACATCCTCCTTGTGGGCTTTAAGCTAGCTAAGTCCAGTTTAGCTGGTCAAGTCCAAGCCCAACTCTGTTCCCCACCAGAGTCATTGTGAAGGAAGCTAGGAGGGAGGTCCTGCCCCACCTTTCCCTTGGGAGCTGCTTTTTGGCTGGGGCTGTACCACTGGCTCCCCTTCTCTGCCACACTGTAGCTGGGCTGCAGCCATATCTGTATTTGTTCTCCCATCACCCTGGTTTTCACCCTGGCCCAGACCTGCTGGCTTGGCTTCAGACATGCCCCGACTCACTGTGGTCTTGCTGGGCAATCACCGGACAGGCTCCAGACCTAATCCCAACCCTGACTTGCCACCTGGCACCCTGGCTCCTTGTTGGAGAGGTCACTGTTCCCCACCTGCCTGGTTACCACACTGGTTCCCAGCCCCCCTTCGCTGGTGGAGCAGCCCACCCTCGCTGCTCCCCAATGGCCCCAGCATAAAAACAAGTTAATTTAATCAGTCGGGAAAAAAAATTAAGAAAATTCAGTGGTATATTGGCACTAAATGTCAAAAGGCCAGGAATCAAGAGGACAAACAAGTCAATATCGCTATTATTTATGCTAGAACAATTTGAGATAGGTACAAGGCAACAACCGAATCTCCAAATACAGTATATATTCCTGGTGTCTGGTAATATGTACTAAGGATAATAGAGCTTTAACTTACAATATAATAAAATCTAAATGCACAGAGGACAAAGGAATGCTAGATTTATCTGGTAATACTACAAGGAATGCAAGATAATAGTGAATGCTATTATTATTAATGTTTTATTTAGAGTCTGAAGGAGTCCAAAATACTCCAAAGACTGCAAAGATATAAAATGGTCATTTCTTAGCTAGGGGTATAGGTAAGGTGCAGTCAGACAACGTCACAGTAAGTATCAGGGGGAAAGAAAAAAAATTTTGGTTAAAAGCATCAGAACAACCTCCTATTTTAACAAAAGGCTCCCTTTGATCCTTAGTGCCTATGAACAAAAAAATCAAGTATTTTTTTCATTAGAGAGAGAAAAAGGGGAGAAACATGTTCTGAAGTTCTTCCAGAGTAAACTCCACAGTTCTCAGTGAATTTAATTCCTTAGGAAAATATATCAAGTTCACTCTGCTGGAACTGGTGGAGAGAAAAGGAAAAGGAGATATTCCCACAAGCTTCAAAACAAAAGTATTTCTTTTTACCTGCATTGTGCTGAGAAGTGCTCAAAACGAAGCAACCATGAGGAAAATGATGGTACTACTGAGCTTCAGGCCAGCCTTTTTTTTAATGTACTGTAAATTAAACAGAAAAGCCTATTAGAAAGGACGATGGGCTCTTACTTTTATGAGAGATAGCTTTTGTTCCATTTTCTAAGAGCCTGGAAAATTTGGTGGTTGGCAAATTTCTAAGACACAACATCTTTTGTGAGTTTTCTGCCCTCCTAACCTGCCGCAGGCATGCACTCTTTATGCCTTCCAGAATTAACACCCAGGAAGGGATTACTGCAGTCCTGTCCCAAACATCATTCATGCCATCATGAGTTTCATTTTAAATGTCATCTTTTAAATGTAGATGTTTAAAATCAGGTATTTAAATACACGGTCGAGTGTCTCAGCAACAGAGAAGAAGTTTTCAGAGCTGCTTAGCAATGCCAGTGCCCATGCAGAGCCAAGCTGGGGAGGGAAGGGGAGGGCTCTGTTCAGGAGGAGATCTGATCTTTCGATTAAGAACAAGATGACGCATAAAAGTCGACTCTTTCTTGTCCCACCCCTGTAACCATGTATTTTCCTGATGACCTGGGCTCTGGGCTGACCCTGCTGCCACCCTTGACCTGCCCATAGCTGCCTTCAAATTCTTTTCACATCAGGAGCGTGTTTCAGTAAAGAAGGAACCATTATTTCTGTGCCTATATGTGCCATTTCTGGATGTTGGCAGAATTTCTCCAAACTCATCAAAGCTCCAAACCAGATTTCTGTGAGTCAAGAAAAACAGTGAGAATGAAAAAAAAAAAAAAAAAAAAAAACCAAAAAAAAACCCGCAAACCCTGCTTCTTCCCCCCTGCAGCTGCTCCAGGTATTTTTCAATAGACCTTTACTAAAAAGATCTCCATCACACATTTTCAGTGGTGCCTCACCTCCTGACATTTGACTAGACGCACTGTGAAATCCTTTTCTGGTGAAGGAAGGAGGAATGCATGATGAGGAATGCAGGACAAATTAGGATGCTAAGGTACAGAAAACAGAAGCATTTGAAAAAGACATTTAAAATATCTTCAAACTTGAAAGATATCTTCGTAATTCAAACACTTTCAAAAACCTGAAATATCTTATGGTTGGTATGCAGGAGGCATATGTAATGCATATGCAATACATTCAACACCTTTATTTTTACTAAATAGACTTGTTCCTGCCTTTGTGGGGGAGCCTCCTTTCTAACTCAATTCAAACAAGACTGAATTTGAGGAAAAAAAAACCACAGCAGTGCTTCATGTAGTCCCACTCACAAGCTAAATACAACCTGCCTTAGATGACAAAGTAAGAAGCTACTCACAAGACGAGGTTCTCGTGCTTGGGCCACCTCAGTTGGTTATCATCTCCATCAAGAATCAAACCATAAAAAAAACACACACACACACACACACACACACACACACACACAGAGTCATCATCACTAGCAGACAGTTAAAATCCCCCTGTCAGTCTGAATACCAGCTGGGCTTATGCGAGAGCTAAGGAAAGTCTGGAAATGGAAACTGCTGCCAGACATGGAGTTTCCCTCTCCCCACCTGCAGAGAGCCTTGTAGAAAAAGAAACCGCATGCACCCCAGCCAGAGCAGAAATAGGATTGAGTAGACGGCCACTTTAGTGTCAAAAGAGCATTGCTGAGGTTTGGGTGGGGTTTGAGGTTGTTTGGGATTTTTTTTTGTTTGGTTTTTTGGGTGTTTTTTTTTTAGTCACCAAGCATCTAACACAACATCTTATGTGCTGCTCAAGGCTACTGATCCCATCCTCTTAAGGAATTAGGCAGGTGTCATTGCATTTCCCACTCATGGATCCAAATTCATAGACAATTCTGAACTACAAATATCCTAGAGACAATGAGCCTCACTGAAGAAAAAAAAAAAAGTCCAATATAGCCTAGAACAGTGCTGCAATTGAAAAATTTTGCTAATCTCAACTTTTCTAAACACGCATGTCCCAGCTGCCACAGGCTCTCGTGTCTTCTGATCTTCTGTGTCTGCAAATCTTTATATCACTGAAAAATAGACACTTTATTTCTCAACTGAATGGACTTGAAGACTTTTAAAGTTTTTAAAAGGCCAAACTACTGCACCTCTTCAGAGCCATTTCAACTTATTATTAAAGTAACTAATATACAAGTAAGATCCCAGTGCATAACTTGGGATAACACAGATCATTCCCATGCAACACCTCCAAGCAACATAACTCCCCCAAATTCGTGGCAGTACAAAACTTTTAAATGACAGGGAACCTTGCATATTCCATATAATACGCATTATATGAAATTCGGTCATACCTCACTGACATTAATGAAGGCTAGATACCGGCCTTTAGCTTTTAAAATAATTGTGGCCAGTAACTCTGTTAAAGCAGCAAACTTGTGTGGGAAGGTTCTGCAAAGAGACCTGCCTGAAAAAGTTATCACAGAAGTACAGAGTAAGCACTGCTGAACAATCAAAAACTTCAAGTACATGTAAATATAATCCTTAAACACAAATCACATATAGGGGATTAAGAATAATCCCAAAAGACTGGTGAAAGTTTTATTCTGAGCTAATCCTAAATATTTTCTTCTGTTGCCTATATGGACAGAGTCCTGTAACAGTTTACATCTGTTAAAGAAAAGTTTAGAGGATTTAATCCAAATAGGGGTATCAAGCTAAAGCCAGTTAACACCTGGCTCAAATATGAAGGCTGAATAAGTGGCAAAAAAACTGGTGCATGTACATCTATAGGATAATACAGGTGTGGGATGCAAGTATGTTAATACTGCGCATACTTACTCTACAGTAGTGAAAACAGGGCTATATGCCACTTTCCTCTGCCACCTATGAATTCTAGCTTATGAAAATAAGTACTGCTTTTAATTCTCTTCACCAGTTTCTTCTCTCCATCTCACCCATGGGAAAGAAAACAAAAAAGAGCAACGTAGCCAAGAAAAATAGGCTGTTCTGGAAGAAATGTTTTTATTACAAACTACTCTCCAGAGAGACAGAAATTGAGATCACTATAAAGTGACCTCCAAAAAAGTTACCTGTTCAAGAGATTTTTTTTTTCCTGTTTTCCCCTGCACCTCCCTCACTTAAGGTCCTAAAGCAAAATTATGTCCTATAGACTTACTGTTTCAACTTACACAGTCATCTCAGATTCCCCAAGGTGATGCTACTAGATGCTGGAAAAGAAAAACTGTGCTGAATTAAAAAAATTTTGGCAGATGCGACTTCTCTGGCTTTTTGGCAAAATGATACTAAAGAGTACAAAGAGTTTAATAAAAAGGAATGTCTTTTCTGAAATCTCATTAGCATCTACCTATGATTCATAAATTAGATGTACAACACACACTACCTCTAAATAATACTCAATACTCTCACATTTACATTTACTGTTAAATGGTTAATGAAGAATACTGGCTTCATCTTCAGCTCAGTAACGGTATGATATTTTCCAGTTGTCATGTTCTAGTGGAAAGCATTTATTCAATCCTAAATGGTGCTAATAAACAGCATTTGCTGCCATTTTCTAACAAGAAGTGCTACCAGCTGTCACCTGGATAATGTAAATACATGCATAACTTAGAGATACAGGGGCAGAAAAGGAAAGGAATCTAAATTTTTATAATTAATATTTTTGGGGGGGTTAATTTTTTTTTTAAACAAACAAATAAAAAAAACAAAACCCAAACTGTTCTTTGCCTTCTACTTCACATTGTTAAATGTGAACTCTGGGCTAGTCTTAAATTTTTAAACACTGACAAAAGCCTATGGATTTTGACAAAAAATTACTCAGCTGAAGAATGACTTTCCACTGCTGCCTTCTCATCTTATAGAACTTCTCATCTGGAACCTTTTTCCCCTCCCATAATTCTACAAAACCCACTTAATTACAAATTCCTTTATGGGATAATTTTTTAATTTTTAACTTTAAAAGCCTAAACCAGATACATCTTCTATACTTCATTCTTTCACATATACAGAGATGAGCAGTGACCTCTGGGGTTGCACGCATGAAGAACGTGCAGCCTCTAAAGTATCTTACAAATACACTCGTACCAGTATCTCAGGCACGCATAATGCACGCATACGCAGATTGCTACCTTTAAAATTCAGTAATGACAAATCTGAAAGTATCTTATAGTGCCTGATCCTCCAGCTTACAAGTCATCAGTAGAAGAACATGCTAAAGAATGCCCATTAGACAGAGCAATAAGCCACCAAAAGCTTTTATATCAAAACCAGCTCATTATTTTATTATCACTCAGGACTAAAGAGAGAAATCTTACATGATCACTTAATATTCCTGCAGCTTTGTATCAACTTTCCTGGTCCTTGATCATAACAATACACATACCTGCACAAAATTAAAAAATACTGTAAAAACATTTGATATCCCACAGTATCATCCAGTGCTCAAATGGGCTTTCCTCCAGAATTATTTCCTGCGCACACTGACGTTGCTTGCTATGAAGTATCAACTTTTCCAAAGTTTCCCTCAAATTCTGTCATTGCTTTCTTTACCTAAAGTTCATTAGGCATAAAATAAAGTTGCATTTAATCTACATTTTTAAACAGAATTTATAGAATACAAGTATCACATTTTTCTCTAATTATGTGAAAAAACATTCCTAATATTTTTTACCACTTCTAACCAAAAACATGTAACAACATAAAAATAAAGTGGTTAAGAATTAAACTGAATATCAACCATGCTGCTGAGGTGTGGTTTGGAAATAATTACTGATTTATTTTTTTTTTTAAGAGTGATCTATAGCAGCATTTTAAACTCCATTTCAGAATATAAATTCGTGCATGTTACTATATTAATAACGATTAGAATATAAAAATAAATAAAGATAACATATGAAAGGCCTCTTGCCTAGAGACTGACCTTTTCAAGCTTATTCCAGTACTTTACTTGCTCCTAATTATTGTTCAATATTCTTTCCCCAAGAGCACATTAATAATAATAAAAGGAGTCTAACAGCTATGATGGCTGATTTAGAGGTTCAAATTCTTTACTGGAGCAATGAGATGGTTTTTAAAAAGGCAAAATGCCAGTCATGAGATCCTCCCAGACTATTGGTAAACTACTGACAGCAGCATTACAGCAAATCAATCAACAATGCAAAAAGCTGACAAAGAAAGAAGAAAATAAAGGCTTGCACAACTTTGCAGTTTACAGGCTTTTGTTGATAAATTGTGCTGCCTAACGACATTTTATCTTGTGTTGCAGGAGAATTCCAGATTTTGGTGCTAGGACAGGTCAACAAAATCCAAACAAATTTCAAATTTAGGAATACATACAAAAATAAAATATTCTCCTTAGATACACAAGAAAGCCACATTTCAAAACAGAAATAACTATTAAAAATGGCTTTGAAAACCAAAGAACTCTGGTAATATTTATTTTTTTTTTGCCACTTTTCCAGGTTGCTATACTTAACTAAATTATTTGTATTAAACTTGAGATCTAGTTGGGAGTTAGAAATCTCTCAGTTAGGACTAATTGACTTTGCCTCACATGCATAAAAACTCAATAGATTAAATTACAAGCAATCAGTGGTATTTTTCATTTGAAACAGCCCTCGGTGAGCCTCATTTATAAACAAACAAGACACAGCATTATTAATTTATTAATGGACTCAGTGTAGTATATAATGGCATCATTAATACCAAAGTCATTTCTGTTCATGTAACTAATCAGAGTTCTGGGAGGGGGCAAATTAACATGAAAAATGTTTGGGAGACAACATGGAAACAGTAAGTATGCAAAACAATTTTTTAAAAGGCCTATTGAGACCGGTGGCTGCGAAACTTGGGAAGAGAAAAGGCAGCAGCGCAGCGGCCAAAAGGGAAAGGCGGAATCAGCTTGCTCATCTGTAGGACCCTGCTACCACACCAGTAACAAACCGACTGTCCAAAGGACTGACACGAACGAGCTTTAGAAATCAAACACGAGTACAGGCTATTTTTTGCTTATTTTTGTCAGGACCCTATTAAGCCCCAATAGACCGGTCTTGCTGTCCCTGGCCAGCCTCCCCCAACCCTGCCCATGGCCCAGGACTCCATTTCAGCTCAGCCTGGGGCCATCAGTCCCTGCCCCAGCCACACCACTGCCGTGTCGGTCTCCAGCCCTAGCTCCTGGATGGACCCTTCACTGGGGTCATCACTCCCTTGGTCTGGGGCTGTCAATGGAGCCTGTTACCAGCATCCAATTCTGGGCACAGGCCCCTTGGGTCTGTGCCCCATGGGTGAGGGCACAGCCTGCACCGGGGTCACCCTTGGCTCCCCATCCCTTAGGGATTGGCCAGCTCTTGCTGCTCTCCCACAATTTTAACTGAAACTGAAGCAGACAAATATGTTAAAGACAGGTGGTGGTATACTGAAACAAAGGTTTTTATGTTCACAGAATAAATAGAATTTCCAGTTACGTCTGCCTATGCACACATTTAAATAGTTTAGCTTAGGATGCAGTTTTTTAAACGATATTGCTAAATTTTGATGCTTACTTGCAATACAATCATTTTACAAGATTCTAGAGAAACTTCGCAGTCCACAGTAAACACTGGCTTTAGCACCTCCATTTTAATTCATGCTTTTTTTTTTTTTTTTTTTTAATATTCATGCTGACTTTGTTAAAGTTATAACTAATTCAATTACATGTTGCCTCCTTTTTTTTCTCTCTCTCAAGCTGCATGCTTGGGGAAGGGAACATCATCCTGTTCTGCTGCTTCCCCTGCCAAACCTACCAGCTCCCCAATGCTCAGCCTTCAGAGGCAGCAGGAGACACCACAGCAATGCACCTCCTGCCTCTCCTGTGGGTACCTCTCGCTCTCCATGGGGCTCCTCAGCGACTCTCAGAATTACCCAAATACCTCCTGAGCGACAGCTTGTTTGGGACCAACCATCCTGCAGGAACCTCGCTTGGTTCTTGGAGAGCCTGGCTGATGGCAATGTATGCACACAGAAAATACACTACAGTTGGTGATGAGCTCCGTGTAGCAGGTGTGGAGAACAGCCTCCCCCAGACCTCTTTGATGTGCTACTTCTGATTCACCACTGGCGCTAGCAAAGCACTCAGCAGCCCGAGCCATGCTTCTCTTGGGCAGACATAAAACAGAAACACGGAGTCTGTTTTAAGAAATTGCAGCCTTTTGCTGCCGAACCTCAACTACTGTGTTCAATTTTGGGCCCCTCACTACAAGAAAGACCTTGAGGTGCTAGAGCGCATCCAAAGGAGGGCAACGAAGCTGGTGAGGGGTCTGGAGCACAAGTCTGATGAGGAGAGGCTGAGGGAACTGGGGTTGTTTAGTCTGGAGAAAAGGAGTCTGAGGGGAGACCTTATCGCCCTCTACAACTGCCTGACAGGAGGCTGTAGCCGGGTGGGTGTCAGTCTCTTTTCTCAAGTAAGAAGTGATAGGACAAGAGGAAATGGCCTGAAGTTGTGCCAGGGGAGGTTTAGATTGAATATGACGAAAAATTTCTTCACCAAAAGGGTTGTCAAGCATTGGAATGGGCTGCCCAGGGAAGTGGTTGAGTCCCCATCCCTGGAGATATTTAAAAGATGGGTAGACGAGGCACTTATGACATGGTTTAGTGGTGGACTTGGCAGTGCTAGGTTAATGGTTGGACTTGATGATCTTAAAGGTCTTTTCCAACCTAAACGATTCTACGATTCTGTAAGTGAAAGAAACAGAGGTGTGCCGATTAAAGCAATAATTTATAAAATAAAAACCTTGTCCACCCAACAGCTTTCCAAGTCACATCTTGCCTCCTGGCTTGACGTGGCCCAGCTGGCAGGTCTTCACAGGCACCGTGTCAGCGACAACCGGTAGAGAGATGCAGGGCAGGGAGAGAGCAGGCAATGCAGGAGTTAGAATAGATTACAAATTAGACAGTGAGAGAAAGCATAAGAGACACGGGGAGGAGAAGCCGAGCACTGAAGGGCTAACAGCACAGGCAAACAGAAGAAGCTGTCAATATTGCAACAGCTTGATAAATTAGGCATTTTCAGCTGTTAAAAGTCAATTGACAGCTCAGCCACATCCTCTGTCTCTGGCGAGTTTAGAAAGGAAAATGCTCCCTCCCCCTCTTTCCCAGGCACGTTCCCACTTTTACAGGCAATTTCAGACCCCAGAAAGTGTTAATCTTTCTGTTCCAGAAAGCACAGCCCCACCAGTCCCACTGACATAGCTCTGCCCACCCGCCCGCAGGTCACCCTCACTCCTCACCTTCAGCACCCTCAACACCCCTGCCCTGTTCAAATGCCTGACAGTATTTGTGCCATCGTCGAGGCTGAGGCAGCAGAGATAAAGGCTTGTGAGCCCACTGGTCAATTCTTACTGAAAATGCCTGCAGAATGCAGACTTCAAGCTCTTCAAAAACAAATTCCTCATTTCATAGTCAGTATTTCATACTCCTGGTGATTCTATGCAAAGGTGTGGATAAGGCAGAAAAAGAAAAGTGGGAACTTGCATAAAGTCAGCAAATGTCTGATACCACATTTCAGATTCTTAGTTTTTTCCAAAAAACTGTGAAGAGTACTGTGCATATTTGTCTGCATTACTGAGAGCATGCGTTAGGTCTTTCCTGATAAGCACAGGTTGCTTCCCTCCAGTAAACCAGTTCTGCAAACTTTGGATCAACCCACAGACATGTTCAGCCATTGCTGTCATATTTCCCAGAAAAAAAGAAAGAAAGAAAAAAAGAAAAAAAAGGAAGAAAAAAAAAAAGCAGAATAAAGAAAACTAATCAAGACAGCTGAGAATATTTTCCACCCCCGCCCCTGAAGGGACAGGAGCAGAGGAAGGAGAAATACCACTCCAAGAACTTTGTTTACTTTTAAAAAGTCATTCTAAATTGATTTAGCCTAGAAAGTTCAAACCTACTTTGATATGTTGTATTATAGTGAGGGCTTGTCTCTCTGATTAGCATTGGGATAGTAAAAGAATTGATTAACATTTATTCCTGTATAAATTATGACAGCAATTGATTCTTTATTCCCATCTGCAATTGATCTGAAACCACATGCGACAGACCCAGTCCAGAGAAGCAGGATAAAGTAGTGTTCCTACCAAGGGAAATTCTGAACTAAGCTAGAAGGTGACTATCAAGCAATCAACCAATAAATGCTTTCTGTGCATATCCATATATCCTTCTCTTGTCATATTTCGGAAGAAGACAGGTAAAAAAACGCCAAAAGCAAGAACAAAGGCTATACTTGATGAGCAAATAGAAGGGCTTCCCATAGCAAGAAGGAAGCTGAAGTCACTCCTATGCCACTGCAAATTGAAAAGCACTTGGCATACGACATTCTATACATTAATTTTTATAGAAATTGATCAATTTACAAGTTTACCTACCTATGTTAAATATTAAGTCTGAAAATCCCATACATTTGGTAATGGAGAAAAAACACTGAATCACAACCAAAAATGTTTGGCTTGTTATTTACTGTAGTGAGAACATGCAGCCCATCTGTTGATACCATAGAAGTCACTGACAGGAAAGAGCTTGAGATTTATTCAGGACGTGTGATATGCTGTCTGGGATAGGGAAATGTTTGCTGCGTAGTTCCATAAGAACCACCCTTGCTTTTGGTGGCCTAGGTGATTGATAGAATCACAGAACAATTTAGGCTGAAAGGTAGCCTCCAGAAGTCATTTGGCCCCAAACTCTCCTTCAAACTTGTTGCTGAATCTAGCTCCAAGGTTAGATCATGTTGTTACGGATGAGCGATTCTCAGTTAAGCTCTGAACATTTCCACTGATGGATATGCCCTCTCTGAGCACTTTTTTCTGGTGCTTGATCATTATAATATATAAAAAATTATTTCCTTCTAATATCTAATCAGATTTCTCTTGTAACTTGTGCTCATTGCTCCTTGCTCTTTAACTGCACAGCCCTAAGAGAGGTCTTCTCTACAACCTCCCATTAGATACCCGAAGACAGCACTAAGATCACCCCCGAACCTTCTCTTCTTCAGACTGAAGAAATACAGACACTTTAGTCCCTCCTCATGTACCATTTCTCTTGCCCTCATCTTGGTGACCCCACTCTGGACTCCCTATGGACATCATCTTTGGGAACCCAAAGTTGGACATGGCACTCCAGCTGTGGACTAACAAATGGCAACAGAAGATGAAAAAAAAAAAATTACTTCCCTCAACCTTCAATTCTTCCTATTACAACCCAACATGCAGCTGTGAGGCTGGTTTTCATGACCACGTACACTGCTGACTTGTGTTCAGCTTGTCCAACACAACGCCTAAGGGCTTTTTTCTTCAGAACTCTCTTCCATACTGCCCTTACACAGTCTGTGCTGTTGCACGGGATAACTGTCAGGAACAGTAAAACCACCACAACCTTACCATTTGCTTAGAATCACAGAGTCATTTAGGTTGGAAAAGACCTTTAAGATCATCAAGTTCAACCATTAACCTAACACTGCCATCCCACCACTAAACCATGTCCTAAGTGCCTCGTCTACCCGCCTTTTAAATACCTCCAGGGATGGGGACTTGACCACTTCCCTCGGCAGCCCATTCCAGTGCCTGACAACCCTTTCTGTGAAGAAGTTTTTCCTAATGTCTAACCTAAACCTGCGCTGGCGCAACTTCAGACCATTTCCCCTCGTCCTATTGCCAAAGCCTTCACCTATGCCAAAGCCCTGAAAAAGAAAGCTGCCTGCTTCAGAATAAACTGGCATATGAAGGTTGAGGGCTCTGTCACAGAAACACAGATGGATGCCCTATGCCAGCAGTTAAGTCTTTTCTTCTACAAGTCTATCCCTGTCCTTAATGAAATAAACTAAATCCAGAATCTAACCTGAAGTGTATCTAATCTGCTTGCTATAATGCTGCAGCAAGTTGTTCCATTTCAATGCAAAACTGAACTGCCAACAGAAGAGGATTTATCAGCTTTTGTCATGAGACAATATTGGAGAGAAATGCTCAAAAACTATTCAGCATTTCAAATTTTAAAACTTTATAAGGACTTAACTTTATCTAACATACAGAGTAAGGAAGCGTAAAAGGCCAAAGCAAAATATTTACGTGTATGCCACAAGACAGGGTATCAGGATGGGAATTTGAGGATGCAAAAAACATATTCCTCCTTTAAAAATGAAATAGATGAGTTAATCAGGCTTCACAGGCCTCATCCACACCTCCCTCCAAAGTGCCTCTCCCTTTCATATATGTACTGCAATAGGAATACAAAGCAGAAGGTATATATATGCTGAATATACACACTGAATATATATTTGGCAAATTACATTTATCTCCCTCAAACATCTGATAATACGCTTGTTACTTCACTTCAGTAAGGTATTTTACCTAGCAAGCTATTATCATTTCAAAATCCTACAAACTTCCTGAGGCTTCACTATGATCATAATACACTCCATTTCAAATATTTCCGGATGATACAGTATTGCCCAGGGGAATACACCGACCCTTTACAATAGACACTAATGGATCCTCCTATTTAAGCAGTACTTCCTTTTTGCACAATATTTAACATCAATTGCATCAGTTTGGTACAGCTTATTATCCCAATAATAATAATAAGCCTCTCCTTCCCCATGTCAAAAATCAGATAAACATTCAAATACATGAGGTGCCATCCTTTTTCGATAATGGATTAAACAGTGGAGTTGGACTTTCCTTAAGGATGGCTAAACCAGAGACTATCTGGAAAGGAGTGTAGACTCTGTCAACATGAATGCATTCTTTACCTGAGCAAATAGAACAGACTTTTTAAAATTCTTTGGCTGGCTAATAGACTGAAAACAATCCAGAAAACCCTTAAAAGAGGAAAAAAAAATATGAGCTGTACAAAATGTTAGCAGGAAAGCTTCGTCATGCTTGTAGCAAACATATAAAATGGACAGCTAAATGGTTAGTTATGACTCCCAAGCTTCCAAAAATTACAGTTAAATCCCTGTATGTATTTTGCTGCTATACTATATTTCTCAATGAATGGCAACTTTTAACTACTCTATATGAAAGAAGCAGTGCTAATTCCCTCAACGGTGCAGCTTCTCAGTATGCATAAAGATTTCTGTTGAGTCTGTCTGAAAAGATAGTGTAGAAACATGGGAAACAGAAAGGAAATTCAGCCAACATGTCCAAAATAAAAAGGAGAATCACACACAGAATAGCTGAGGTTGGAAGGGATGCCAGCAGGTCACCTAGTCCGATCTTCTTGCTCAAAGCAGAGCCAACTACAGCAGGTTGACCATGTCCATGTCCAGTTGGGTTTTAAATGTCTCCAAAGATTGAGATGGCATAAGGGCTTTGGGCTGACTGGTCTAGTCTTCGACCACTCTCACAGTAATAAAATTTCTTATGTTTAAGTTGAATTTCCTGGGTTTGAGTTTGTGCCCATTGCCTCTTGTGCTGTCACTGGGCACCACTGAGATGAGCCTGGCTCGGTCTTCTTCACTCCTTCCCATCAGGTATTTATACACATGTGGAGTTGGAGGGAAGCATAGGGAATCAGAGGATCTGGAAATAATAGTAATTATTTGTGAACTATAGCTTACCTATCTGCATTAGACTTGTACAAAATACAGACACCATGCAGACAAATGCCTTCCTCCATATACTTGTGTTTAGATAAAATTTCTGAACTTCCAGGAAACTACACTATAGATGTATCTATAAATACAATCTATATTACGTACACTATGGAATATAAGCAGAAAGCAAACTCTCATGCTCAACACCCTTTTCCCAGTTCACAAGCCATAGCAATGTAACATTCTTAGAAGACTTTTCCCAGTTTAAATTCCAAAACTAACAAGTTGTGCAGCCACCTATAGTGGCAGAGTCTGGGATCTTCTCACATAATATTACATATTCAATATTTATGAAGTACCACTTAAAGGACACTTGTGGGGGTGGAGTAAAAAAAGAATTAATATATGAGGAGTAGGACAGAATATCCTGAAAGAGGGAAAATCAACCATTCTCAGAATAAAATACATATATTTTTAAAGAGTATGACCTAGAAACACCCCAAAAACCACAGACTTCATAACAGTTCTTTTCCAGTTTCGAAATATACCTGAAATTTAATCTTCCAGTATAGGAGATGCAAGTATTCCCTGGGTTCTTCCCTACTAAAGAGGAGTGGCATTGAGCTTCAGTGAGTGTATAATTACTTGTGGGCTTCTTAGGGAAGGTAAAAGGTGCCATGTGCATGACAGAACTATGAAGTGCTCATTTACAGAATTTCAGTCTTTTCAGTAACTAAAAAGGATGCTTCAATAATTAAAAAGATAGTTTAACTGAAACTAACTTTCATATTTTATTGAAGATCTCTTTTGATTCTACTATAAAAAACATGTCAGCTTCCTTTTTGCTCTTACTGTTTGCGTCTATCCAGTAACTTGTCATACTTACATTTTCCAGTTAAAAAATACTCTTGAGTATACATAACTACAGATTGCTGCACAACACACACTGTTTTTCACCTATACAAATACTCCAGGTAAAATATTGGTATGTGTTCTAGATTTTAGTGAGGGGATTTTTGTTTTGGAGAGGATTGTTTGTTTGTTGGGGGGTGGGGGCAGGCAAAGGAGAGGGCTGTTTTGTTTTTAAGACACAAACTCTATTCCTAACCTAATGCTATTCCTGTATCTTGTCACAGGAATCAGTATCAATGAAAAAAAGCTTGGCAAAAAAAAAAGAATAACGGTCCATGACATTCTTCATTAAGGTTTGATATACCCTACGCAATTTCTTGTATTTTAAAATACATTTGGATATTACAGAATTAAGGTTTTTATATAAAATAAGGAAAAAGATGTTTTGAGTTTCCACAAGACAAGTGCTCCACACTCCTGACAGATGCAGCTTCCCTTATGCCGTGACATTTGTTTACAAACCTGTAAAAGAGTGGGGACCCATGGCATGGGTTAACAGGTTAATGCATAAGTCATAAGTACCACCAGGTAAGAAAGAGAACTGCATCCATAAACCAAGAGAGCAGTGTGATAATTCATACTGCATTTACTACAAAGAGAACTGTACTTTGTACTTTCAAATAACACTGCATAGAAACTTAAACTACACTGATTTCTTGAAGAAGTTCCTGAAGTTTTGCAGAAATGTGGTTAGCAATACAATGAGTTGGCTCTGTTTCATGAGAGATTTTTTTTTTTTCAGTTCAGCTCTTAAAAAAATAAAAATTCCTTTAATAACATCCTCCGGAGGCCAGCTTTGCTAGAAGTAAAACTATGAGGCTTCCCATCCTCGCTTAGTAACTGTGCACTTGATACAACTGTAAAATATACCCATTGCTGCAAGCTGTTCTTTTCAGTGAAGTAAAAGAGAAAATTTTCCAACTATTTTGCAAGCCATAGATCATTAAAAATGATCCCATACACACAGCCACCAGTAGCATCTAGAGTTACAGTGTTTTCCTGATTCCCATCTGCAAGCTTCAATTACTCCTTTTAACTTCAGAGTACAAAGACATTTTACAGATAAATTTTAGGTTACATTATAATGCTTTGGAAAAGCTTACACACATTTCTTTAAAGGTGCTGACCCTTTAAAATAACACTGGCATAATTTTAGCCCCAAAAGTATCAAATATTTCTGTGTCCCTTTCCTTGCAAACTCCGACTTCACACATCACACTTTCCATAAAGTTACTGCATCTTGTAGAGGCTAGAGCATTTTCTAAAAGGAAAAAAAAAACAAAAAAAAAAAAAAAGGAAAAAAAATAATCTGTGAGGGCCACCTGATGTTTTAAAAGATGTAGGGAATCAATAAAAAGTAACTGTCTGGCTTCAGACAGTTCTCAGATGGGAGAAAATGCAAAGCATAAGAACCTGTACTTCATAATAAAATATAACTACAAAGCTCTAACATACAACAAAAAGTAGAAATACCTGTTTCTTTTCAGACAAACCCTGTGTTCACAAACTCTGTGGGCCTCAAATATCAGCCAGAGCCACAAGACTTCTGTAAGAGCTGAAACGGGTAAAAAAACCCTGGTTTCAAATAGGGCTACAAAATATTTTGGAGTTCAGTAATACCATCAAATACTAAGGGAAGAGTCGCAACAAGTCAACTGAGGTTCCAGGTGGATAAAAGTCTTCCATACAACCTTGCCAAATCTTTCAGGAAAAAAAGGACAAACAATGAGCAGTTCAGCAGCAGTCTCTACCCACTGGCACTGCCGGTGCTGGATCTCAGCATCATCATCTATTTTTATACCAAAGAGCAAGAGACTTCCAGATCCAGATCCATGTTTTTAAGAAGTGGCCAAAACTTACTTACTTCAACCATCTAAAAGTCTAAAAAACCAATAAACTGTTTTTGAGAAGTATTCCAGTTTGAAGTCTGCTACCTTCCACCAAGTCTTATTTCCCATGTTATGTCCTGCTTCTTGTTTAAAACAAAAACTAGATGATGCCACTTTACACACCCAAGGATTTCTCTGCTTTCCTGTCCTCTGCAGAGCACACTGTCTCTTCTACCTGAAGATAACTCAGCAACCTTCCTCCTCCCAGCCACACATACCATTGCTTTTCCCCTCATCGTACTGAGGAAGGTTCCAAATGCCCATTCCCCCTATTCCTCCTCCATCCAGTCATGTTATGATCACCCAGTCTTCCATCCCATCTGTCATGCCAGAAGCCTGGCCCCCTTTTTCACCCCTGTGAGGGCTTATGCACCCCTGAATCATCTCCTCACAGTGCCCAATCATTCTTTTCTTGCAGAGCGAGAAGCAAATCATTATGCGTGTTAACATTTAAGACCAAAAAGGGGATGGTGATGCTTTTAGGCTGGAAGGTAAGCATTCATTCAAGGTAACCACAGACTGGTTTAGGTTCTACAGACATAAATAGACAGTAAAGTTGGTGGTGCAACTATTCAGCTGCTCTGACAGTCATCACCAAACTGAGTAAAACTCTACCCAGAGATGCCTGAAAGAATTCTTAAAATTTTCAGATTGGCCAGTGCTTCCAGAGTTACCATACCAGGGACTTGCACAGAAATGCCATTCAAAGCAACATACCATTTCAATCAGCCAACAAAGGAAAAAAAAAAACCAACAACAATCAAATGTCAAAATATTTCCAGGTTTATATTACTGTTAATTCAAGCCTAAATATAAAATAATAATAAAATGCAAAACTTCCACTCTAACAGTCATTGTTCAATAACTTTAAATCACATGTTTAATAATCATACATGAGAATGGATATCATCACACAAAAGGCAGATAGATGTGCGTTAAAATTACACAACTGAACAATCAGTAATAACATCTTATTTAAATTTAAATAGGCAGTTCTAAAAAAGCTAGGGGAGAAAAATACCTAACAATTCAATGGGAAAATTAACTAATGAAACATACACATCTCAAGTTTCTTTATTGCTATCAATATATTACTCAAACTATGATGGTAACATAAGATTAAAGTATGAAAAACCCTGCCCCAAAGAACTGAGGAGTCAAGCATCAGGGCAGCATTTGAGGCAGTTACATATTAAATAAACACACACACCCCTCAACTGCTGTCTTCCTTCTCTTCTTGTGGCAACACCGTTATGAAGCTACCCACCTATCAAACTGCTACAAGAAGGGAGGGTAAAGAAATGGAAAGCACTGTAAGCTTGTTCTGTTAATTTTTTCCATCTAAGCATCTGCTATGGGCCTCTACTGGAGGCAGGACACAGCATAAAGCTAACAGCTAACGTTAGGGTGAAAGAACTTGCTTCTCTGAGGCAATTTCCATTTTGACTGACAACAGAAAAGAAGAGAAGAGAAAGGTAATGGTACACCAAAATAAACCTTATTTGTAGCTCCTCTTCTACACAGATCACAGCCTGCGTGCAGACGCCCTCAGAAGCTTCCAGCAGAAGCTGGCACCTGCGCTGCCAGGGCTGGCTTACCCTCTGTTTGCACCCCAACGTACAGAAGAATGGGTGAACACTGCCCTGTGGAGCCTTGGGACCTCAGCCACCCTATTGTCCTATAGCAACTTCAGCACCAGCAGCACTCCCGAGGCTGGGCAGAGCTCCTCACCGCGCTGACTACCCAAATGCAAGGGGTAGCACAGCAACAGGATTCACACCCCCGTCTGGTCCAGCTCCCTCCTCCTTCCCCAACAGCCCAGGGTTTATGTTAGTAATAAGCATTACCTTCATTAGCACCATGGGAGATGCTAGGATGGATGTCCCTGAACATGTCTCTTCCTCATAGCCTTCCCAAAACAAAGTGTGACCCACTCTCCTGCAAACCTATACAGTGAATTAAGTAATAATGAAAACATGTTTTTCCTAATTTCTCTTTTGATTCTATATTAATGTCACTGTGGCTTTATGGTAAAAAATGAAATATGGCATATTTTTCAAGGATATTACTTCTAAAAAAAATTCCTGAGAAAGTCAGGAGCACACATGAGAATTACAAATTTGTATCAGCATTCTTTTTGGAGAAAAAAAAAAAAATTTAAAAAAAAAAAATCACAATTCTCAGAACAATGCCTTAATGCTGCCTATTTAATTGATGAGGCAAATCTATCAATGTTAAGTTTTATATAAAAACAAAGCACTGATTTATAGAATACACCTGCTTCTGTGTATTTCTATATATACATAGCACAAATCTTTCATTTTTAAAACCTGGTAGACCAAGAGATACAACCAGAAACCCATCATGAGCTCAGAACAAAACACTATCCCGGATTTGACAACAGGTGGGAGTAAGAGTATATTCATGTTTGCGTGGCTGTGCCTGTACAACAGCATAATACAATACACAGGCTAAGAGAAATTCACCCCTGGTTGTTAAAAAAAGAATTATTTGTATGACAAGTTAATTTTGATAGAGAAAATAAGATAATTGTTTGGGCTGTTTAGAAATATGTGTCTGAAGTGTTAAAGTCCATGACAGATTAATGGGCAAAATATAGGCAGGACAGCTGGGAGTTCACAGTAAATGAAGTATATAACACATCTGACAATTTTTCTGTTGCATGTAGCACACATATACATACACACTCATTTACAAAGCCCTAGTGGTTGAATTAAATTAAACCATTTTCTAACTCCTAAATCAGCCAATTGTAAGAAGCAAGGCTGTCTGATCCATTTTAAAGAAAGACTCATTAAGCAATAGCTTCCATTTCTTTCTTTGCAAGACACCGTGAGGTGCAGTTAATGATTTGAAAAAGAATCCGTAGGCTGCAACTAATGATCCATTTGGGTCAAAGTTTCTATTGAACTTCTTTATTTCCATTTACAGGAGATCTCAATGTCTTGTATAAAAAATGGTTCCATTTCCCGGTCAATGTCCTTTCACTGCTAGTCAGCTGGATCTGCTGAGCCTCCAAATCAAATGAAACTTGCATATCACATGAAATTTGCATTTTTGGGGGTGTCCTAATCAAAGACCAACACAGTAAAATTGTCTTAACTTGTTGATATACATTAAGGTGCAGTCTTACAGCTTGGAGAGGACTCACCAGGAACAGGCCTTTCTAAAGTCACTTTGTCGTCTGCATACACACAGGATACTTGCAGGAAGCCTGTTAGATACTTACTGGTTTCGAATACGCTAACTGCCTAATAGCAAATTTATATTAATCTAGTCACATAATAACCAATGAAAAGAGTCATGATGAGGAGAAAAGGGGTGATGAAGCTGCCATAAGCAGGCCAACTGCCAAATGCATAACCACAACAGAAAGTTTCCTACAGCCCCAGGTAGAGAATTAAAGTGGTACTGAATTTGCATAGGTGGAGAGGGGAAGGTATGGAGAGTTCTACCAGAGCAAAGGACTGGAGGAAGGGAAAGGGTTGCAACTATTTTCACTAAGTAGGATACAATAGCTAAACATTTTCCCATTCATTTCCAAAGCCGTATGTTCATGAACACACCTGCTCTTGAGGAAAGGCTTTTGTTTTAAGAAACCACTAAATTTGCCTCATCTAAACACCACCATCACGTTGCTCATGTATCCAACATCACTTTTTCACCAGACTTAACAGGGAGCCTCGCTGGTCAGTCAGCATTTAATTCTGATCTCCTTCCCAATTTTCTTCAAAGCTACCTGATGAACCAATACCAGAATTCCTTAAAAATCAAGTTTTTATTGCTCCTTCATTCATTGATGCTGCCATCAGATGTCACATATGTATAAACATATATACACACATGTGGCTGTACATATATATGCTCATGATAAACCTTGCACCAATTTTGATGTCAACATTGCAACCCAAAAGAACTTTGCTGCAATACTCCTAACATTTTTTCCTTAATGAAAACCAAAACCAGTGAAAGCAGCAACCGTGAAAACTGCAGAGATGAGCCTAGAAGCCATTTCTTAAAAGCCAGCATTTGTTTTGATAAGGTAGGTTTCCTACCAGATTGCTATGAAATACTTTCTGCAAAGAGATTTTTTTTTTTTTCAGAGGACAGAGATCTATTATTTTCATTTGCTCTCTCTTGCCAAAATCTGTCCTTTCAAATTTTCAAAGCTTCCTTCAGCTGGTAACTCCTCCACCCAAAACAGCAGCTTGTTCCACTCTAGAAAAATATACAACTCTGCGAAGAGTAGTTATTTACTGTATCAGATCAGATGCATATGTGCATACTAAGGAATCTGTTCCAAGAAGGTGGTTTTCTTTCCTGAGGATGAAGGAACTGATGCAGAAACAACACTGGCACTGGTGGAGCCTCTTGTTTACTAAGTAGCCAGAGTTGAGTTAAAGGATGACAACTCTGTTAAGCCACAACACGACATCCTAACTAGGAGGAAAAATAAGATGGAGGTTAAATGTTTACTTTCTATTTTTCTTCATTTTGTTATATGCCAGCTGGAAAAGAAATTCTGGCTGGAACACACTGCCTCATTACCAGTTAGAATTACTATCGTCTCTCCATCTCTTTTTCTATATTATCATCCTTTCAGTTTCTAGTAACTACCAAATATACAGTTCTTCTGGAAAATAGCCAGGTCAGACCACTCGCTATCTTTCAAGAAATTGAAGGATTATGGACTGAGCTCCTGCAAAATTGTTGATTGCCCTGCTGTTAAGATTCCGATCTGATATAAATGATCCTGAACTTTACATCTCAGCTTTCATTGGATCTCGGCATACTTAAAGTCTGCTTCCTCTTGTGGGATGCTATTAACTATCATTACAAACAACTTTTCAAAAGGAACATAAGATATCCTAATACTCTGGAGCACTGTATCTGCATGTTGCAGGTACCTCTGTTCTAAATTATCCTCCTACTCCACTATTACCTCACCTCCCACTCTCTGCGATAAAAACAAGATTTGTTTGATTTATAAAGGAAGTAAACATACTGTTTCAGTAGTTTATAATAGCATAAAATGGACTGAGTGTGGTTCAAGGATACATCTGCGCAACTGCTTGATCTATAATTTAACTGCATTGTATTATTTCAGCTTTACACTTTAATTGGCTTCAGAAGAAAACTAGAGAAACGGCGTTTTTTTAATGCAGTTTATCCAAGATGAAGTCCTGATGTTTTCTAACACATAAAATGACATTTGACATAGTGAACAAATGTAAGTCTCAGAGGACACCAAATGACTGAAGACTGCCATTATTCAGGCTCAACAGGAATCCCATTCCCTTTTTTAGATTTGTATGAATAAATAAATATCTCCAAGACTACCATCACCTTGTATTATTTGTTTTATTGCACACGTAGTTAAAAAAAAAATTACAAATTTCCCAGTCCAGTTTGTTCCCCAGACATCCAAGCCCTCACACATTTTTGCAGTTCAGACAAATTTTGCCTCAGAAGTTCAAGAAAAAAAACAAAAACAAAAAACAAACAACTAAAAGTCAGCCCATTAAAAACACTTTTTTTTCATCTAGATCAGTCCCCCGACCTGTTCACAATGAAGCTACACAATGGTTGGTGTGTTAACCAGGTGGGGATATGGGATGTCTGCAGAGAAAAGCAGAAGAGCAGGAGAAAGAAAAAGAAAAAAAAGGAAAAGAAAAATAGAGGGAGAGAAAGAGGAATAGCACAGTGCTGTGCTTTCGGTGGCAGTGCCAGCTCAGGACCATGAGGATTTCACAGAATTAGTTTCAAGTCACTGCTTATTTGCAGCCCTGATTCTCCCAGCTGTATAAAGCAAGTTTTGGTGAAGACTTAAACTTCCAGGAAAACTAGCCACTGGAACTGGATGTCCAGCATCTGCTAGTCCTTCCCTGCTAAGACTTTGAATCACAGTGTAATTTGGCTTGAAAGGGACCTGTGGAAGTCATCTTCACCACATCCTCACTCAAAGCCAGGCCAACTTCTATGCTGCATCAGGTCACTTAGGGCCACGTTCAGTCAAGTTTTGAAGAAGAATAACCAAAGAGAGACTGAGTCTGTGCATCTGTAATTTAAGAGAAGGCTATCCATTTGCACCAATCCTCTCTGTTTTAGTATTTTTATTTATGCTCACTAATTTAAAGAGTTGGTAGAAGCACCAGCTTCTACTTCATATCGCATTGCTGAAGTGCCAAAATAGAGAGGAAAATGATGAAATCACCACCTCAGCTCTCAATAACATAAGGAATTGCTGTTTCAGGAGGGGAAAAAAAACAAACAAACAAACAAACAAAAAAAACAACTTTGAAGAACCAAAATGCAATCATTTTAAGAACATTCTCACAGCCTTTTGCATCACTTCACCTTAGTTAAACAAGCAAACAAAAAAAGATAGCACACATTTTGACTATGGAAAATGCCATAGCTTCACTGGAAAAGCAAGCTACAGGAGAAATGTTATTATGGCTGCTGAGCACCACCCACCTTTGAAGCAAGCTAGACAGATACTTCTCTGAAAAATGACTCAGCTAGTTAAGCTGGATGCAGACGCCTCTCACCGGTCTAAATAAATCTTAAGACAGGGAATTTGAGGAAGCTGATGGGATAGCTTCAGTGACAGTAGAGGAAAGATGAAGAGTAGTGGAATGAGGTTGCCCCTGTCTCATTCACTCCTATTTCCTTCCAGCTCCTGCCTACAAAGGCAAGAAAAAAAAATGGAGCGGTAGTGACAGAGCCAGCACCGGCAGCAAGAAAGAAGAATTTGGCACCTGAGACCAGAAAAGCCTCAGGTGCCCCACTGATACTGATTACCTTTCTCCTACTACTGCCCCTAAGAGACAGAAGAAAAGATTTGGTTTATTTATAAAGCTGTGTATGTTGAAAACACCTTTGTTGACTTGAGCTCAACATATTTATAGCTTATTAAGTAAACGGGATCATTCTAACAAAGAACAAGCCACTGGGACATATTCCAAGGGAGAAAAATGCATAAAAACAGATGCTTACAATCAATTTAGTTTGTTTTCAGAACTCTATAGTAACTGCACAGTTATGGCAACCTCCTCTGATTGATTTATTTCACCTTTAAGAAACATTTCAGGGAGACTAAAGTATTTCACATATAGTTAATTGGATAAACAGCCTTTTCACCCATACTTCAAGGCATCCAAACCCTAGCCTGCATTGCTAGGGACTAAAAGACATTATCATCTGTCAGCTCTTCACTGATTTACGTGGTAGAGTATAGCAGTGTCCTGAGCAAAATCATATTAAGAACTCTTCCAGATACCTCTGCATCCCAAAGGGTACATTTCATTACCAGACCCTGAGTCCAAAAAAAGTAGAAAACACAAAGTTGTTTGAGAGGTTGACTTGGGAAAAAAATTGGGAAAAACTGATGGAGCCTCTCTGCTAGTCACACATGTAAACCTGCATTACTTCCAAGTTGGATACCTAATTAACACTATTTAAGATACATTTATCATTATTTTCACGAAGGCTCCTATTATTTGATCAAAACATGCTCAGACAACATGGCATAGCTCACACAAGCAATATGCTTTCGCATGAGCCTCCTTCCCCACCTCCCTGCTGGCATGTTCGGCAATATTACTTGACCAGCTTGGCACATTAATATGTTGGGCATGCTTGCATACTCGTGATACATGCATGCATATGTATCCTCCTCTCCACTAACGACTCTGCCCCTACTTTTCACTCAAGTTAAAATTCCCATTCATACACTCAGTCTACTCAAAAGCACAGAATTCCTCTGCTTCTGAAGATGTTACATACTGTAACCACTCCTCCTCACAACCCTTGCCCCACCTCTGCTCATTTTATGTAAGGTGTATCATAATTTGTGAAATACGGCAATAAAGCAATCTTAGGTAGAGTATTGGATCCCATAACCTTGGATTTGTTGGGATTTTCTGTTGATCATGTCCTACACTACTACTACTTTAAGGAAGGTAAAGCATTAATAAGAATATCATAACCATAGATTTAGCTCTCTCCTTTCTGTTGGGAAGACTCAAAACCAAAAAGAGTAACCAAAAATTATGAAAAAAATGAAGAACCCGGCGTGTCACCTAACAATGGTCCTTCTAGGCTCCCTACTTTATGACAAACCAAATTATTTAGATAATACACTCAGTAGCAAATTTGCACTATTTCCCATTTTGGTTATTCATTTTTCATCATTGTTTGCAAATACTTTTGACTGTGGAGTGATAAAACTGTCTCTGTGGCCTCTCTCCTTTCTCATCAGTAAACATCTTTAGACAATATAGATGTTTGTCAGCATCTCTATTTCACTTTTCTTCCTATAACACATTACGGGAAAGCAGTTGTCCTTTCAGATTTTAGGAAAGTATAAACAGTCTCTCAAGGAACATACAGGAGATACATCCATAACCAATTTAAAATCCTTGTGCAGGAAAATCCTACCAACTTTGAACCAAGATCCTTACCTTTTAGTGCAATCCTAGGAAAGCACCACTCTATTTCTTGTCATTTGTATTGAACCATGAAAGATTTTAAGATTTGTATGAGAGAAATTGTATTTTAGAACATCACAGACATAAAAATACCTCAAGTATCTGGAGGAAAACTGCAGACTTGACTGTCCCTTTTACACAGGTGTCAGCACAGCAAATGCTGGTCAACGCTCAGATGTTCAGTGAAGGAAAATTACCTACAATGGAGGCCAGAAATTTGTTCATTTTAATAATAAATAACCAGTATATTAAGATGGCAGAGTCCTTTATGAAACAGTCTCTGCAAATAGTTTTTAAAACAACTTTTTACTGAGATAAAGACAAAAAAGCCTGCACACTAGGGCAGCTGATATACTTGTGGAATTTATTAGGTTCAGCATAAATGCTAAGACTAAATGAGCTTCTTTAATTTCCATAATGAAATTGTTTTTGTAAAGTTAAAAATACTGTAATGAGGCCAAAACGGTGTGCTTTCAGAGACTCCCATGGTGAAACAAATGAGATTTTAGCTTCTCTAATTGGGCATACTGCAAGCTGGGCTTGATGCTGTCCTCAGCACAGGATGTTTGTTATCCCTAACAAAAAGAGGTCTACAGCTGTCAGCATAATACCATACAGCTTTTCTGAAGCCAAGCTATCAGGAGGAAGGCTGCTGCTCTCTGACTGGGACCACCCAAAGGGAGAGATCAAGTAGAGAACAGCTCTACTCTTCCCTGATTAAGAAGTTATTCGTAAGGTAATTTGTTTACAGCTATCACAGAGAAGCTTTTGAAGCAAGGATTGAGTATTCCCAGAATCCTCCAAGAGAATTTTATTTGATTAAATAATGAATATGGATATTCCCTTCTTCTTTCATTCCCACCCACCCCTTTTCCCCTTGCTTATTAGATCTCATTACCTGTCAACACAGGCCTCCAGAGCCTGCCTGTTCCAGCAGGAAAAAGAAAAATATTAGAGGCATTGTGTTGTGTCTGTAATGCCAAAATCTGCTGGTTTGCTGCCCTGTGTTAACACCACAGCGCCGACCTCCAAGCCTTTGAGAACTTAGGACTTATTTCAAATGAATATTACTTCCATTTTTCCCCTTCACTTGTTTTCAGGTGCAAGCAATAGAAAAAATACCCAACTTAATTTTGCAGCAGTAAAAACCAGCCCATTAGTTCTTTCACAAATAAACCATGATTTCATATTTGAAGCAAGAACAGTAATTCCACAGAGGAAGCGAGCTGAGTACTATTCTGGGCTGAAACAGAGGGAATGTGACTGTACATACTTTAAGAAGCTAAACACAAGGATATTTAATTCTAATTAGTTACATGAAGAAGAAAGACTTCCCTATAAATGCACACTGATGGAGATTACTACTCCTTTGCTCTAGACCTAAGCCATCATTGTAAGATCAAACTGTTTAACCCATGCCAGAACATTTTACTGGACTAAAATTGTCAAACGGTAATTTTAAAGTGATTTCCCTACTTACTATTTTAATTTTACTCAAATGATTCTATTCATTGTTTCATTGTCACATTCAGAATGTTTACATATTTTTATATCTAGTCTTTCATTCCTTTCCTGATTTTCTGCTCTGTTTTCACTCCTCAAGCATTCAATCATCAACCTGCTACAAAAAAAAAAAGGGGGGGGGGAGGGGGGCGTTACAGAAAGGTTTTCAGAAGTGTGCTAGTTACCACATGTTCCACAATTCACCCCTCTGCTGACTCATAAAAATATAGGGAATATAGACTTTATCATGAGAGAGCAAAATGCTAGGATGAACAATAAATAAAAGTGAATTAGAAGTTCAAAAGAGGTTAAAAACATAATACAAAAAAAATGAAGGCATGGGAAAAATAATACTATTATAGGCAAAGTTTTAAACCATCAAAATCAATGAATTTTTGCAAATGGATTTCGCCTTTTTGCTTAGGTTTTGGAGAGTGCACAAGAGTGCAGCAAAACTGCAGGGAAGGAATGAGAAATAAGGTTCCCCATCAACAGTAAGAATGTTGCTAGAATTGTATAAGGCATCCATTTTAAAAATGTATCTTAGCAGGTAAATGTTTATAAACCCTTGTTAAATTATGCTCTCCATCCTATTTCCAACACCCCCGTGTACTGCATTAATATTTTGTAAGGGTATGTAGGTAAATATTAGCAGGAGATAAGTGAATCATTATGGTTTTTGATTTTAATTTGGATTTTATTCATTAAAGCCTCCCAAACAACATCTACAGTACATGAATCAGATTTAAATAATGAGATATTTTAATTAATTTGAACTTGGAACTTCACTTTGGATCACAGAAACCTTCTCAGAGGATGCTCAGAAGACCAGCATGGGGTAAAAGCAAAATATCACATTACTAGAAGTTCAAAGAAAAGATCTTGAGAGCCTCCTACAAAGACAAGGAAGATTCCAAGGAAAAATAAAGAATGGGAAATTTATTATAAGCTTTTGTACAACTGATTTTAAGAGTATCCAAGAGTACCTATCTTTGTATCTATGACACAGTAGATAGGCAAAAACTATATTATTTATTGCATGCAGTTAATTAGCGTGTGTAATGAATTATTCAAAGTATATTCTTTTAGCTTTTGAAACAGCATAGGAAGTCTGAGCAATTCCTCCCCATATACCTACATAACACCATAAAAGATGTTTTTATGCTGCGTATCTATGTTAGCTGAAGCAAGGGTCTAGATTATACAGCCTAAAGATAAATGTAAACACTAAAAAAGTAACTGCCTCCTGAAAGAGGCACAAGATAGATTGTAACTGGCAACTGGCTGTCATTTTTCTGAAACAACACTACCAAATGACGTTTATTGAAAAAAAAAAAAATTAAAACATTAACATAGAGAAATATGCATCATCTCAGTATTAACAATTATTCTAAACCAGTTTGTTACTAGACCATTTATGTCTTAATATTTAATTCAGATCTAATAACAAACCTAGCAATTTATTTCAGTTAGCCCTTAAAACAATAGGATATCTTCTAAAATCTTTCCCTTATGCTTGCACTATAAAAGGGGAAAATGTTTAAGTGCAAAACATCTTTGTCCCACTGTTTTCCTTTTACCTATTGTTACTATGATGAACAAATTACATTGTCCCATCAATGGGCACATCTGAGCAAGATCTATTCTGACACAACGCAAATAATAAATCTCTCCCTGTAATGAGTTCTGCTTTCTAATAAATTCACCCATTATTTTAGTCTAGAAGATTAAATGTTATAAAATCTGTAATACGAAGCACACACAAAACGTACATAGAGATATATACAAACAAACTTTGGGGTTAAACCACATTTTGGTATTCGCATTATTTCACAAATAACATGTCACCTTTATTTAAGCTGATTGGACCAGCATTTCCTTTCTATCAACTGAAGCAGCTAATTTACTTTCATTGACCATCCAGCAGTATAACGTACCACCTGCTTATTGTGATTCTCTCTGGCTAGACATTAAAAAAACAAACAGAAAAAAAAAAATCCTCTTTCTCCCCCACTCTGTAATTTAACTTTGTACAAATGTAATCTTAAAATTCTTCAATTCTCTGAGGCATTCTGCGAGTGGAAATGCTGGGATTTTTACAGCACCACATCTGTGCATGCACATCATGATTAATATAAGACAAATCCTTCAGGCATATTGCAATTGATGCAGCAAAGCTGAACTTATTTGAAGCACAGCAAAATTATCTGTTCTTTCAACTGCTAGCTAATTTATTTGTTCACAGCCATACAGGTATAGAAAATAAAGCACTTTTTTTCATTGCTCTGTGGAAGTAGAAGATGCACACATAGTGATAAAAGAGCAGAAAACAGCGTTATAATAGATTCTAATATTTTGGAAATACTTAGTTTTCCAGTCTAGTATTTTAAACAACTTCATATCCTTTAGAAAGTCTAATTCATAATGTGATGAGGAATCCTATCTAGTCAAGTCGTCTTCGCTATTTTTGTCCCCATGTAAGACTATTTCTATTGCTCTGTAAACATTCACAACCCCACCAAATGCTAGTTCATACTTACTGCTGAAAATCAGAAAAAGGAGCCAGAAACATGTTATGTTCAGTCTGCTACTTCATTTTGGGTTAGGAGACTACAGTTTTGACAGTAGAGCCATCTGCTGTTAACTTTCCTTCTCATCATAATACCAATCCCGTCAAAAGCAATTAAGTGTGTTTTGCCATTATAATATGTAGATAATTATGATAAATTACCGTTTTTAAATCAGCCTCAAATTATGCATATGGTAGGTATTTTCCTTGCAGTTACTGATGTAAAAAAAATATTCCTGCATTTGCAAAATATTTCAGCTATTTTATTAATGATATTAGTTCTGTAATGAGATCTCTACAAGGAAATTTCTTAGGCACACAGCCTGACAGTCATTAGAAATCTATATCTCAGCAAGACATTTTGCCAAGTAGAATCGTAACATTCTGTACTGCCATTACACAAAATACTTAGAAAATTGTCTATTTTATTGTGTCACAAAACCCCAAAAACATATGCAAACGCACCAATAAGTAGCCAGAATAATATTTTAGTTTTTGCTACAACATGGAATTATTCAGGAGTTTAACATAGGCTAAAACACCTGATAAAAAACATCCTTTCAAGAACCACACACTAATGCTGTTTTCTGCCAAGCTCCCTTTGACATTGCTCAAGCGATCCCCAGGATTAGCCAGGCATAAATAAGCAACAGTTCAAAGTGGAGTCAATAAAAATTCTTCCTCTGTTGTAACACTGGATTTATCTGGAGGGTACTTTTTCGGGGGGGGGTGGGGGGTGCATACTTTCTCTGAAGTTTAACTGAAAAATCACCTGTTAACATTTTAATTGATTTTTGTAATCTTCCCTCAGTATTTCCGTGCTAGTGAATGGACTTCTTGAAAAATAATCAGCCCCTACAATGCAACCACATGCTTTTCATGACCGCACCAGCACTGAGTGATAACCCAGGACCCTTCATACATCTAATTCTTGCCAGGGATGTGCTACCCACTATGACAGCCGGCTCATAAATCCTGAGCACTAACAGCAACTGGCAGCACCTGAGTCATGGCGGGCCACAGAGGAACGACAAGGAGGAGAGGAAGGCAAAAAAAGACACAATAATGCCAGCAGCAGAATCAAATCTCAGCTCTGTTAAACACACGGAGATGGTGTCTGCCTGGCAGTGGCCTTATCACCTTCTCCTCATTATGGCCACACGGTGTACAAATACAAGTCAGAGAGATAAAAGTTAGCAAGAGGTAACTATCAATTCAACTGACTTCAAAAACTTGCAGTTAGAGACAGGAACGGTGTGAAATGATATTTAAATCTTTCCCCTTGGACAATGCAAGAGAGCAATATTTCCACAAAGCAGCGATACAGACGGAAAACCAGTGGTCAATATATGCTTGCCTTAAATGTCAGCTAGCTTGCTCCTCAGCTGTGCTTGCAATCACTACGTGGATTCAGAAACAGATGATACCAACAAAACAACAGCAGAACATCCCTATCTGTGTCCTCTGATTCTGAGCACTTTGAGACAGGAAAGGATAAGATCTCTAACTAAAAGGAATGGAGTCTTTATATAATTCTGCTCGTAGAATAGACGTGTTTTCTCTCCCTATCTCCCTGCTAGCTGAGTCACTGCCGTTAACAGCTGCCAGTGCGTTACCATACTTCTTTCTCCTTGGCAGGACAGGCAAATTGCTCCCCACAGAGCAGATGCCAGTCAACATGGCAAAAAGAACTCAGCTGAGCATAATTTCTCTTCCCATAACACTAAGTTGTTTTCAAAATGTTTGGTTTCCATCAGACCACTGCTTGGGGTGAGCTGTTCCTTCTAGATTTGTTTTCACTCCTTTCAAACATAGCATTAAGTTGTACTCAATTTCCATAATCAATTAAGAAAATGCAGTGGATATTTTTATTTCAGAACTGCTACAAAATTTAACAAACCATTCAACTGAAAAAGCTCTTGTTGAGAAAGCTCTTGTTTAAAAAGCTATTGAAAACTTAATGTTCAGCTAATTTATGTTTACAAGATTAGCTTTGCAAGGTATCACAAAAAATAGACTTTACTACTCAATGTAGTTCTGTGCCAAGGATTTCAGAAGAGGATATTTGGATTGCAAGGTTTCATGTCTAACACAAAAAGACATTGCAATTTTGACTGGGGAGAGCTGCATGCAGCCTGTGAACTGCAGTGTGTAAATGTACACACATAGGAAGTCTCTCCACATCTTGACTGCTGCTTCATAAGAAGATTTTTGCCCTTTGTAAAAAAAAAAAAAATAAAATACAATTTTCTGAATAAAAACAAGAACTGCAGCCTCTACTTGACTAATTAACTTGAATTCATGTATGAGCCAGCCCAGCCCTAGTCACCAATGCAGGTGTCTGTTCAGAAGCATGCAGAATGACAAAAATATTCGCTGAAACTTTTTGGAAACAGCAATGCTGATTTCTACCTCCTTAAAAACATATGTCAAGATCCAGAACAGCTAAACAGAAATGCAAATATCAGCAAGAAGAGTCCTCTTTTTAAGCAGAGGAAGTCTCAGCATACATTTACTACCAATCTGCTCTTCAAAACAAAATATGATTAGCACCATAGCTAGGACTAATAATCAGTTAAAGGGAAAATGACTTAACCAACACAGTACACTTTGAAGAGAGCTAGGAAGGTTATCTCAACAGGGGTGTTTCAGTTTAGAATACAGTCACACCGATTATTATTCATGCAACGCTAAAAATGCACATACAGTACTGTAACCAGCTACGAAACACTAACCCTAAACTAAAGTTCATACAACTTTGGTATCTCCAATTAAGAGGCAAAATTCTCATTTTCAACCAGTTGGTATTCCAGCTGTGGGCCAAAAGGATGTCAAGGTGGAAAGTCCATGCACAAGCACTTACAAGAGGGAGTACAATTTGAGGGGACCATGGCACTTGACTAATTCCCCAGTAACAGCTTACAGGTGCCAGCATGTACACATCTAGGTAGAAAAAAAAATTCTTTCACTGTTGTCCTCTAAAATACTTACATTTCGGAAGTGAGAATGTTTATTATTAAACTGTGAAAGAAAAAGGACAACATCGGCAAAACATTATCCATCATTAGTGCCTAAGTGACTGGTTTGGGCAGCTAAGGCAGGGTGAAGGTGTGCTCCCTAGAAAGCGATGCCTTGGTGCTCAGGAGAACAAGAGCCTGTATCTTTGTGAATGCAACAAGCTTATATCTGGTCTTCAGCAACCCATTTGGGAAGCGACTTTTTTGGTAAGATGGAAAGTAGTTTGCATGTTTGAGTCAAACCCTACTTGGCACTAATCTCCTCTCAAATCTAAATAGTGAGATGCAAACAAAGTAGAAAACTTGAATTCTCCAAGACTAAACTTCAAAGATACCAGTCTTCGCTATCTTCACTAGCACCAACTGTATTTTAAAATTTGGCCAGAGCGCCTAATAATCTCACTTCCATGGCATTTCAAACATTTTCCACAAAGCTCTACTGCAAGTTGTAGTGCTTAGTAATGACTGAAACACCTTGATATTTTTTATTTAAAAAATTGATTTCCTGATTTTATTCATCTTGGACGTCTTCTGTATCAAATAAGCTGTGGTGCAACCCTCCACAAGCATCAGAAGGAACTATTAGCATTTAATAACCATCTTTAAGTCTCTTCTGTAACTGCTCCCTCTCTTTGGGCCCATTATCCCTCAAGAGTGGCTTCAGCTGCCTTCAAAGCACCCCTCTGCTGCGAGCCCGACAGCCAAAACCCCTGCGGCACTGCAAGGGAAGTACAAGGCAGGCTGGAGAAACCGCTGGCACACCCTTTCAAAAAGATACGGCATCAATCTTCCCAGCACTGTCAAAGACAACAACTAACATGAGAGAGCAATGCCCAAGCACACAGAACAATGAGGCAAGGGGTGGGGGGGGGGAATGCTAAACTCATCTGTTTGGTGTACATAAAAAAGGAGATAAAGTCAACATCACTTAAATGCCACTGGACTTGCATTGTTATCATCCGTTCTCATGCTCCACTGAACCAGATATCTGTGTTCCCAGGCAGGCACAGAGACCTGGAAGCCCTCAGTAATATTAACAGTGCAGTAAGTGCCTGGCAGACAGCAGGCTCCCCCCGTTACAGACGGGCATCTGCAATGAATGGAGTTCGAACACACAAAGCGCACGTACCAAGTTGCACGCTTTGGCACAAGACCCGTCATTTTTGCCCTCGGAGCGCTGCGTATGCCTGAAGTGCGTTGAGATAGAGCAGGAATCACTGCATCCCCATGAAAAATGCTGTGAGTGCGTTATTGTCCCAAATGTATCCATGAGCGGGATTTACAAAAATCTACCTAAAAGCACAACTTGTTCAGTGTATCTTAGCATAGGCAACAGCGAAAGTAAAGTCTCGACCTTATTCTGTTTTCAAACGCGCCCAAGTAACAAGCGAAGGAACAAGATAATCGCACACAAACAGTTCCAAGAACTACAGAATTACTTTTTCATACTACAGATATTATGTGGAATAAAAGAGTAGAACTAAAAGGTAAGTGGCTTTCTATGCAGGTCCTCACGTGCACTGTACTGCTTATTTAATGATTGTCTTTGGACATACAGGCATACAATACAGCATCTCAAATACCTTCAAAATGCAGACTCTGCCTGCAAACCTTTCTTCAGAAGCAAAATGTCTCCTGGAAGAGGGTGTCATCGTTACTTTTGGATGCCTATTATCCAATGTCAGAAAATCGTAAGTCTTCAAGCAATGCAGGAATGAGCAATAAATTGGCTGACAATGCTGTCCTTTAACTCAGATTCAACACTAGCCCTGGCTGTGCCCACTTCCAGTACATGTTAATATGCTAGCACAAGAGAAATGGAAATCCTCTGTGTTCCTTTTATAATTTTGATAACATTGATTCAGATCCTTGGAAAAAGAAGCAGAAGCAGTAAAAGTAGAAATATTCACCCAGAGTATCTGAAGAGTAAAGATTAATTTCAAAATGCCTTACTCATGGTTTAAAATAAAAATCTGCTGACATCTGGTATGGATCAGCTGGCTGAATTGCTTTGATTACTCATCCACAGCCAAGTTCTTTTCTATTTATTCATTTACTCATTTATTTCATGGTTATAAAAATGTGTTTCATAATAAATATGGAGAGTGACAACACAGTGCTGATTAACAAATATGATGTTCTCAATTTCTTTAACAGATTTCAGTTTTTAAAAGGAATTGTGTGTCTGCAAAAATGCCAGTCCTAAATTTTATCCATGCCTTTGCTGTCACAACTTGTTTTTGCCTTTCTTTGGATATGCTAAATTTATAGGTGTTGACAAGGTATTAAGAACTACAAGAAGAAAGTGTCTGTGTAGAGCACTTTCATGAAATTGTATTATAAGGACTCATTCTCTTCTAGCACACAACTGTGAGC
This sequence comes from Egretta garzetta, assembly GCF_000687185.1. NCBI lineage: Eukaryota > Metazoa > Chordata > Aves > Pelecaniformes > Ardeidae > Egretta > Egretta garzetta. The sequence continues at coordinate 2,178,074 of NW_009260667.1, forward strand.
TACAAATTACAGAGAGCTAAGAGACTGTCCTGGGGAAATACAAATACAGGCATGTGTAGATTCACTCTGCTCTAAGCACCTGCTATAGGCCACCAACAGACTGAGCTTATCACATCTCAGGTCTGACCTAATATATCTGCATGAATCAGTTTTCCAAAAGAAGCAGAAAGGGCCAAAAAACGCCAAATAACTACGTCTTAGATGGGGAAGACTCGATCAATGAACTGAAAAACATTAGAAACATACAATAATTTGGGTTGAAAGGGACTTCAGGAAGGTACAACTCCTCACTGCAAAAAGGGACAACGCTGATGCTAGTTCAGCTTACTGAAGGCCATACCGAGTTTTAGCATCTCCAGAGTGCAGGTAGCATAATCTAACAGCCTTTTCCAATGTTGGCCACCATAATTTTTTTTCTCCTGATCAAACTTCCCTTGCTGCAGCTTTTGGCTGTTGCCTCTTCTCCTTTTAAGCACCTTCAAGAAGAGTCTTGCTCCATCTCCTCTATGACCTCCCTTTAGACAGTTGAAGACAGGAACTGGAGTTGCCCTTCAGACCTCCCCTTCAGTCTTCTGTGCTCTAGACTGAGCCAATCCAGCCCTCAAGCTTCTTATGCTTCAGCTCCCTTTTCATCTCGGTGTTCTGCAAAGCCGCTTCCTAGCCAGGCAGTCCTCAGTGTGTAGTGTTGCATGGGGCTGTTCCATCCTAACGGCAGGAATTTGCATTTGCCTTTGCTGAAGGCAAGGTTCCTCTAAGCCCATTTCTTCAGCATCTTGACAGCACTCTGAATAGCAGCCCTGTGCTCCAGCAAATGGACCACTTCCCTTCAAAAAAGTAACACAGGGCAAACTTACCAAGATTGCATACCATAGAATCATACAGGTTATTGTGAAGATGTTAAGCAGTACTGGCTCCAGCATAGACCCCTGTGGAACTACTAGGTCACCAGTAACTGGCAACCAGTTGGACTTCAGACCACTGACCCTAAGCCTTTGAGCCCAGCAGTCAAGCCAGTTTTCCACCTACTTTATAGTCTGCCTAGCCAAAGAGTATCTCATCAGTTTAGCCATCAAGATGCTATGGAAGGCCATGTCACCTCTCCTGAAGCCCAGGGTTCTTTCCGATCTTGCTATTCACCTTCCTCACTTCCCTCATGATCCTAAACTCCATCAACTCATGGTTGTGTAGCCAGGGCTACCATAGACCTTCTTGCTCTTCACCAGGTCCTCTTCACTCACGAGCAGCAGATCCAGCAGACCGCCTCCTTTGATTGATGTGGACCAGCACTTGAATTGAAAAACATCCTCAATGCTTTCCAGAGATTTCAATTGCTTGTGCCACACCATGTTACCCTTCTGACAGATATTAACAGATCAAAAAGTTGCTCACAAGAAATGGTGTTTTCAGTCAAGATCCCTCCAGTTCTCTAAAGGCTTCATACAATTCCTTTTCTTGATCAGGTAGTCTGCAGTAGGTGCTCACTGAGACATATTCATGTTGGATTCTCCTTTGATTTTGACCAGCTTGTTACTCCTTCCAAAGCAAATCTGGCTCTACAAATTCAAGCCACTATCTGGTGTGGAGCACAAGCCTTTCTTCCCTCTTACCAGCTGTAATTCCAAAAGAGCCTGTATTCGTCCACTGCAGCACACCATTCATGTGAGCTATCCCACATCACATTTCTGTGACCCTAAAAAGGTACCTTGATGGTACACAGACTTCTTATTTCTCCTTTTTGCCACCTATGCACTGTGTGTTTCTGTACAGGTACTTGAGATGAGCCACCAGAGAAAGTGTGAAAGGCTCGCTTATAATTCTGCCATTTAAGTACTTCTTTGGCCCTCATTCCTCTACTTCTCTTTGGGCTTCAGTCTCCATTTCCTGGTGAACCAAGGTTAAAGCCCTTCTCTCCTAGATTAGCAAACACAGTTGTATGTGCTAGAGTACAACAACCCTACAACCCTCAAGCCAAGCTGCTCACTTCGTCTCACTCTTACAGTCGTAAAGGGTCATTCGGGCAACGTGAATCTAGCACACATTGATGTAATGCTTACTTGAATCTGCAAATGGCCTGAAAGGATAGTTCTAAAAGATACCAGCACCCCTGCAGCTTAATCAAAGTTTTTCAGTCAGCTGTTCAAACTGAAGATCATATGTGAAGCATTCTTCCCTGAGGATAATCCTCACATTAGAAGGAAATTAATTTATGTTCATATTGTTGAAGAACAGGTCAACAAAAACCACAGAGCTACAAAGTGTACAAGATGCATGGCTGCTCTTGTGATGAATTACTGAAATTACAGGAAGGCAACAACTATAGGTGGTTCGGTTATGCAATGAGATAAGGCTGTACATTACCCTTTCACCACATGTTCCAACAATACTTCTTTTTCTACTTCTTCATATCTGCATGAAGCAGGATTTTCTGGAAAAGCTGTTGTTAAAAACAAGTACAGTAACCTGCTGAGTACTGAGAATGAGCTACTTTTATGTCTGAAACTTCCCACTGCTCCTAAACAGATTTGTGACTCCAAGCAGACTCATCTATCTCATTAACAAGAAGTACTATTAGGGGAAAGACAGAAACCTTTGAATTTAATTAAAATTCAAGTACATTTTGTCTGAATGCACATTTTTATATATGTTGTTACATACAAAAGGAAGACTATTATAAAGTTGTATCTACCCACTTGTTTACAGAGAAAGAATTATCAGCTAATATTTTGAGAGAGTGCCATGAAAACATTCAAATGGGGGGAAAAAAGGAGTTGCCAAACTTTTGTAGTTAGGTACCTGCTGATAGCTTATCCTTGCATGCCATGGCCTACTCCAAAAGTTACCCAGTGGAAAAAGATGCATCTTGATACCATAACTTCAAAGCGATCTTCAAATGTGTTAGGCTGGAAATCAAAACAGTTGAGGTGCAGAGGAGCATGGAAATCCACTGATTAATCCTGACTCCTGTTTCCATTATCATTTGTGACTAGGGGGCTGCATCGATTGAAAGTTCTTAATCATACAAACATATTTCTAAGTAACCTTTTAATCTCTTAGAGGAATACTTCACAGTTGCTTTAGCGAACCGGTGATCTCTGTAGACTGCTTGCATAATGTGAAACACAAAGCCTAGCCACTGCAGGTTTTCTAATTATGCGCTCAGTCAATATCACCAAACCTGTGATTCCATTTCAAGAGTAAAACTAACAAAACCACATATTACCAAGAAAACACCCAGAGGGGGAGAGGAGGCTCATGTAGGTGTTGAAGAGAGAGGAGCGGGGGAAAAGCTTAAAGAAAGATTCCTTTTGCTACAGAAGACAAAGCAGAAAATCAAATCTAGAAGAAATAAGCATAGAGCTAAGCCAGAATGAGTTTCAATTGTTCTTCGTCTAAATTCTGAAATATTTCTACTGCCATCACTGAAAGCACACTTACCTTACTTTTTGTTCCCACAAAGTCAGGAAGGAGAGGGATTATCCAGGGAGGTTCACTGGAGTTAAGCCCAGTTAATGAAAAATTCTGCCCTCATGCTCAGTGTTGTGCATTCCGTTTTGCACAATAACTGACAAACACAACAAGATTCAAATAAATAAGCACTTAGCTATAGATTCTCTACCCCTACAAAAAACAAGCTGAAGGCCAGTAAAAAAAAGCAATTAAATCAAACCCAGCAATAACAACTTTAATGTCATAAGAGACCCCCTACTTCAGAAGCAAAACCCATCTAAAAGAGCCCAGGCAGGTGGTGATTCTCTCCTACAGTCTGAGTGTTACATACTACAATTGCAGATGGGAGCTTTGAACCAGTGTCTGAGGTAAAGTCCCACTGACTTTTACTATGCCTTCAGTGAAACAGGATCAAAGTGGAGACATTTGTCTTGCTCCCACTTTGAATTCAATTTCTTCAAATACTTTCTGTGCTTTCCAATCTCCAATGTGGCAAGTTGCTGAGGAGGCCCTCTGGTCACTCCTGCAGACCTGGTGCGGAGCAATTGCGCATTCGAAGAGGCACAGCCACCAAGCATACTCCAAGACAGTGTCTAGAAGCACAGCTTCTGCAGCCACCAGCCTGCAACAAAGGCAACCCTACCTGAGGTTGGGAGAACATTTCTGTCTGACTCAGAGCTTCACCCTTAGGAAGTGGAGTGATAACACTCATTTCACTTGAGCACGTGGCAACTGTGGCAGAATGGGAAAGAAACACAGGGAGATATGACCAGCCCCGTACTTAATGACGGCACTGCTGGAGTGCATGAAGAAGCACAAAGCCCTGAAGCCATGTAATGGACCCACCTGGCCTACCTCTGGAAGCATGCACTGCCCAGTCCAAAGAACTCCATCAGTTTACCTACCCAATCTACATGAGGTGACTTCAGTGCTGACAACAAGCTCTGACACTGCAGTCACACTGTACCTTGTAAGTGGCGATATCCTGAAGTTAGACTGACAAGGTCCCAATGGTAGTACAGGCCTGAGTGTTACAGAGATCAATATCCAGCTCAGAGACCTAGAGGCCAAGATGACAAAAGCTGGAAGCTCAACCTCATAACAGGTTACAGCCTAACCAGGAAAAGCAGGAGCAATGATGTCCCTGTAATCTAGTAGGGTCCTACAGCCTTCAGATCCAGCACTCCAGATCAGGTCCTGGTCAAGACAGCAGACCCAGCCCAGAGGATGAACCTCCCAGACATCATTCAGGCAACATTCTTTCCTGGGTCAGATCAAGAGGCCATCTAAACCAGCAGAAAACAGCTCATGGTCAGAGAAAGAACATAAGAAATAAGGCAAGTCAATAAGGAATGGTCATTCTCAAGTCTTGCCTTCTGGCTTCCAGTGAAGACCATTGGTTTCTTTTCACTATAGGCACTCTTCCTGGGAAATTCTACGCCAACAGAGTGCCCTGGAAGCTGATAAATACCAAACAAACCCCACAATCTTCTTCTATCAGTTCCATGGCTACAAACACCTCACCTTTACAGCAGTAACAATTTTCTAGTTCCCGAGATACAATATTGACAACACTCATTCAGTACCACACTTGGTGCAAGTCATTGGTTTGACAACTTAGTGGCATTCACATACTAGACAGAGGCTGACATTAACCTGTGGTACCGAGTATTGCAGACAGGACACCTTATTTCTGGAAAATAACCACTCTTTTTTCTAATGAAGACAATTGGCATGAAAGTTTCTCACACAAACGAGAGAGAACTGTATGCCAAGGAACATACTGTCCATTTTCAGAAGCAGCAGGACTCTGGGGGGGGAAAAAAAAAGGAAAAAAAACCCAAACCAAACAAAAAACCCACAACAAACCACAAACAGCATACTGCACACACACACAAAAAAAACCCAAAAAACAACCCCCTCCACCCCCCAACAACCAGGCTGTTTGTGCTGGTTTATTCATATGGTAAGCAGAGGGGAAAAGAATTTGAAAAGGACCGAACTTCATGGAAGATTGTCCCTCAAGTCAGGGTCCCAGAAACTTTCTCAACTTTTGCTTGCAAACTTCAGGATTCAGGAACCTTGGAAGTTTTCAACTGCAATGAAAGGCAGAGCTTTAAAAAAACTACAATATTTTAATTAGACATTAAGTAAGATAGCCTTTTCCCAGCTCCATCCCCTAGGATAAGTTCAAAGGGATCTGCATTTCACACACTGAAAACATCAACAATTTTCAGCACCTGTAAACAGCAGTCTGGGGAAAGACAGGAAAAGAGCATTAACTTTCATGACTTTGCTTCTACAACCTGACAGAATCAGGCAAGCTGGAAAACTCTACCAACCTATCTTTGAAATACACCACAACATTTTAATTAAAACAGTTTTGTGCTTGTATCTTTGATCTAGGATCAAAGTGATCACCCCCTATAAAACTGAACCAAGTATTCAGGTATTTCAAATGCTGAATGACAAACCAACTGAGGATTAAAGGTCAGGCCCACAGCCTGAAATGTAGTAAAACCAGACAATGCTAAAGAACACTTAGATCTTCACAAAACACAAATAGCCTTCAGGCTTGCTGTAAGTTTACTCAGAGTGAGAGAGCATGATCTATCGAAGCTGCACTCCAGGCTGGATGCCTGAAGACAGGGTTGTGCTCATGACTATGGTATCAATTTGCTACACGATCTATGCTTTTGGATTCACCTATATTTCCCTACTGACAGGGCAGATTTATTCTGCAGTTTTACATGACTATCAGGGGTCCAGTTCCCTATGGGACATGTATCATTTTACTCCAGGCTTCTTGTTATCTGCCTAAAATGCTTTTGCGTGCTACTTCTGCATACAGCTGGAAATGAATCTGAGGCCTCCTCAACAGTCATGATTCCTCAGGGACTATATATGAAATTGTTATTGCTCACATAATAAATTCCCTAAGCATAGCGTATCGATGAAGCCAAAAATGCTCTCTCCAATGATTTATTTAGTTATTGACTTTAAGTTTCCCTTCCACGTAAGAGGTTTTTTGGGTTTTAATCAGAGTTAAGCAAGTCTCTGAAAAACTCTTCTAGTTTAATGCTGGATTATGAACTAGTGAAAGCATTAACAATAATTCATTAAGGACCATTCATGGTCTTAATAACCAGGTTTTGATTGAGATTGCAACAACCATGACAGCATTCATCACATGTCTGTCGGAGCAACTAAACCTGAGCAGTAACTTTGTCAACATGTCCTGAATATCTCTTCTACCAATGCTTTTTGCATTATCTCCTGCCTTCAGTTTGCATCATCTGTCTGCAACAAACCTCATTCAGCTGCATATAACAAGTATTTCCCAGTGTAGTATCATAGGAAATAATTAACATTACTTCTACTACTTGCATCAAGTTGATACTATAGTACTACTGCACAGACACTGCTTCAAAATGCAAGGTATTAACAACAATCACACACACACACAAAAAAAACAACCAAAAAACAAAAACCACCACAAAAAAAGTGGTTTTTGTAACAGTCCCATCCACTACTGCACAGACACTGCTTCAAAATAAGAGGTATTAACAACAATCACACACACAAAAACCAACCAAAAAAAAAAAACCCCACAAAAAAAGTGGTTTTTGTAACAGTCCCATCTTGAAAAACTTAAAGTTTTGCCTGGTTTCCAGAGAGGGTGCATATTCACACCACTGAAGCTCAGGTGCTTATGTAGGCAGCTAATTTCCTGTGGCTCCTCAATACTCAACAGAGAAAGAAAGGCTTCTCCAAGAATAAAATCAAAGCAGAGACCCAGTATAAGCACCTCATAGAAACAATTTCTTCTAGAAGTGATGAAAACATAAAAGGAGCACAAGAGAAGCTAGCTGACTGAGGCTAGGTGGTTCACGCTGGAACACAGAGAAATAGAAAAAAATCCTCATTATATCATACTATCTCTTCAGGCTGGCAGAGGTCAATGAATCAGACTTTTGATATGACTGCATTACCACCTTCTCGTACTCTTTGACAAGTCTTGCTCTCTGCAATTCTGAGTGATGGCCACAGGAAATAGATTTAATGGATATTTTGATAAGAAGGTAAACAGAGGTCATATCCTCCCAGCATAGAAGTGATAATGTTTATCTCATGTTTGGCTACTGTGGCTATACAATTTAATTAACCTTATGGTAATATCAGCATGATCTGTAGTAGAATAAAAGATGAGGCTTTATTTGTCTCACTAATTTCAATTTTACTGTGAAGTTTCAAAGCAGCGATTGGGGCAGTTGAACGCCAAGAGTACTGTCATATTCTATGAGATTCCTGACCGAAATGAAAAATTACTATGAATTACCTTCAAGATGTGAACTACTGATCAACTATAGTATTTGTTATTGCACCAGTGTGAGTGCTATCTTTTACTGTTAAAAACATAAGGAGCTGCACTGTGAAAAGGTGATAATCTGGGTTTATGTCATCCAAGCCTCAAGGATTCACGGGTTCTCATCATCTGGACAGGTAATAATCTTATTCATGGTCCTGGATTTGCTTAGAAAGCAGGTATCGTTCAGATAGAGGACTTGGGTCCTTGAATTCATTTTATGTAAATCAGCAGATCGTAAGTGTGAATTATGTACTTTGCAGGAGAGGTGCTTTTATGACAGTTTGCTCTATGAAGAGCAAAAGTACCACAATTCATCTTGAGAACACCTGAAAGTTAGGCACAGCATATGGTGAGTAATTCACACCAAGTGGTAGACAGAATGGAGATCTTCCTGTGGAATGGAGATCAGATCATAGAATCATAGAATGTTTTGCGTTGGAAGGGACCCCTAGAGGTCATCTAGTCCAACCCCCCTGCAGTGAGCAGGGACACTTTAATCAGATCAGATTGCTCAGAGCCCCATCCAACCTGGTCTTGAATGTTTCCAGGGATGGGGATCCCTAGCCCCGTAGATCTTCAGAGATTTCTCAAACAAAAGATTTGATGATTTGCTGCTGTTGCTCAGGGTTCAAGACTTCCCAGATGAGTTATGTTATTCAGGGATTTGTTACAGTAGCATTACGAGATGTTAGTCTTGCTCTTTATCTTATTCTTTTAAAAAAAAAAGTCAAAATTTTTAATTGGAGGAAAAAAATTATGAACTTTGACATTGTTAGATTTCTTCAGTTTCAGACTAAGCCATCTGATAAGCATTTGCTCAATTCTTGCCCAAAATATTTTTGTACACAGCTATAAAAAAAAAAACCAAACACTTAAGACTCAGATGAGTCACAGAGCAGGTAACTATCCATAATCCTGGCTGCAGCAGTTGACTTCTCCATATCTGTTCCTCCATCTGATAAATGGGTAGAACCATAGAAATCTTGGAGAAAGGTGAGGAAACTATTATGATGAAGTTCCATTAAGTCATATATGAAATAAAGAAGTTTAAACACTTCACATCCTGATGTATACAATATCTTCCTTCAAATGTGGATAATTTGTTACTACTTTTAAAATATCTCAGCTGATACTTAATATATAGAAAGGAAACAATGTGCAAATATGAGACATATATCTCAGATCTCCGCTTTAACCCAAGACCTCTTCCCTTCTCCAAGTAATTTTTGTAAGAATAGTTATTTTCACTCAGAATATTCTTTGGAATATAAATTGCTGTAATACAAGGGGTTGCTAGCCAGTGAGATCAGATGTGCAATCTCCCTAATACCATGTGCTGGATATAGATAATAACGTGTTATGCCTTATTTCTACTTTTAATTTTGCCTGTGGATCTGTAAGGCTGGAGTCTTCTATGACTGATGTGATTGCAAACATATGCCTTAACTTTTTTTTCTCCCAGGTGTTCTTCAATTCTTGTTACAGCAAACTGAGTGATTACTAACATTTCTTAAAGAAAAGGCTAGAAGAAATGGGAAACGCAACCACAGAAGTGCCACAGAGGCCTGGAATAATTTCAGAAGGGAAATGGAACACAGGGCACAATATTTTCCATACAGTATCATGAAAGTCTCTTCAGTACAACCAAAGCATAATCAGAAGCTCACAAATACTACCGTAGCCTTTTTGGATTAATTTGCAGACAATGTCTGGCCATCTGTGACTGAATTTCAGTCAACAAAAGGAACAATTTCAGGAACAGAAGAACAAATAAAGGACCTGAAACTTACTGTTCCTTCAGCAGCTGAACTAGTTAGCCTGGCATCCCCCATGTCCCGACGGTCCCCAGTTTTCCTTCGTATTCCTAACATCTGCCACTGTAATAACCCATACCCTCCCAACATCTCCAGAGCCATGCCACCATATATCCAAGTTTATGCCTAGACTCCTTCCCTTTGCTTCCCAACAGTGATGTATCTAGCTCCTCCCAACAGTATATACTGAAAATAAAGCTGCTGAGAGCAGAACTCTCCCTTCCTTCTTCACAGTGGGGGCATTAACATGGATCTCCTCTCTGTGTCAACACCAGTTTTCATACAAACCTGTAAGAACTCAACAATTTGAAGATCTTGCTTTAAATTGGCCAAAAGATCTACAAGCTATTAGAGCACAGAGAGAGACAGAATAATGGTATATGCCTCATTTCCTTAAGCAGGCAAGCAACAAATTAGATAAAAGGATGCGCTTTAAAGAAAAATGCTCATGTCACTGCCGTGTGCCATCTAACATTTTTAAATTTACAACTTTTGTCCCCTAATGCACATCCATTTGAAAAAGGCAGACAAAGGAAGAACGTCAATATAAAAATACCCAAAAAGATTTCTTAAGCATAGCGATACACATCCCAACAGTATGGGGCTAGTTAAAATAAATAAATAAAACCAGTAATATTTAGCTAGATAACAGCAATAAAGTTACCAGTGATGTGCTTTGCTGCCTTGACAGTAACTCAACATAAAAGATTTAAAAAAATGTTCCCTGTCATGTAAATGAGCTAAAGTGCTGTTTCCTGAATAATAAAATATTTGGACTACGCTATGCTACAGCAAGTCCCCATAAGCAGAATACGCAGTTAACAATAGAGATAAAGGAAAACTGACACCCTATACACTTTGTTATTTTGCACTGTTTTCTGAAAGACTAGAGTAAAACACCAGATGACACACTGCAGGGAAGACCAAGAAAAAGACTTGGCAATTAAATTTCCAAAATGAATGACATTTTTGACATTTCTCTCCCCTTAAAAAACTTCATGATTTAGGCTGGGTTTTTGTTCTGTTTTTCCCGGGGGGCGGGGGGAGGAGGAGGCATGGAAATCAAGATAATGATAGTAATTGGTAAACATATGAGTGAGAAATCCCAGAAGCAATCTCATACTGAAAGGCCATACTGGATATTACCAAGGAATACTGCTCTATAACATTTTTGGTTGACTCATAAATGTTTATTTTGCTCTTTTTCTTTTTTTTTTTCTTTAAAGAAAACTTTCCAGAAAACAAGATGCATTAAGGTGGTCTCAAAAGGTTATTTAATGCATCCCCTGCCCCTGGTAGGATCAAACACTTCTGCTACAGACATCCACGTAACTTCTCCAACTAAGACTTCCAGCAGCAGAGACCCCCTAGCCCTCCCTACGCATTACATAAGGTTACTTCCCTCACTCACTTTCACAAAAGTCCTTTCCTAACATCTGACCTGAATCTCTCTCATTGCAATTTAACTCACTGCTTCTCCTAGTCTCAATAGGCCGTGTAACCGCTCCTTTTCCCCTCTTACTGTGCTTACCTTCATGATTCTGCTGTTTATCCCATCTTTCTTGAAGCTCAGTGCCCCAGACTTGATGCCAAGATCCTGTTATACATAATGTAGTAATGCTGTTTTGGTTGGTTTTTTTTTTTCACTTTTAGTGTAGTACCCAATACAGTTATAACCTTTTCTTCAGCTTTGTCTAAGCTGGTGTTCCTCCACCTTGTATTTGTGAGGTTAATTATTCCAAAGTGTACCACACAACAGTCCTTACTAAATTTCATCCAACTTTTTATAGACTATTGCTCCAGCATGCTTATCCTAATCCTGTCCTCCAAAGTTCTCGCTGCTTCCTCCTCACAATCACCTGCAAAGTAAGCAAGTATTCTAAGCAGACCCAACCTAAACCCTCCAGAAGCACCCCATTCAGCCCCCTATTCAACAGCAGATGCTACACGCAATTAGTCTACATAGTTCCCTAACTACTGGTTGATTCAGCTTGCAGCTGTTTCATCTACCATGTATTTCTTTTGCTTGCTTATAAATTCAGCATGCAAAAAAAAAAAAGTATCCAGGTGTTTAAGGCAAGATACTTCTCATCTACAGCTTCTCTGACATCTACAAGGCCTCCCACTTTTATAAAATTAAATTAGACTGGTTTGACAAGAGTTGCTCTCAATCAAGACACCCTGTATGGTTTGGGTTTTTTTTTTCCAAAGTATTTGGCAAAGATTGTGACCAACACTTATCTTTAATTTTTTAGGTAAATTGTCTGCAATTTTCTGATTCTCCTCTTTCACTTCCATTCTCTTACTTTTTTTCACCTTTCTGAAAATTCACCCTCCCTCATTGTTTTCTTGAACATGAATATTTCACCCATTTCCCTAAACGCCTAAAAATAACATTCATCAGGAGCAGCCAATACAACGGCAATCCTTCTCTTCCTCTTTCTACCCCTCCATCGTTTACAATAAGCATGCAAGCTACAAAGGAAGATCCCCTTAAATCCCTTTTTTCCCTTTTAATCATTACCAATAGACTTCCACACCCAAATTCAACTGTAGTCTGGACCTCAGAGCAAGCATGTACAATCTTGATAAACCAATGTCACTCCTATTAATAAGGCAATATAAATATTCAAGCTTCTGAGTCACTTCACCAAATTTGTTATAGCATGTAACTTTGACTACCTAATAAGGATTTCAGGTTTTCCTCTTTATTTCTTGCACATCTTGTATGGCATTTAGAAATTTATGATGGGCAGCAGACTGCTGCTTTTTCCTCTTCTCTCCCCCATGAGCCCATCAATCATGAACTAGATATCAAGATATCCTGAGGTTACCAATGACATATACTTCTTTAACATCATTATGCCATTTTTACAACACTTCATTGACTCTCATATCAAGTTTTCCAGAAGAGATAAAAGCCACATTCTCATCCTAACAACCACTAACTCAAAGTAATCCATAACCAGCATCATTCTTGGCTCACCTACAGCAAAAAGCCCAGCTGGACAAATGCAAGTGTGAATCTCGGCTATAAAGGCAGAGTTGTCCCCCCCACAGCAGGACCTGCCTCTGCTAAACCAAAGGAGGTTTTCACCTTCAAGAAAGGACACACACAAACCATCTGTGACACTTGCCTCGCCTCCCTGACACACAAGAACTTCGTTTTCATTTTAAGGCTCCCAGGCAAACAAACTACATTTGGTGTGCTCTCTCAAGCTTAAGTGGACAGGAATATTTTCTATTGAAAGTGGAACAGATGAGCAGTAGCCATTTTGCAAGGAGTATTGAGACCTCCAAAACTCAAAATATCATTCTAAAGTAAATCTCTCTCAAGAATATAATCAATTGTCTTTTGATTTCAAGTCCTATGAAAGTATGTTGGAAAAGCTAAACCATCTAGCATCTGTTCTTGCTGCTAGAAAAAGAAATGGAAAGAAAAGTAGAGCTTTGTTGTTTTGTTGTTTTTTTGTTTTTTAACCTTGACACTTTCAAGGAACCAGATTCCAAGGAACCTTGCTCAAATTACTTTAAATCTGTCAAAAAAGAAGTGTCGCAGCCCTAGACTTTACTGTTACTCTTGGCTTTTAGAAACATGTAGAGCTTATTATAGCTGTACTTAATTATGACTTAGCATTATTTCCCTGGTCTACTTCACACACATTTGCAGAATAAATTACAGCGAATTCTCCTAAAATCTGAAACCAATGTATATACAGGCAGTGGCAAGAACCTGTAAGCTGTAAGAGCTACCAAAGGTCATTTTTCTAACAGAAAAAGCATATATACATTTTATAACTACCCACAAAAACCACACTAACTAGAAAGAGCAAGAGTATGCATATGGAGGTGCACACACAGATCCCCAGCTCATTTTCTTAATAATTAACTAAATTGTTGGGAATTCATAGCAATAGTCACTGTTCTCACCTGTAGGCTGTTGTGTATCTTTAGTGCATGTCCAAGCTCATCCTTTTGTAAACTTGTACTAGAGCACCGTCCCTGTAGAAAATGTGTAAAAAAATCCACCACCACCACCGCAGTCCAGCTTGGAGAGTAGGAAAGAAGCCTCTGCACTGCTTGCAGTCTGCAGTCTCCAGTCTCAGGGTATCACAAGCCCATAACTCTGCACATGGTCTAAGTTTAGCTATTCTCTTTATCTCAATCTCCAGAGGTGCTGCAATACACAAAAACAACTGGCTTCAGTGGAATTTGGGGTGGCCAGTACAAGTAGCACTGTTAAAATATGGATCTTCAGGAGCCATATAAAATTGAACATCCAGTACTGGCAGAGTTTAGAAGATTTGTTAGCTGATAGACACAGAAAATTCAACAGAAGACTGGATTTCTTCTCGTCTTTCCTTTCCTTCCTCTCCTCCCCCAATAGCAGACACTAAATCAAGTTTACATATGAAGATATATATTTTAACAGTTCTTTGGGAAGGGAGGAAGGGTTCCCCCTTGTTTTCATTAGAACTATAATATTGTAATTTAGAAAAAAAAGGCACGACAGCTCACATGATGGATGCCAAATAAGGCAATGGCAGTAACTTTTAGGAACTACTAATAGCCAGATCCTTCTCCCCTACAAGAACAGGGCATATGTGAATTGCCTGTTTGTTGAAAGCAGTACCAACTCAGCCATATTCTTTCCTATGATCGCCCCACCCAACAAGATGTACCTGTCATCTTAAACATGAGACCAGGCGAACCTTCACCCCATGGGTAGGAAGACCCTGAACTGATTCATTTGTTTCCCAAGAAGTGGAAGGCCATCAGATTGCCTCTACCCCATCGGACATGGAAACAGAGAGAAGGGAGCTGCCTGCCTGTGGCGGTAATTAATTACACAATTATGCCCTACATAAGCCTTCCAGGAGAATTCTAATACACACGCCCCCAAAATCCATTCCCAAATGCTGTTTCATGTTAAGCCCCCAAAATACACAAACCTTCATCAGAACTTAAAATGGAAAATGCAACTCCTGGTAAGCAATCACTGTCAATACTCTCCTCCTTACCCTGAATCCCAAAGCCAGGTAAAAGATGAGCTTTTTGCAGATTTCTACCCTTTCAGCTTTTTCCTTTTGTCACTGCCTTAGTATTGCCTCAACGTAACTACTGTATTTGGGGTTTTCTTTGTTTGCTGTTTTATAAAAGATGTTTGGCAAAGTCCAGTATCATTCACAATATACCAAACCCATAAATATTAAAAATAAAAAACTAAATTATACGGAATATTCCACACTATCAGCAAGCTTCTTTCTTCTTGCTATGTAGCCTTTTATTAAAATCTAATACTAACACCAGATTAATGTGACAGCCATGAGTATACAAACCAGGTTACAAAGGAAATAAGCCTTTATTACTTTTCCAAAGATACAGTTAGCTTAAAAGTGATGATGAAAATCGCTAAGAGGGGAAAAAAATAAAAATGTTTCTGGAAAAAAATACTCAAATTGTTAAACGGTTGATTGGATTGCCAGGCTTACTGTTAATACAGCAATCCTCCTTACACAAAGTCTTTACTGCAGCTGTGTGTATTTCCCTATATATAAAACAAGTACAAGAGAATTTAAATGAAATTTTCTTTAGCATTTGAGATGTTTCAGTTCTTACGACGGAGTTACACACTAGCACACGGTACAAATACAACCAATAACCAGGACTAATAACAAGAAATAGATCTGGATTAGTCAGATGCCAAAAATATGCATAATAAACCGCCCCAAAATAGGTTTTGTCCTGCTGGAATTCTCCAGGATCAAATGCAACAGTTGCAGAGCTCCAGCTGGAAGAGTCTTTCTCAAAAAGTCATTAGACATCAGAGTGAGTCATTCTTTAGTGAACATTAATGATAAAAAGTTCCAGTGCCATTAGTGAAGTCGAACGTTAAACTTCTTCTAAACCATTAAACAGATGTTCTAGCCTTTATGCTAGCGTGACTTTTTTCCTAATTGCCTCAATTATGTCCTACGAGAAGACTGTTCCTGCAACTCTGCACAGGACTCAAACTTCAGCCCAACTTCAGCCGCAACTTTTCTCATCTCCTTCCACCTCTGCAGTTCCTTTTGTCAATTCCCCCACAGAGGGCAAAGGAAGCCAACAGCTATGCTGCTAAAGAAGCAGGCTCTCACAAGGAGGTGAAGAGACAGGACTAATGAAGTGATGGCAGCAGAGGAAGGAGGAACGTGCTGCCCAGGTGGGTCTGAGCACCAGGAATGCACAGCGGTAGGATGGGAGGAAACGCATTAAGAAAGGGACCAAGACACGAATCCAACTATCCTGTTTACACTTCGTCCTGGGAAAAAAAAACCTACTCCTTGGCATAGGTTAACAGCCTGTTAATCACAGAACAGATCTTCAGAATGAACTGTAATTAAGCCTTTTCTCTCCTTTACACCCCTTTGCCCTTTAAAGACCATTTACTGCACATCTTTCTGCCTCTTAAGAGGCCCATGAGGCTGGGGATGAAACCAACGGAGTTCTGTATTTTTAGAAGACGTGACTGCAAATGACTTCCAGCTGAAATGTTAGAAATCTTTCCAAGTGAAGTGACTTGATATGACTCATTTGGTAATGTCATAAGCCTGTGGCACAAAACATCTTTAAAAAGATAATTTTGTCTAACTGCTTATTAAATAGAGCCAATTTTTATATTACTGTTTTTGTTTTCCTTCTACATCTCAAACATTCTAACTTCTCAACAATTAAGCAGTTTGTTTTAATACACTCCTGCTGATTTAAATAGGAAACTATACAAACAAAGCAAAAGGGTATAATCTTTATTAGGTCAATGATAGTTTCAGTAGATTGCAGTAAATTAAAAATTTCATTATACACAATTAAGCAACTTCATTAATACAATTGCCATTTTCCTCACTCTTTTGACTTAGTATATTTAGTACGCAAATAATGATATTAAGATATACACGCATGCATGCACATACATATACTTTCCACCTACTATCCCTATGCTACTTGTAGGTAGAAATCAGTAATGGGCTTCTGAAAGCCAGTTAAGAAACTACACCTAAAAACCAGCTTCCCACCTACAAAAGCTGCCCATCATGGGCAACAGTGTAAGAACTCCTCTTACAGCTGTGCAAGTAAAACACATGGGAGCATATATGTGCCATGCTGGCTCTTTACTTATTCATTCTCTTAATAAAGCAGAGCAGATTTGTTTTCTAGTTACAGAGCCTGGCTGCTGGTCATAACCTGGACTGAAATCTGAAATGCCACACCAAAGTACAACGCCGCTCCAATAGTTGACAGAACATTCATCTGCTCTTGAAAACACAAAGTTTTACTTTGCAAGAGAGGGAGTTATGTTATGAAACTTGTAAAAAAAAAAAAAAAAGACCAAAAAATGTTATAAAAATGTTATGATTGTCTATCCTGCAGAAGGGAAGCAATTTTCAGCCAAGTAATTGGTATATTTTCTTAGTGCATTATGTTTCTCAAAACATGTTACTGTAGGTGGAGATTAGCATCCCTTTTCTTCAAGAGGAAAATTACTTGTCTTCTATAGTGACTGGAGCTGTCATTCCAAGAGCTGACAAATGTTAACAATCTCTGGAGGTGTTCTTTACAAACATCCCAAAAATAAATAAATATATTCAGATCAAGGATCCAATGACCAAAGAAAGGTTATAAATAGAAGGAAAATACCACAGTTTGAATATTCACACGCATCATACATCCATCCATTCCAACAGAAGAAACTATTTTTAAATGGCTTAACTAACATTAACAACCAATACTGAACTTTGGCAAAGAAAGGACACAGAAATATTCCTTATCAACAAAACAGAAAGTTGCTGGACCTTTCATTTTACAGATAACATCAAAGAAGAAAAGAAACTAGGCAACAGTTTCTTTCCAGCCATCCAATCTATTAATCTGTGCACAGATTAGCAAACCCCTTACATCTGCATTTCGAAAACTGTACAGATCTTTCTTATTACGTTATATTTTTGTTGTTCTTCATCATATTCTCACCGCAGTTTCTTGAAAGTGTTTGCAATGCTTGCAACAGCAAAACATGAAGTTCAACTGCATTATCCCCCATGCTGAAAGCAGGTCCACGAAGTCCAAACAAACCAACTTGCTCAAATTAATTTCTTAAACCACAGTAACTACCGTAATTTGCTTAAACTACAATGCTGACACCCCATGATACCATCGGTAAGTATAACACACTTAACATTTAAAATTTCAACAATAAACCTCATCTTTGTTTAAAAAATCTATAGCAATATACTAATATACAGAACATAAAAAGACACACAAATAGTTTTCATTCTTCTTTGCAAGAAATCGACAATCACAAAGCAAGGTGCTTTACTGAGATTTTGGTTGAGAAACTATCTTTCTCTTACCCTTTCTACCATATTTCAGAACAGCAGCTATTAAAATCAGAACCAAGTGCTAAAGCTTCTTTTCCCAATTTGCGACTTTTCCTAGGAGCCAACTACCAACATTCAGAAAACCTTAGCTAAAATTATAGCAATACATGATACCACCTTCAGAGAACTATAAACAAAATAATAGAAAAAAATTAGCAGATGATACAACTCACTAATGTAAAATCCAAAAGCAGGAAAGAAGGAAGAGACTGGGAGATTCTCAGTATACTTACAAAACTTGTCATTTCTCAATCTCCCAATGTAAAAAAAGGACATAATTTTAATACAAAATTAGTGCCCTATCAGATGAATAACAGAAATATAAATAAATTAGCTTTGCAACTAGTTTAGCCCAGGACATTACCTACCTCTTTCAAGTGAGCCAAGAACCACACCTAAGAATTCTCAATGCGTTTAAAGAATCTCCTTTGTGGAAGAGATGGACCTTCATCCTGCTCAGAGCTAGAATGGAGCATTACCTTTGAGCATGTGATAGGCTCTGCCCAACCCACAACTCCACATAAATCTATAGACTCTAAACGATGTGATTGAGGAACAGCTGGATGAAAAATGGGCTGTGGGAAAGAGGGGATGGAGGACTTAAGATATAATGACTTCAGTCTTACTGCAAAGTTAGTATCATCTCCATGGTAAAGAGGACAAAGTAATATGGATTGAGGGCAGGCAAACAGGCAATGTTTTCTAGGGTCAGACTATACCTGCTTTGTGTAGTTAAACAAGAAAATGACAGCTTCAGATCAAGAACTGCAAAATACCTCATTGTATACAAAGCAGAAACTAATGCTTCCTTAGCCCTTCCTCACCTTCTCCATTAGGAGGCCTGAACTTCCCCACCAGATGCAGTGCCTGATTGCAGCATTTTTCTTTGAGTTACTGTGGAGACAGATCCAGATTGGATCCCCTCATTCCACAGGTGGAAGGGAGTCGAGGCAGCTCACTGCGGATGAGCTACACCTGCCCCACCTAAGAAGCACGTCTTGTGTACCCTCCCACACTTAGCCAATCATCTAAATCCTGCAAAGTTTA
>NW_009260667.1:2197210-2197570 GCF_000687185.1 Egretta garzetta
TTCTTCTGTTGATTGGATGAAAATGGGAGAACAAGCTATATCATTTATGCCTCTGAAAGGCTTAAATGCAAGATTAATTATCATTTACTTCAGTTCATTACATAAAAGTTCATGGAATGGAGAAAGGAAGGAAGCTCAGATACCTTATCAATCAATGAAAGGTCATTATTTTCAAAGTAAAAGTAATTCATGAAAGGATGAATATGTATTGTAGAAAATAATTATGTAATATAATATTCAATATTATATCTAGAATACATTCTGACATTATACAGGTTAAAAACCTGAGAAAAATACTGACTGTTTCTCCTAAAGACAGAATGTCATATGGATATAGCCAAAAGTATTTGATATTTTTTA
>NW_009260667.1:2197628-2226428 GCF_000687185.1 Egretta garzetta
CATGCGCTGGCTTGGTGCCACGCCTGTTATTAGTGACTTTTTTGATCATACAGCTTCCTTGTTTGCAAATGGGAACAGCTTTTTGTCATTAGTAATGGTGAGGTGGCGATTTAACTTATAGTGGAAGAAGGAAAATGCAGGAGTAAGCCAAAGTTAACACTTTCTGATACTAACCAGCAGGTTGCCTGATGTCTTCAGCATTAGCATTTAAGTTCACTGCAGCTCAACTCATTTTGTATCAGAGGAGATTTATATCAAGCAGTGGGAAGGCACGTCACCTTCTGGTTCTGTCTTAGGGAATTACCATCAAGAACACAGATTATAATAAGCAACAAACAAAAGCATAGTTAGGGAAATATTTCAAGTGCTACCAAAACTTATAATGGTTATTCTGGTGCTAGAAATATTCTCTAAACGTTTTACCCTTTCACACCTTCTTGAAAAGAAACGTTTTGTTTTTCTCTTTTCCTCTTATAATTGAAGTGTATAGTGTAGCGGAATTTTAAATACATGCAAGCCAATATCAAGCTATGTAATTTGCTTTGTCTTACTATGATTCTGAAATAAAATTTACTGTTCATTTGTCCTTTTGTTACCACCTTAGGCTGAGATCCAAAGAGGTGTAAGACAGTACCAGCTGAAAACATTCACAAGGCCATTCTGATGATCTCCCGTTTAAGCTGAAGTTTGGTATGTACCATGTTCTCCCTTACATATTATCAGAGAATGGTTTGGGTTGGAAGGGACATTTAAAGGTCATCTAGTCCAATCACCCTGCCATGATCAGGGACACCTTCGGTATTACAAAGGCAGCACCATTTTTAATTCACAATTCTTCCCCCTGAAAACAGGTACTTCTGCTTTACAGAAATTGAAATTTATGTTTGAAAGACCACGTTTGCTTCCTTCTTTTATAAGCAACACAAATAACTACCCTACAACAAGCTTTCACCACTGTTGGATCAACACCAGTTCCTCGGACTTCCTACCAGTTCTATTCTTACAGTTTGTCTTCATTTTAGGGAGGCTGGAAAGTCTGTCAACTGCTAACTATAAGCAATACATTCAAGCTCAGTGTTACAATGGGCAGTCTATGCCTTTATCCAAGGAACTTGCACCTCCTTTTAGATAACATTACATTTCTACCTCACACACAGTACTAGAAACTACAGCTGCATTCCTACTTCCTATCAATGAATACAGCTTGGAATGTAGATGGCAGAAAACATGCTGCCCTCTCCTTGATAACCACTTAAGGTATAACTTCTTATGTGAGACGATCTGAGCACTAAGCACAGCCACTGCCATTTTAGACCAGACAGACTTGCTTTCTGACCTCACACCACAAACAAAACCTTTCTTCTGAGGTATATAAAAAGTTCTTCAAAGATCTTAAATATTTAAATCACAGACAGATGAGATGAAAGATGACAACTCTCCAAACAACAACAACAAAATATAATATTTTTTTAAACACAGCCAGGTTAAAAAAATGCCTCTCTCACCAGCATGACAGAAATAGGGATTTAATCTTTAAAAAATGGCAAAGACTTATTTAAATAACAGCAGATCGACACTGCAGCTCTGACAGCTTACACTAATTTAGCAACTCAGAAAATAATCAGGGTTCCTTCATTTAGCCAATTAAAAATGCAGGATCTAAAAGACTAACTACTAAATCAGGAGAACAAGTTCAGAAACAACTTACTTGTTGCATCTAAGACTTGTGCAAATCTTCTTCAGAAAATACCATAGGTCATAGTCTTGCTTTGCAATTTTTGCATTATGGTATTTACATCTTTAACCTTTTTTTTCAAAGATTATTCCTGTTATAAGCATTTTGTGGTTTAGAAAATGGTAGTATTAGACTATTCAAATTGAGGAAAAAGCACCTTAA
Organism: Egretta garzetta; assembly: GCF_000687185.1. NCBI lineage: Eukaryota > Metazoa > Chordata > Aves > Pelecaniformes > Ardeidae > Egretta > Egretta garzetta. The sequence continues at coordinate 2,199,526 of NW_009260667.1, forward strand.
GAGTGAAACCTGGGTAATTTAAATCCTGAAAAAGAAAATCACATTTTCTAACTGGGAGACAACAACAATTAAAAAGCCCAAGTAAGTAAAGATATTTCCTCTCAGAATAGATATTTGATTAATAGCAACTCTCTTGAAACACTGATTCATATGCAAAAATATTTTCAACAGCAGTGAAATATTTGGCTATGCAATACAGTAACATAAGGGAAAAAAACAACCTCCAAATCTTCTCGTTGTTCAAATGTACAGCACTGAATATACTTTTTCAAACACAGCACGATTACTTAAAAGCAAGGAAATGTCACTGTGTTAAGACAGAACTTCTTTATTGGAAAATATTTGGCATCACCAAGTCAAAAAGAGCCCACATCGAAAAAATCCCTCCCTATTGTTCCCCTGCATTCCATTCCTGTTACATCAACCCAATATTTGTGACAAATTAACTCTGCCCTGCAGGCCAGCGAATTTCTATTAACGACTTATTATGGAGGAAAGTAAAAACGGCACAGTCAAGAGCTCTATCCTTCAGACAAAGCAAGCTGTCATTCTGCTTAACTTCTACAACAAATGTCCTCAGACCCACACGAGAGAAAAGAAACACCAGTTGGCATTTAAACTTGAGGTGCCAGGATGCATTAAAGCAGAAAACAAGCCTGGATTGATTACTCCGATTTTAAAAGGTCAAGAATTGCTAAGGTTTTTTTGTTTGTTTAAATGCATATTTAGTTGATTTACAAGACAATTGTTTTAAATTGTAAATTATAACCCTGTATAATGGGTACTGCCTTAATTAGATTTTAACTATATGCTAATCTGAAAGTGTGGGGGGGTGTTTCTTGTATTCTCAAGGTCTGCTAATAAAGACTGCATATCCCCTAAAAATACTAAATCAGGTCAATATACCTAACATTCGTAATTGAATATATCCTCGTAACGTAAAGTGCAAGGTTTCCACAAACTATGAACATTTTGAAACATTTAAACTTCATTTGAAAATGCCATTTTTGCTTCCTTCCTATGACCAGTGATTTATACCAACTATTTTCCAAATGCACATGGAGAGGGGAGCAGTGCAAAGAACACAAGCACAGTAAAAATAAGTAGACCAACTCATAAAGGCTTCATCTGTGCTGTCTGCTTTCAAGATGTATCCTTAAAATCAAAATCTAGCTTGGTCTTAAAATCAAACCAAAGATCTTCTAGAATTAACAATATAAAACTTATGTCTTCAACATTTCACACGGGCTTTGCTTGTAGACTCAAACAAACCCATAACCCTAAAGTCTTTTTTCTTTTACAGATTGTACTGATCATTTCATTTTTAATCCTGATAAATTTACTACAGAGATGTCCAAAGAAAAGATAGAAATTTTCAGTATAAACCATGGTAAAATAGCTGCAGTGCTATTTTCACTCATGATCTCATCTTTGAAAAACAAACTGCTTTTTCAAAAGCATTTCTCCTTAAAGAAAACAAATACTCTTCAGGCAGCAGTGTCACATTTAAGTCAATGGAAATAAAGAAGGAATCGGATATCCCGGCCTTACGTGTAGGAACTGACCATCCCTTAGATGAGGAGATTAATAACACCCAAACCAGCCTCACCCTTACTTGTCTGGATTTGGGGTGGCAGGTCCCAAAACCAGAGAGGCATTCAGTCAGAAGGGAGGAGACGATGGCTGCACCGCCAACAGGACGTGTTGCTCCGGCACCCAGCCCCAGGGTGCAGCCACCGCTGAAAAAAATGCTTTAACTTGGTGGTTACCACCTCTCTCTCTTGGTAACAGGAAGAAACACAAACAGGTGCTTAAATATGCTGCTGACATCATACAAAAGTTAAAGGCTAATCTCACTTCCTTCACAGCAATTACTCCAATGGAAAATAGGTACGGAGGCTGTTCTGTCAAATCTGACCTTCGCAGCTGCATCGCTGCCTGCATCCGCTGCCCAAAATTACTGCACGCAGACCGTTCCTCCCCTTCCCGTATCTCAGTTTTCCATACACAGCCATCAAATTTCAAGTTTTGATTAATAGAAGTATTGTCACATGGATTAAATTATACTTCAGGAAACCAGTTTAGACTTAGGTAACTGTTTCAGGAAGGCCTTATGTTAGAGCATGATTAGCAACTTATTTACAGGTAAAGCTGTCAGCACACAGCGTACACAAAACCCATGAAAAATCACCAGTACCTCCTCATGCTTCTGAAACAGCCACAGAGCAAAGACATCATGAGAAGCAAAAGTAATGCCCATACACTTGTCCCCATTACACATCACTTCAGAAGTTCTCTTCCGGACCAAAGTGCATCTGACGTTACTTCTAGAGGTTACATGCTCAGAAGTCTAGAAATGGATCCAGCAAAATGCTCAACCAACCACAGCGTGCTCTAAAACCTGAACAGTACTGCACAGTAAGTCACACTGAGCGATGCAATGAGATGAGGGAAGTAGATGAATCTTGATTTGCCAAAACTGCCCCCCTGGAGCTGTTAGTCACTTCTGCATTTATACCGGTACTTCCAAGGGTACTCTAGTGAAAATACCTGTTCCTCCTTGAAGCTGCACACCTAACTTCCATCCTAGCACAAAATGACTTAATTTCTGTCATTAGCAGCATTCTAGACAGCACGCTTCTGGCTTTTGTTACTACTTGGGGTTTGTTTTGTTATTTGGGGGGTTTTGTTGTTTTTTTTTTTAACTTGAAGGCACTTTATTCTACCCTTACACAAGCAAATTGCTCCTTTCCATAGCGCACTGTCAATGACAATCCTGCATAATAAAATGGTGCTAACGCTTCACAATGAGATTTTTCTGCTGGTGCCCAGAAACACATCTGCAAGAAAGGGTTTATTCAGAACTAGGTTTGTACACTAAAATAATAATGTTCGTATCCCCTCTCCCTCACAGCTGCTGCTGATTACAGGCTGGAGATGAAACATATGCAGAGAGGATGGTTCTGAAAATACAGCCCTTAAATACTGCCCTTTTATTTCACTGTTTACCTTTTGATCTGCCTCTTGACATCCACGGTTTATAATCGACAAACATTTTTAACAGCTTTCACATTTTAATTAAAGATACAGGCAGAAACAGTTCAGCAGAATATGGAAAAAAAAAAGACCTTTGGGCCCATTTTGGGGCTGGCCATCTCCAAAACCCTGCCTGCCTGCTTCACCCAGCAGATAGACAAAGTGCTGTTGGAAGGGAATTTATAAGGTCCTCTGTTGACAATAACTAGAATTTCCAAAAGCCAAGGGAGGTGGACGTGCACCTGTGCCCAAAGCCGCCGCATGCAGCACTGCTGTGCTTTTTGCAGGCTGCGGGTGCACGTGTGAGGGATTTTGTTTCAGTGTGCTGGCCCGTCTGGTTTCCTACACCCTTACCTAGCAATGAAGCAACTATACACTCAGCTTTTAGGAATGAAATGTCCAGTAAGGTTTTGAATATCTCCAGGGATGAGATGCCACAAACTCTCTGGGCAGCCCAGTCCAGTGTTCAATCACCCTTGAAGAATAAATTTTTACGGCATTCAAATACAATTTCCTGTATTTCAGCCAGTGCCCATTGCCTCATGCTGTCTGATGCTGGGCACCTCTCAGAAGAGCCTGGCTCCATCTTCTTTACTCCCCCCCATCAGGTGCTTACACACATGGGTAGGATCCCCCGGAGTTTCTCTTCTCCAGGCTGAATGCTCCCAGCTCGCTCAGACTCTCCTTGTATGTCAGATGCTCCAAGCCCTTTCATCATCTTCCTGGCCTTTTGCTGGACTCACTCCAGTAAGTCCATATCTTGTACTGGGAAAGACAGTGCTAGACCAACCCTCCAGCTGTGCCTCACCTGGGCTTCACCAGGGTAGAGGGGAGCAGGATGAGTAAGGGTGTAATTGTAACTGGATTCACACCCTTCCCACATGGCTAAGATGGAATAACCAATCTAAAAGCAAGAACAATGCTTTCTCATACTTCTGAACTACAGGGTTTGAGTTTATACTTCCAAAATGTTGTCATTTCATTAAGTTCACATTCCTATGAAAGTAACACTGCTTCAATCTGCTTATCCTGAGGTGTAAACCTGAAAGTTAACAAAATCTTTGGGCTTGTTACCACATAACCCATAAAGTAAAATACAATAAAAATTGTCCTTTCACTTGCCCAAGCCCACCGAGCTATGCCAAAAGCAGTACATCTGAACAAGTATATTTCTACAATATCAAAAAATGACAAAAGGAAATCACAATTCGTGTAAAACTATCATGACCGTCAGCTTTCAGAGCTGTCAATACAATAATGTTAGATTCACCCTTCGAGACTTGTATGAATACCTACTCTTAGCCTTGTGAAATCTACAGGACTCCATTTTTATATTTGTGTATGTATATAAATTACATGCATACCCACACACACAATCCTAAAAAAAGATCCAGTTCATCTTTTAGAGAGCAGATCCTGTAAAAACTTCTGAGCAAGCACAGGAGTAAATACAGCTGAAGTTTGAATCTCTTCCTGCGATGATTCATTTGCACAAGACACATGGCAAAAACAATGGGCTCTATACATTAGGGCAATGAAACTGTCTTCCTCTGCGTGGGCAGTACCTAGCGTGCTGTCAAGGCTACTGAAATATGAACAGAAACAATAAGACTTAAAACTGGCTTTTGAATGCAAGATGTTTACATGTAATTTAGAAAATAAATTTCCTGCCCTTTTTTGCAAGCTGAATTCCACCTTACCAGATCACGCAGTTCAACTCTTTGTACCAGAAATTTATGTAAGACCCTGCATTAGAAAACCAAATGACGTCATGGGCATTTTTATGGACCACAAGAATAGTTATTAGAACAAGCCACCTGCACCTCAACGTGAATGCAGGTTCAGGCTGCCTTTTTAAAAAAAAAAAAAGCTGGTCTTCTAACTCCATATAACTTTCCATTTCTTAATGCTTAATAGTTTAGAACAGAACTGAAAGAATAAACAAAGGTATGAACGCATCCCATTTTTGTACTACGAGGAGAAATCCTTCTAAAGTAATGTGGTCCCATGATTCAAAATCTTGCCCAGGCCTCCTCTATACCTTGAGAACTATATGCAATACCACATGAATGGATGTCTAGAATACCCTCAACTTAGGAAATACTGGAGCGTCACGCAATCCGTAATCTAAATAAACATCTGGTTAACTGCAAGTTGTTGCCCTTTTCAGCATTGTAACTTTCTATTTGTCATCTGTGACTATACATATGTATGTGTATATATATTTATCAGCAAGGGTTTACAACTACAGCAGTCAGTAAGTGCAAGCCCTTAGACATTTCTTAGTGGGGTACAATCAGTTTGCAGATGGTATCATACACACCGCAATCCCACAGCTTCTCTGGCTTATTTCTGGCTGCTACTATGCACCAGGTGCCTCTGCGCCAAAAGACTGTTTAGGTACCTATTCTTACCCGTTTAGGTATTTAACTCACCTTTTTGCTTTCTTTAGATTTCTCTAGATCTAGTTTTGAAATACTAGTCAGTCAAAAATCCCATTTTTCTAGCAGTTATTCATAAAGTTGGAGTTTACAGAACAAAAAGCGCACACAAGCCTCTATGCCGCCTTTACCACCTCTTAAAATCCCGGTGTTAAGTTCTTGGGATTCAGCAGAAGGTTGTATTTATACCAGGAGAAACTATTTCAAGTTAAGGGGAATATCTGCCAAGGAAGTTCAGCCAAAGCAGAAGGCATTTTCAGGGGCAGTCCTACCAGCATTTTATCTGCCCTCCCAGTTGCTGGTTCTCAGGTCAGTACCGGCATGGAACTGCCAATTCAGTTCAGTGACAAACAGGACCTGTTTTGAAAAGTGATGAATTTCTCAGCAGTTATTAATTACTCCAAAACATCCACTAAATACACTGCCACCAGCATAACACGATACTATTTTAATACACACACCGCTGATACTCTTTCTTTGCGTTATGGGATCTTCAGGTACAAATCTGAATTCTACTTCTCCCCTGCTTTGCAGAAAGCAGGAGCGCAAAAGATGTCAAACCTCTTTTTTGTTCAGGTATAAAACTTGCTGCTAGAGACCAAACACCCAAGTTCGAAGGCGCAGCCTTATCAAATATTAATACTCTGCTAGATTTTTATATTCCATTCCAATATATTTGCGGCCCATAACCATCCCTTCTCCCGCACTTGCGGAAGCCGAGCAGGTGTGCAGGTAGCTGGTTACCAAGACAACACAGCGGCGAGGGATCAGAGCCGACACTCGTCTGTGTATGACTCTGAATAATGCAAACACCGCTAAGTGATACATTTTTCATTATCCCAACATCACATGACGGTTTATGCCATTTAATTTTTATGGGTTTTTTTCGCCTGTTGAACATGCTCCTGTTAAGAACCCAATTCAAACCTCACAAGCAAATGTAATGATAGTTTCATTATAACAATGAAAATACCGCTTTACGCGTGTCTTGCGTGAGCTAGGTAAGTAGTTATCCAAACATCTGTTCCATTTCCTACATCTCACATTTTAGAAGAACTAAGCAGCAAGGCACAGACATTTATAAAAACAAAAGTAAGGTGAAGAAACGTGTAATTTTATCAAATATATCCTCACTTTGCCAAGAAGGCTGGGTACTTTGAAGAGATACATCTCTACAGTAATTCTCACCTACTTGTTCTAGAGACAGATACCAGTCCTTTAGCAATATCTTAAAGTCTGTTTTGTTAAACTGTGGAAAACACCACAGAACATTTGGCAGTGTTATATCAATGAACTATGAATTACATTAAGCGACAACCTGTTAATAAAAAAATCAACACGGGTGAATAGAAGCCACATTATTAAATATAAAATTTCTGTTCTTAGAGACAATTTGAAATGCACCTATTCAAAGCAAAAACTTTACGTAGGTTAAAATATATATATATCACCACATGCTAATTTTAATGATTCATTTTTATTTTACGCATACTGCCAGAGGACAGAAAACCTATGGCTTTCTCCATACTTCTCATAGTAATAGCTCACTTCAACTATACCAAAATATGTCACCCAGGAAAGTATAAAATAATGAGAAATGGCCCTTTTTTGATCCACTACAAATCAGATCAACAAACTCAGACACTATCAAACAGCTATGTTTTATAATTCAGCAAACCTCAACCTCCACTTTACTTGTTAGGATCATCCGTAATATGAGAGAGAAATGCTGAAGTTTCCTCATGTGGATGGAAAATGTTAAGTGTTACTGTCATTCTGTCCTCAGCAACGTGAAGGAGAAAGAGGTAAAAGTATGCAGTCCTTCAAACAAGTATTTCTAGAATTGAAACTAGGAGCAAAAGGTTTAAGTACCACTACTTTAACTTTGTAGATTTCAAAATGAGGAAGATAAAACCTGATGTATTTTAATGGATACACCCACGCTTCTCAAAGGTAAAGAAGAACAGACAAGTTCATGTACGTTCTTCTGTACCGTAACTGCCTCCTGCTACGAGCAAACCACCTTCCCTTGCCCAAAACCAAAGCAACACTTCTGCCTCAACAAACATTTTCAGGGATGTTTCAAAATCTTTATTAAATATCTCCAAAATGCTCCAAGTTACCTGGGTTTAATCTCATTTCAAACTTCTAAGTGAGCTTGCAAGATGTAGAGGCACCTGGTGGATATTAAAAGCATTTTCAAAGTAATTGAAATGTCTGTCCTGCTTTCAAATACGTGGCGGTTAGACAGCTGGCCTGTCCTGGTGCCTCTGAAAGTCCTGCTAGAAACAAAAACACTTCTGAAGAACCTGCACATTCAACACTTAGAGACAGAACCTCAACAGCTGAACACTTAATAACCCACTGTGGTCCACTAGTGCCAAAGTGGGCTTAGGCTCCTGAAGTTTGGGGTGGGGGGGTGTGAAGTAAGTGCCTACATATTTCCCAGGACTGTGGCTTTAGGGCCTTCAGTATCAGAGAAAGTCAGGAGAAATCAGACTTTCTGAGCTTTGACACGCCTGAGCTTGAAAAACCTTACTCTAAATCTTTACAGATTAAAGATGCAAATCCTGGAAACACGTTAGCACAAGTGACTGATCACTGGAGAGATCCCATTCAGTTCAATGAAGCAACTTGCATGGGAAAAATGATGCTTATTATTAACTATTTCCAGGATTAGGGTTTCAAATTTTGCTGCAGACTGCTCAGAAAAAATAACTCAAGCTCTCAACTGCTTAATTAGAGAGAGTTGCAATTCTCCAACTAGCTTCCTCCAAACAAACAACCATCTGTTTTGTTGCAAACATCCCTAGTGTTTCATCCTGTTTTATACTGAATTTGTGAGAAATACCTCTTAAAATCAAAGTCCAAATCATGCAGACTTGTAGATACTTGTGGAGTTAACACCATCCATAAGCTCACTGAAGTCAGCGCAACTTTACAATAGAATTATTTTTTTAAAACTGTCGTAAGTCTTCTGTCACAAACATCAACAAAATATTAGACAGGCTTTGTCAGGACCCCAAGTGCAACCCCAGCCCTGACTGTCCCTGCCCAGCCCCCTGGAGCTCCCCCCACCCTGCCCAGGGTCCCAGGACCCCATGTCAGCCCCCTGGGGCCATCAGCCCCTGCCCGAGCGACCTGGCAGCCGTGCCGGTCTCCAGCTCCCCACAGCCCTTCCCAACCATGGGACTGAATTCTCAACTACCCACAGTAATGGAGGAAGATGAGAGATAATCCAGATTAGGCAAAATTCCAGATAAACCAAAAATTTATTGAAATTAAAACCGGTACAAGACTATATACATGGCTAAAGTTTCTTGCCATAAGGCGGCAGACCAGTATCTGCCTCTTCCTCCAGAACTTCATGCTCGTGGTGGGTTAACCCTGGCAAACAGCCAAATGCCCACCAGCCACTTACTTACTCCTACTCCTCCTCCTCAGTGGGACCAGGGGAGAAAAGAGGAAGAGAAAGGTTGTGGGTGGAGATAACGGCAGAGATATTGCTTACCAATTACCTTCACAGGCAAGACAGATTCAACATGGGGAAAATTAATTAAATCTATTGCCAAGAGAAACACAGACAAATATTAAAGCAACACCCTTCCTCTCTTCCCTCCCAGACTGAACTTCACTCCTCCAGACTCCTCCACTCCCCCACTCCTGAGCAGCGCAGGGGGAGCAGGGGGACGGGAGCATTACAGGCAGTACACAGTGGTTCCTCTCCACCACCCCCTCCCCAAAGGCCGCTGTCTTCAGGAAAAATTTCGTCTCCAGCGTGGGCTTCTCGGGCTGCTGTGAGTATCTGCTCAGTCACCATGAAGCACCTCCTCCTCCTCCTCTTCTTCTTCTTCTCTGACCTCTGTTTCCCTCTGCTGTTTGTCACACTTCTTCCCTCCTCCTCTCTCTGTCTGGCATTTTTTGCCCCTTTTTTAAATAGGTTTTTACAGAGGTCCAATGCCCATGGCTGATGGGCTCTGCCCTGTGGCGGGGGGCCACTGCAGCCCCCACCCTCAAAACCCCCCAGGGACACCCAGTGCAATGCTGAACAGCATCCAGGTGCAACACCACAAAGTTGTTGGAAAGACACCGAGGCTGAACAGTACACCCAGAGTCTCAAATCTCAGGCAGAAGTTAAATGTTGTGGCATCACCCACAAAGAATTACAGATTAGAGTGGGGCAGGAGAGGAAAACAACCCTTGTGACAGCAATGCAGAGCTCAGGGGATGTTAAGGAGCAGCAGAACAGATTCCACTCTCTCAAAATAGGACCCGAAAGAAAAATGTTTTGGTTTAGCTCTTAGGGAAGGGGGGAACGGCTTCCTGAACTTAAAACCTGTTCACCTTCACAATATAACCACAATTTCTCAAGTGCATTTACAGCATAGAGACTGCAAAAGGCTAAGTAATGCTGACCTCAGTGGCAGCACAGAACTGAGTTTGTGCTGCGGAGATCACAGGCATGGGAATAATTATCCGCTCTACTCCACACAACCCCTTTCCCTCCAACCACTTCAGAGCTCTTGGTTGATGAGACTTTGTGATTCTTAACCTTTTATTTTATTGTGCTCATGTTGTAATCAATTATATAAATTTTAGGTTATTGCATTTGCCTAAGTAATTGCCATTTCAGTTATCACCTCTGCTGTTGTCAAACTTTGGTCCCTAAGCTTTCTTCATTAAAAAACATCCTCTTGTATCAATATATACTACATTTGCCTACAGCATTTCCCTTGCTGAAGGGGGCTCTCTTGCGTGCTTTCAAAGAGGGGCTTTCAAAGATGTAACATAAACATGCCCCTGTTCAATTTTAATTACAATGGGAAGAGGTATTCCCTGCGGTCTCTGGCAATCCAAACATTACAGAGCAGAGACTTCAACAAAGAGCTAATCAGATTTTAAAAAAAAACTTGTTTGCAAACACAGTTTTAGTTTAAATATCCGTAAGATTCCAATACATTTTATTTCCTTGAGGTTATGTTTGTTATCTATTTAAATGAGAATCTAGTTCTACATTTTTAATAATAAACCTAAAGCATTTAAACTAATAGCTTTAAGAGATTCGGTATACATATACCAACAACAGCCACCCTATTAGTCATTATCATACACGCATAGCTGCTTGTACAAACTGTGATGGCCTCCAGTAAACAAAACTGGAAGAAAAATGAAATTCTCACACTAATATAAATACAACTCGGCAGCTTCTCCTTCATGAATGATACCATTTATACACCAAAGTGATACTTTCGGACACAGGAAATTATAATATCCTACAGTACCATCTTTACATATGTTTTGGGTGGGGTTTCTTGTTTTGTTTCTAAATCAAAGCACTGCTATAATTTCATCTCCTAATTTGCTGCTGTAGCCTGAAACCTCTGAATTGCAAAACACTAAGTTCTACATCCTGCCATTGATTCTTCTTTAATGAAAAGAGAGCAAACATTGCTGGTCACCCACTCCAGCCTTTCAAATACCATTTACGTGAATCAACCTCATAATTTTATTGAATCCTGTAGAGTTAAACTGCAGGATTTCTGATAAGTTTTTTATCAAATCCAGTGCCACTCCAAAAAGTGAGTGCTAGTAGTGTTTACAAAACTGCTCCACCATTTCCTCCCACCAGTGGGGGGGTGCAGGAAATAAAGCCACAACACCCAACTATACAGGTTAGAAAATCCAGTAGTTGTCTTCTATGCTTTAAGTCTCTCAAATTGACAGAACTGCAGTTGCTTCACTTCTCTCCCTTCGCAGCAAGAGACAGTTACAGGCACCTGTAAAGGAGACATTTTCAGCTGAGAGCCCTTATGGAAGAGGTCTTCTTGGACATCCATTTCTGTCAATGCATACACAAAGCTGCTGTGCACTACGATACCCTCAGTGGCAATTTCTCATCATGCTCTCTCCTTCCTGCCTGACCATCCAGAGGAACAGCTAATTGCTTTTATAATTTTGGCTAAGCAGAGTGGCTAAAATTCAGTCCATGTGAAGCTGAGGCAATATGGACAGAATAGAAGAAAGCAAATGTAAAAATTTAGCAAGGACTTCAGCTCACGCTTAAAGAGGTGTGCCTCCAGCGTATATTACAGGCTGGGATTGTGTTTTGGTACTCAAATAGAAGCCAAGTAACTGCATTTTTTCTGCATCCATAAATCATCTATTCTTCATGCTCGTATTTACCACAAATGTAAAACTTCCCAACACCCTACAACAATCTCCAGTTGTGGAGCAGAACAATGGAGGACATGAATCTGGTGTGAAAAAGAGAGAGTCAGACATCAAGGGGGCTGTCAATGGGCATGGGAGTTAGTTAGAGTTGCTTTCTCAGATGATCCCCAAGGTAGAAAGAAAGTAGATTGCATCTATAGTGAAAAAAGGAAAAATCTCTTTAAGTTCTGCTGGTTCCCAGTAAGCAAGCTGCAGAATGCTTGAAGCCTACCTACCATTTGTGTAACATTGATCATGGCACATGATACACACATGATCAAACATCTATCCTTTCCTGAATACTGATAAATCAGATAGCTAAATATATCTGAAAACTCTTCCTATAGGCTCACCGCTACCTATCAAAAGACTTCTTCCATAAACATATTGAATGTCACCTAAAAAAAACCCATCACACACACACACACGCACTAGTCTTGGTAAGACAGAACAGCTGCCTACTGCAGATGCAGCTCCAGATAATCCAACCTGCCTTTAGTTCACAGTGTGTGCCATTCGCTCTGGGAACAGTTTTTCCCAGCCAGTTACTTTTGGAAATAATCTCCATTTTCTCCAATAAAATTGAGGTTAGGGTACCTGAACCTTAATGATAAGTGTTATGGAAAAATGTGTGGCTTTCTGAGCAAAACCACCATCCATGTGGAGTCTGCTCTGGTTCACAGGGACTTGTCTCCTGCCCTGATTTGGCCCTAACAGACCTGTAGTGATGACTGCAAAAACACAGGTGGATCTGCACTGAATCCTTTAGCACTCCAGTTCTGGGAAGACTGGCTAACTCAGCATTAGCATAGCATGAAAATCTGGAATAATTTCAGGTCTAGTGTTCCAATTCTCTAGAAACCCAAGCAGCTCTTCATGGACCCAGCCTGGCCCTACCAAGGCTCACAAGGTCAGGCAATGTCTAGAAACAGCTGTCCTGCTGAGATGACTTGGGAACAGCATAGTTCAGTCTGAATCTCACAGCAGTGGAGATACCAAACCCTGCCAGAACCGAGCATGTTCTTCACAAGGCCAACTCTGCCATCTTCCTTTTGTGGTCCGATCACACACTGATAGCTGGAACCCAATTGTATTCCTGCACCAGGACACAAGATGTGGTCACCTTCCTCCCAGTGCTCAGCACTATCTCCTTGTTTGTACTTTCCCAACCTCCTCTCACAATGAGCAGTAACTGCTCACCTCCACTTCTGTATCTTCCTCTGTCCCTCTCTGGAGGACGAGAAAGGCCAATTGGCAGACACTACATGATGCTGAAAACACCAAACCAGGCTAGAGAGCTGACTTATAATCAGGCTAGTACAGTAAAACCCTCATGCTCTTCCTCAGGCCACAAACTGCTTCAGCTTCCAGAGTGCTGCAGTTTGCCAGGTGGATGTGAACCATGTGAACCACAGTGAACACATCTGGCACACAGCAGCAGACATAGACCTTGGAGTAAAGCTAGCAACTGCTGCAGCATCCCACTTGCAATTCTTTCGGGGTCCTTTTAAGCGAGGTACCCTTTCTTAATTTCTGCATTTCCACAGAAACACTGGATGAAAACTAAAACCACCTCCCTGCTGCTTTGTGATTTTAATTTGCTTGCAGAAGGTAACAAAGCATCCACGAATTGTCCACACAGAATTAGACTGGTGCAGTTTAGATTAGTTCAGGACTCACTGTATAGCTAGGTCCTTGGCACAGAGCAATTAGAGCTGGCTAAAATTTTTTAAAAAGCATGCTGCCTCTGCACCCACTCCAAGATCAGATCATACTTTGTGTGTGAACATTCTTCAGAGAGAAAAAGCTGACCTCGAAAGTCTGCAAAGCCTCTAATTGCCAGACTTTTTAAAAAACCCAGAAAGATAGATCAAATTCAAATTCTTCCACGGAAACACTTTAAAATTCTGGGTTTTATTTTGTGCTCTGCTCTACTGGCAATGGAGCTGCTCTGGAGTATTCATATATATATATATAGGGCCTCTTCCACAGCAGGTCACAAAAGGCCCAATCCTAAAAGAAGTATCTAGCTTCAGATTAATAAAAAGATCTATCTGCAGTCCACCGTACTTGCTGCAGAGGTGCATGCGCTTGCTCTCATTGTTTTCTTTGTTATGTGCAAGACAACCCACACCATCCTTCTGCTCTCCCACAATCATTTTCTTTATTTCCACAAATACATTAAAAAAGCAAGAGACTCTCCATGTCGTGTGTGTGGTGAAGTTGAATTTCTTGAAGGAAGCAGCGCCAGAGCTATTAAATCAGCCTCTACCCCACAGGAAGGAAGTCTTGTTAGAGAACAGTCTGGCCCCAACTGGGTACTTACCTCAAGTGAAGGAGAAACAGTAAAAAGAGATCGCACATGTGGAAGAGGGTAACTGCTGAATTCCTTCTGCTGTCCTAAAACTCACAAGCACCTATGTCCTCAGGGTTCATGAGGTAAGATACAGAGATGACGGCACTATTGCTGAAAATGAACCAGCCAGACTGTGAAGAGAACACAGAGTATGAGACAATCTGTTAGCCACATTTTAATTAAAAACAAAACAAAACAAAAAAAACAAACAAAAAAACCCCACCCAAAAAACCCACCACCCAGCACATGAAAGAAGCATGAAGTTTTCAACTGGAGTAGGGTAGACCTCACATGAAACGTACGCTCAGCTCCCAAACCAAGTAACAATCTCCACTCATTTTCAAAAAAACAAACAGATGCTGAACAGTGGACCAGACACATGACAACTAATAAGAATGAGTTCTCAGAGATAGAAATTACTGAGATGGAAGCAAAATCCAAAGAGCTTATTGCTGTCAAGTCTGGGTGGCAGAACAATCTTCATCACAGAACACCGAAAGAACTGGTACATGAAATTGCAAGTCTGATAGCATGGATATTAAATAAATCCATCAAATGAGGGAGTACCACATGACTGAAGAAAACCAAATATGGTGCCTATACTTGAGAGGGAAGACAGAGGGAAAAAAGTCATTTTGGTAGTACAGATAGATCAGTCATCTACAGATAGCGCACAAATCTTGAGGAAAGAACGAAAAACAAAGAAAGTCAAATGAATTACAGAAGACACACTAGTCCAAAATCTTTTTTATTTTATTCCCACAAAAAATGTTGTGAATGTAATCTATCCAGATTTTAATAAATCATTTGCCAAAGCACTACATAGGCTAAACTGGAAAAAGTTAAAAGAGTCAGCAAAAATATAAGATGTATAAATCAGATAAACTACTTGAGAAACAACTAAGTGGAAAGTACCAGGCAGAAAGCTCCTTACTGAGGAAGTTCCTTCAGACTGATCTTCAAGGACATGGAGTTGGGCATCAGAAAGGAAGAAAAGCATGACAATGAACAAAAGATGAGGTTTAAGATGCAGTGCCTGTAAGAACTGCTACAGTGCACAATGATTCCAAACTATCAGCATGGCACCATCATGGAGATCAGGAAAGTGCAGCCACAAGAACAGGAAAATGCAGTTCATGATGCTTTCAGAACTGTTTTGGAGAAGGGTCCTGAGGTTGGCCAGAGCTTTGAGGTGAATCACATTATACCGAGCCTTCTAAAGAAGACCACAAGTTTGGGTCTTCAAGCTAAAGAAAGCTAGGTTCTATCAGGGAAAAAAAAAAAAAAAAATAGAATACCCAAACTGAGTAGGGAAGACAACAGAAGTAGGAAGGGACTATACCCTGGGCTCCCCTTACCCACTGAACCCCTGCAGGGGCAGGTCTCTGCTTCCCGACTTGACTGGTGAGGAGCTTTCTGAATCGCAACAAACTCCATGCAGTGGCAGACTTGGAGGCCGCTACTCTCCATGCTCCCCACTACGGTCTCCTCCTGCTTCAGCTACAGACTCCCCTCCCTGCTCATGGAGAAGCTCCTCTGCCTGGGCATGGCAACAGCTCCCCACAAAGGAGCAGCCTCCCCCTCCCTTCAACATGTTGGGATCCTCTTAAAGCCATTTGACAAATGCAAGCGGACAAAACCAAAACACTGTGTGTCACAGGCAGCAGCAGGATGCCATCGGCAACATCATCCAGGCACACGGAGGCTTCAACTACAGACAGCGTGAATGATTCTGGTCAGCCTAGTATGGAAAAATGAACTCAGGAATATGGATTCTTCAGCCTCCTTCAGGATTTTGATCCTGGGTACAGCTGGCAGCATGGCACAAACAGCAAATTCCACCCAAGAAACTTCTTGAGCGTGAACCTGGTTACCTGGCACTGACCTTTACATGGTGGTGACTGTGCTGCCAACAGTCTGTCAACTAGTGAGCTCAAAGGTATTTCAGGTGCATCTACAGAGGCACGCTTGCAGCAACAACTCTACTGTAAAGCATGCTCAGGAGGTAAAAGCCTTGCCTTTTCATGTAAAAAACATCGTGATTTGTCTAAGCCAAGATGAGGAAGAACAGCCCTTCAAACCAGAGGGCAAAGAGGAATACATGGGCATTTGTTAATATTGGGACAAATAAATTTAAACTCAAAACAGGGGTTTAACTGCTAAAGAGTTTGGTTCTAGAGCAGCTTTTCAGTAAAAGGAACCAGGGAAAAATCATTTGACTGATGCTGGGAAGGAGCTAAGCTGTTTCTGAGGAGAAGCTTCACTTGCAGAGGAATATATGGTGCACCTGATGGTGTTAGCAGAGACTGAACCTGGCAACAGGGTGGCCCTGCCCACCAACCAAACACCAAACCGAGCCACATCTGACCATGCCATCCAGTTCTCGCCTCTTCTTTTCCCTCCGCTCATGCGTATCGCTTGCTTGCTGTGCCTTTCCCAACTCAGCTGGAAAACCCTCCAGGACCGTGACTGTGAGTTGTTAGGCACACATATGGTTCCTGACAAAAGCCCCAGCAAAGCCTCGAGGCTTTACCAAACATACTTAGAAATGATGCAGCTGCGGATAAAGCAGCAGAGCTTAACAGGTCAGCAGGATCCATGAGCGCCATCGGTGAAACTGGTGTCTAACGCGGCAGTTCAGTGGGAATTCAGACTGGCTGAGCTTTCAGATCACACCACTTATATTTGCTGCCTCCTGTATAGAACTGGTAGAACCCACCCTACAAACTCAATCACATAAAACATCAATCAAAACCCTTTGAAGACATAAAAAAAGAAACCCAACCTCAGGGCAATTCTTGTTTTCATCCTATTTAAATCATGTCTCAGGTGCATGTCTACTTATAGCATGTTTTCCCAAAACAATGCAAGAACAGAATAAATATATATATAATCAGAGCTCAAATAAGTTCTACCAGACAAAAAGTATAAACACTCTCTCCATCTCAGTGCCAACAGACACTTATCTCTGCGTGACAGAGTGCAAATGCAGTGGCAGTGCTCGTGTTATGCAGGCAGGCAGAAATCAGGGTGCAAGACCTGGTACCCAACCCCTGCTCCAAAGACAGAACTTAGGCTCTCACAGGGATCCCTTTCTCATGCTTGTGTAGCTTCTTATAGAAACCAGAGGAGGACGAAGGTCGAGGACCTAAAAATAGGTTCAGAGACACATCTCTTGAGCAGCCACGGCATCTTTCAGTCGAGCTCCTGCCTTCCAAGGCAACCTCCCTCCCTTTCTCACCCCGAGTCACCAGGGCGCATGTCCAAATCCCTACTGTCTCATTCCTTCCCTCTTCCCACCTCCTGACACAGCCTGACTTGTATTTCTTCTGCATTTAAATAACCTGACGGTCACTTGGTGCTTTGGAAACAGAAGCTCCCTTTTCTGTTTCAGGATGCAGTTTAACCTCAGCCCTCAGCAATAGGGAACTGCTTAGGAAGGTCTCTTTGAGCTCCCAATAACCCTGGGCTGCAACATTCTTGCTTGCTCAGCAAGGACGGGACATCTACTGTTTAATTGCACAGAGATGACAGGTAACCTTTCAGAATTTTCTTACTGACACATATTTTTCAGAGGCTTCTAAAGTTGGCAAGAATTAAATAGAAGTAGCAAAAGAACCATTTACCTCTAAAAATGCAGACTTCTGCCAAACCTACCCTGCAAAGCCCACGACACTGTGAAGGGGCTTTTGCAAGTGACAAAACAATACATTTTTTCCCCACAAATTCATTCTCAAAAAGAACCCTAAACTTTTTGATGAACAAACAAAAAAGGCAGCTGGCATGAAAAACTTCAATCCCAATGCTTAAGAGTTTACTACAGCTTACCAGGAGGGAGCTTGCAGGCCTGATAGAAAAAAAGTATTTCCATCTTACAGTTCAATAAGCCAGATATTTTTGATGTCTTGAGTCCCATATTAAACTCACTCCAGAAAGTAGACTACACGTAGAGCAAAAGATGTTTACTCTAGCAGAAATATCAGAGACCATTTAGAATTAAGAAAACTTCACAGATAGGGCTTTCTTTTTAATTTCTGAAAAGACTAGATAAACTCAAGAAGGGTTATCTGGTACAGGTGAAATTGGGGTGAAATTTTAGGCCAGAAAAAACCATGATCAGCACCAAGAACTACTTTCAACTTATGGAAACCACAAGCGGGAGGCTTACAGAACAGAAATACTAGCTCCATCAGCTCCAGCGGGAGCTGCAGTCAGCAGAAACGCTAACTCCATTGTATTTGGGAGGCAAAAAAAAAAAAAAAAAAAAAAAAAGGCAAAAAGGCACATTGACTAAGATGTAAACACAAGGCTTAACAAACAATTGCGTTCAGAAAACTGACTGACAGTATAGGCCAGCCTGATAGCCAGCAGACTGGTTCTCTCTGTATCCTCCAAATTCCGGCAGCATGCTGAACACACCGCCTTCACCGAACTGCGGCACTGCAAAGCCCATGCATTTTAGAAGGAGCAATGCAGACAATTCCAGCTTATACTAAAGTTCTATTTACATATGGAGCACACATATGGACAGATTTCTCCCATTTGACCAGGGTTACACAGTGTAACAAGTGAAAGTGATGCTAACTAGCCTATGCAAGTGCTTCCATTTTTGATGGCAAGGCTAGAGATGAAGGAGGAGTAGAGAAAACAGCTTAAGAAGCCCTAACGAAGATAGCGACACGTGGACCTTACTGAAGAGGGAACCCAGACAAGTCTTTATTGCTGATGATGTTTGCACTGTATGAAGAGTTTACCCACAACCTACCAAGTTAGCCCAAACTGGCCTTCCTCCTGGGCTAATGATGGCTGAAAACATAGCATGCAGTCTGACAGTTTGTGCTCCTCTAATAAATTCTGAGCCTGGCAGAATTTCAGCCATCTACAGCACAAGCACACAAGGGGGAAGAGCTGGAGTACTGCTCATTGGTTTCAGGAATGTGTGGGGAGACTGCAAGTAATGGGGGGGAGCTGGAGGAAAATGAGAAGTTGTAATGCATTGACCCTGGCTGAACCCCAGGTGCCCACCAAAGCTGCTCTATCACTCCCCTCTCCAACAGAACAGGGGAGTGAAAAATGTATCAAAAGGCTCGTGAGTTAAGGACAGGGAGAGATCATTTGCAGGTTACTATCATGGGCAGAACACAACTTGGTGAAATTAGTTTATTACCAATCAAATCAGAGTAGGAGAGGACAAAAAAACCCCTGAATCTTAAAACACCTTCCTCCCACCCCTCCCTTCTTCCTGGGCTTAACTTTACTCCCGAATTCTCTACCTCCTCCCCCCAAGCGGCACAGGGGGATGGGGAGTGGGGGTTATGGTCAGTTCATCACACGCTGTCTCTGTTCCTTCCTCCTCAGGGTGAGGACTCCTCACACTCTGCCCCTGCTCCAGCATGGGTCCATCCTTTCCACAGGGTGCAGTCCTTCAGGAACAGACTGTTCCAGCGGGGGTCCCCCGTGGGGTCACCAGCCCTGCCAGCAAACCTGCTCCAGCGTGGGCCCTTCTCTGCAAGGGTCCGCAGGTCCTGCAAGGAGCCTGCTCGAGCGTGGACTGCCCACAGGGTCACAGCCTCCTTTGGGCATCCACCTGTTCTGGCGTGGGGTCCTTCCCGGGCTGCAGGTGGAGATCTGCTCCACCGTGGACCTCCATGGGTGGCAGAGGGACAGCCTGCCTCACCATGGGCTGCATAAGGGGCTGCAGGGGAATCTCTGCTCCGGCACCTGGAGCACCTCCTGCGCCTCCTTCTGCACTGACCTTGGTGTCTGCAGGGCTGGGGCTCTCACATCCTCTCTCCGGCTATTGTGTCGCAGCAGGGTTTTTTCTTTCTTAAGCCACATTATCACAGAGGCGCTGTGATCACTGATGGGCTTGGCCTTGGTCAGCGGCAGACACAGGGAAAGCTTCCTGCAGCTTCTCACAGAAGCCACCCCTGTAGCCCCCCCCCGCTACCAAAACCTTGCCGCACAAACCCAATGCAGAGGTACTGAAGTAGAAGGGCAACTAGGGGATGGGGGATGATGGATATCAACTTGGGTAGGTAGCTCCAGAGAGAACAGTACTATAGGAAACCAGACTTTGTTGACTCAGATATTTATGAATGATTGTTTCTTTTTTGTTGTGGTTACATCCCATCCAATCCAAACCCTCCACGGTGAGGGATACAGAAAGAGGGAAGGAAGAGGTATAACACAACACTCGTTCCGTATCCCACGCTGAAAGCCTCTGCTTCCAGCCCCTGCGTCTCATGCATACAGCCTTTCCCACCTCCACTCCTCTCCATGATGCAGTTTTATATGGGTGTGAGAAAAACAAGGCTGCTGGAGCACACAGGTGGAACTCTCACATCTAATAACTTCTCAAATATTACTGCAAATCCCTCACCGTTCTCTCCAGAGGCATCTTACTCCACTTATTATTTCATTTCCTGTTTGTTCCATTGTAAGTTTCCTTTTATTTAATTTCATGCAGCTTGGCAGAATAGCAACAAGCAATTAAAATGAGGCACATATAGCACTCACAAAAATGCTGCCTAAGTCTCCAATGTTCTCTACATCGTTTGAATTAATTCACATTTCACAGATACGGGCCTACAATGCCTCTTTCACTCTGCACTTCACTCCCATTTACAGATATTATAGTTAAATTATATAATTGAATCAATGTTCATCAGTAAAACATCTAATTACCCACCAGTTTTATACCTTCGATGTCTCTCATGTTAAAGAGTCGGCCCAGAGATGACGCGAGTCCCGAGGCAGGAGAGTTTCAGCAGCACGAATGCAACCATCAATCTTGGCACACGACCATACGTTGGGCTTTTGCTCACTGCATGAATTGCTGGAGAAATCACTCCTTGAGTGTGGGACCTCACCAAAACATAACCTTTAATTTGAAAACAAAACACATCCCCCGTTCTTGCAGTCGTGAAATCACTGACGTGAACCAAATGAAATCCAGTGCAATATCATCTTCCTTACTCTGGAGACAGTCTGAGCAAATCTGAAAAGTTAAGAACAGAGTAGTTCATCTAATCAAGTTGATTCAGAAACCTAAATGGGGGGGCAGGAATGGAGGGAGAAAGGTCTTAATCAATTTTGTGTCCCTGATGAGCTTCTCAGGAACATCCAGTTAAAATTTTCAATCTAAATTCCAAACTGCTGAAGTGCTTGCTGTCCTTTACTAAGCTATAAAAAGTCTTTCCAACTCTTTCCAGCTCCTCTTCCAAATTTCAACAATGTAGAGAAGCAGTGTCCGTATAGAAGCATAGCATCTTGGCAACAGAACATGAAGGGAAACTATGTGAAATGCAACTCAGTTCACAAGTTTCAGGCATCTGTTTACATGCTGCGCTCCTCTTTCTAAGTATCTATCCTGCTTTTCAATTAGGAGTTGCTAAATTTTTTCTAGTTGACTGCAAAATTAGACCAGGACATATATCGTACCTTCTATCACACCTTTGCAACCCAATCTTAGTGCTCCAAAAACCGGAGCACAAGAGCCTGCAAGGAAAGCTCCATTGCAAGTCTAAGTTGCCCAGAAATCTTGTAACATAGAACAATCTCTCCGAACCCTGTGTCTCAAATTATGATGCATTTATTCATTCAGTCCTTACAGAAGCACAGTTAAAACATGCACGAGAGGTTTAATTTCTGAAGCCGCTAATAAATATGATCATCTGTAACACCAAACCACAAGGGGACACCACACGCACCACACTATTTCAGCGCCAATTAGCACATTGTTCGGGAATGAGCTCTCAAAACAACCAGTGCATTATATTATGGAAATAAGAGTTTCCCAACTGTTCTAATGAATATAGAACAGGAAATCTGAAGAACAAATTCTCCACTGGTATAGATCCCTCTACTTCAGCTGAACTCTGTTACAAACAATTTCAGCTTTATTACTTAGAAAGTATGCAAGTAAAGTAACAACCCATTTGAAATTAAAATTCTCTAGCACTTTGTGTGGATCACCACACGACTATTAAGATAACAAAATTAATCACAGGTTTTCTATCTTGGTGGTTTTCACGGCTTCCGCTGTTGTAGCAGTGAGGCTGTACTTGTCTCAGAAAACAGTCTAGAAGTTAAAGCAGCTTCCTGAGTGTTTGCATTATCACACTTGCTCCCAGGCTATGAAACTCTTAGGCTTTGTACCAGTAGGTTATGCCTCTCCCCTAATTTCAGGATAACCAACTCTTCACATAATGCAGCTTTATGATCTGAGAGTGCAAAATCCAGCCATTTGTCTTCAGCCAAGCAATCAAGAAATAAAGTGAACACAATAATTTTCACTTTTAAAAGCTACTGTTCCTTAAAGCAGGATAAAATCCTAAGTTGTTTCACATTTATTTACAAGTTGTTTATCTATCTCATGCACTTTAAGGAAATTAGAGGTTTGTTATTCTGCCTTGCCTCAGCCACTTTTTAGGTGCTTTATTTTCAATTGTAGCCACAGGTTCGTCTCTCCTTGCTTTCGCAATACATTTGAAAGCAAATAACCATCAACCTTCACATATGGTCTCAAGCATACATTTGACTTTGTTTTTGTTTTCCTCTGCTTTCAACACCTCCTCAGATTACTCAGCTCAATTCTCTCATACCAAACACCCATTAGCATTCAGTCTTGTTTTATTTACTACCTCCTCCTGGGTTTCACCCACTTAAGATCTCCCTTATGGTTCTTCAAACCTGAAGCTGTATAGCGCCAAGCACACGGTGCCCGTTTTCCCTGTACTACAAATTCATGCTCCAAGCACCAGTGTGACTCAGCTCCAAACAAGCATTAGAACGGTACTTGCATTAATTGTCAGTTATTTCTGACAGCCCTGGAGAGTCTTCACATTAAGAAATCGTCTCTTGAAACCATTTTAAGCTTGCTCCCACGTTAAACAGCAATGAAAGGCCAAAACAAAAGGAAACAAATAAGGGGGCACACACTAGAAATATATATTAAGAAAAGATACAGAGAAGGTAAAGAAGATGCCACTCTACTCTGTTTTAAACAGAAATGCACACAACGAAACCACCATGAACTGAGAACTTGTTTTAAGGAAGGGAAAAAAAAAAAAAAAAAAAATCACTGAACCCCAAATTAATTGTCACAAAACATTATGTTCCTATAGCCCACTATTAAGAAGAAAAAAAGAAAGTCATTTACATGGAATGTGAAACATTCCCCATTATACTGCTTTAAACTAGAAGATAATTTTTAAAAAAAAATTAAAAATATAAAAAGCAAATCTTTGTCCAACAGACCCAAGGAAAACCATCCTTCTGAGCTGGTTATTCAGTAATTACTCACACCACCATGTCTCACTCCTACCTGAGGCACCAGATTCTAGCTAACATCAGAAACGGAGTATTAATCCAAACCACAGTGCTTAAGCCAGGACTTAACCCTAACAGTTCAGAAACACGGAGTAAAGCAGCAGTACCTCCTTCCCCAGCTGACAAACCTTGCTTTTATGAACATTTGTGACACTGGCTCTTTATTGCTTTATTTCAGCCTATTAGTCAGAAATATACTGCTTTTCTCCAAGTAAACAGCATAGCACTCTACTACATTTTCTAGAAATAAAAGCAGAAGCTAAACACCAGCACAGTGATAGATGAAGAATAAATAAAAGCCATCGTAAAGTAGCTAGGATGAAGAAAAATGTTTTAAAAATAAATATTCACAATAGCTTATGAAGAAATATGCACATACACTGCTTTAACCAATATTATTAAAATATACGAACCCTGAATCATTGCTTTTGCTTAACATCATGGGAAACGTGGGTGTTTTCTTCTTTCTGTTTTAAATGCCAATGGCCATCACCATTAATAAACAAACGAAAGATAAAAACAGTCCATGGACTGTAGGAAAGAATCAGAAAAAGGGAGAAAAAGGGCTTTGCAAATGACTCCTCCATGACTCCACAGGCACCCTGCTCTTTCCTTGTCCCCATTCCTTTAGCCTCACTATTAAACAGCAGTGTTGGGGACAGGCAGCAAACCCGAAATGAGCCAGGACATGACTGCCAACTAATGAAGGGGAGGACGTGTATGTACTATCCAACTTTGAGCTCTTGAATTATCTACCTGGATGTCCAGCCACACCCCCAGTGGAGAGAAACATTCCCCCAGGTACTCATGCTCCCATTTGCCCCCACAAAGGCGATGTCTCTTCACTGGCTTGAAAGGGGGCCCAGCAAGGCTAGCCAGGCAAAGCCAGCATCCATCCCCTTCGCCAAATGTCAAGGACACTTTTTCTTAAGCCAGCCACACTAGGAAGGTGGCCAAATAAAGTCTCAAATGCTACACTCAGTTTTCAATGTCCAAGGTCGCCCTCCAGCCAGAGCATGTTAGAAAGTACGCATCACCGTATCTCCGACCAGTGGTCCCTTCGGCACACAGCTGGAGGACATACACCCACAAACATTTATCCTGGACTTTTCCATAGCATCTAAAAGCACCAAGCTTCAAACTCCTCATTGTGTCACACCTGTGATGCTACCATGGACACAACATCTCCAAACATCTCCTCCTACCCAGACTATTGTTACAGGACAGCAACCAAAAGGCTCATCTGTGAAGATCCTCTTGAACTTTTTACGCAGGTACACTGCTCCCTCCTCCACCTCGTGGCTCTTCACTGAACATCAAGTTGAGTTCAAAGTCTCTCTCATTATTAAAAAAAAGAGAGGAAGAAAGATCTTTGTGATCCTCATCCAACCTGCTGAGCTTTTTTGCACCCTACGACCACAGCTCCCATCACAGTTGCATGCTACCAAAACTAAGAGACTACCCCAGTAGAAGCCAGTTCCCCTTGTGGCACCCAGAAAGCCATGCAACTCCCTCCTGCCAAGGGTCTGAATGACCACCACAGAATCCACTGTCTTGACAAATTTCCTTTCCCTGCCTGCACTACAGCCATTTCACACATAAACACAGTCTCAGAAGAAAACTCTTCGTCAGGTTGAAACAGCTACAAAACAAGGAAAAGATGATTCAGCTCTCAGGACGTTCTCTGTTGCGCTCTAATAAGCACTGAAGCCAAAAAGAGTGGAAACTAGCGAGACAGAGACTTTAAAAACTCACTGTTGCCTTCACTTCTATTTCCTCTCCTGCTGACGAGAGGCTGATAGGAAATTTTTGTTAAAAGATACAAACAAGGCAGTCAAAATAGCTCAGATCCAATCGATACCTTAAATTGCGGCCACAAATAACAATTCCGATCCCAATTTCTCACCCTGTATAATCAGCTTTAAGGCCATCTGGCCTTATTGTGCCTATCACCACCCCCGTAGATATTTTCCTATCGCATTGCTAACTTCTTTAAGAGATGAAGAATAGCCTGACCTGAATTTCCAACAAGTGAAAACAAGTATATGAATCTATGCTGAAGTTCCAAGACTGTTAGGCACTTAAATGCCCCTTTTAGCATCTCAGTCCAAAAGGTAAGCACTGAAGTTGCCACCCAGACCCCATAAGCACCTGAAGGACCCTTGCTCTCTGCTGCAAGGTATACAAAGAACTACTAAAATCCTGAGAATTCTGAGCAACCATATGCCACAGTTTCCATCCATGCTCTGGAAGATACTAAATAGGACTTTTCTGTGACTGGGCTCATTCACAGGACCAGAATCAGCATGATGACAGTGTATGTGTGTGTGTGTGTATACGTATATGCGTGTGTGTGTGTATATATATATATTTGCCACACAACAGTGGCTGTCGAGAGAACGTAGATTCTGTGGGCAAGACTTCTCCTTTGGGAAGTGAGAAATGCTGCCTTCAAATCCCTTCAAAACCCGTATCAAAGGGAATGAGAAGATGAAACTGTAGGTTTCCACTCCTTCAAAAGAAAGGACCGAGCCATATGGAGCCTTAATCCCACCGGAGCGTGCACTCCCGTGCATGCTGATGCAGCCCAGCCAACCCTCAGTCACGCCCAGCACTTTCTCTTGGTTATCTCGCCCAGGTGCGGCATTAACAAGGACGGCTGTGCTCCGACAGCTGCCAGACCTTGTCTTAAGCGAGGGACTCCTTCAAGGCTTAAGGTAACTTCTCTGGCAAATGAGAGTGAATTCAACAGCTACCGAAAGCTTACAACACAGACGACATGTTCTTAGGGTACTTCTCATGAATGAGGAGAATTTTACCTCTAGTCCCTCCTCCACCTGAGTTGAAACAGAAACACTGACCGATCTTTCTGTTTGACCCGCTTGAGCCCCACTACGCAACCGTTCACTGCGGCCAAGAATTGAAGCAGGGTACCCCATGTCAAAAAACACCCAGACCTTGGACGAGAGGGTCACGTGCAGCCTTGCTCTGCCGTTAGAGCTGTACAAATACAACAATACCGGGTTAGAGAAGGTCTGGTTCGCTGTCAGAAAGGTTGAAAATACTCACTAAACCAGTTTAAACTACCTTTTCCTTGCTCCCTTGCTCTTAGCTTTAGGAAGCTTACTGTTTTCACAGCGGAAGGAAATGAGCCAAGGCAAAAGAGATCACCTGTAGCATCCTATTTCTTCTTTGACTTCTTCCTTCCATCCCTAGAAGACAACACACGTCCTGGTAAAAGCGTCATATACTAATTACCGAGAACAATTACCACCACCAACAATCATTAAGGTTCGTTGAAAGGCATTTATTACGGTGATACAGCTCTCACGTAACTCTAAAATGAAATCTAAATTACTTCGCAGCTCTTCCGGGTAAAGTGCCGGCATGAAAATCTAAGAGGCTTCTTCAGCTAGGGCTCACCCTCTGACACAAAACCGGGGCCGTGACTCGCCCCCTCCAGAAGGGACGCGGGACCCGCCCGGCCCGGCGCTGCCTGAGGCTCACGCTGGTTACCACTTACCGGC
>NW_009260667.1:2227081-2230849 GCF_000687185.1 Egretta garzetta
GCCCCAGCCCCCCTTCCCAGCCCGCTGCCTCCCCCATCGCCACAGCCTGGCCGTCTCTTGTCCCCCCAAGTCGAGCAGAGGCCCCGCTCCTCACCCTCTGGCAGGTTTAACTCCATCCTTCCCTCCACCTCCTCCGTGTCCGTGTTCATCACAGAACCCCATGGGTACTGATTGCTTTATTACTTATTTTTTTTAAAGCCCTCGGACATGCCCGCTGAAGTTCTCTCGCTTAGATATTGCACCCTCAAGGACGTTAATTTGATCCCTGATGCTGAAATAGTACCAGGAGCAGCACCGACTGAACTGCTTTCTCCTCCGGAGCCTGCCACGGCATTATCAGGAAAACCCAATAGGTGGCTGAGATAAGTGTATGGATAGAAAAGTTTGTTTACGCTTAGCCTTGGTGTGATGGAGTGGATGCTCATTGAAAGAAGCATTTCAAGGACCTGGAGGGCTCCTGTTATTGAATCCTCAGTGCTGTGACTCAGTGTGTGGCAAGGGCTGTAAATCCTCTGAGAGTTGTTTTCGTTCCTGGATGCTCTTAATGCACAACAGTGGCGAGAAACAGCAGCATCTTTTCCTCTGCAGCTGGAGCTGGCTTCTATGAGCCCAGACTTGCAGTCCCTAGGATAGGTTACTCCTTAGCAATTTACTAGGAAGAGCGAAGGCCAGAAAAGCAGGCTCAGTGCAGAATAATATGAAACAGCTGATCTGCTGTGTAAGGGAGACATTAGAGGAACATTTTCTTCTAAGTGTATCAGTTGAGAGCAGCTGTTGCACCCATAGTTAGGGTTTTCTCTTCAATTGCAGATCAGCTTCAAGGTCCTCATCTTCAAAGCAGATTAGCAGGCGAACCGGGTTAATTGCTCAGCCATGGTTAGGTCTGTCTCTCCTCCCTCCTTCCTAAGGATGCTCTCTATGATCAACAAGTACAGTCAGGTTTCTCGAGCCCAGCTAGCAATTCCTGGGAAAGAGGGCAAGATCCACACAACGCAGTAATCTGAGAGGGGATCTCTCCCCTGTAGTCACACTCTCCATCAAGAAAGGAAGCTGCTAAACTGATGGACAGCATTGTAATCAACACCGAATCTCTTGGAAAGACAAACCTCCACCGTCCTGTTCAATACTCTTCCTAATAACTCTGGTACTGTGTATGCAGAGACCAATGAAAACAGGCAAAAGTCACAAGCAGAGCAAATAGTCGGTGAAATCTAAGGACTAGATGCGAAATATTTCCATTTCTTCGCCTTGCACTGAGTGAGACCTCTTGACAAAGAGGATTATTAGGTGAAGAGACTCTTGTCATTTCTGCGAGTACAAAAGCCTTGGTCGTTGTTGGGATTGAAATACTGACAAGCTACCAATTCCCTCACTCAGTATGAGGTAACTATTCCCATGAAGTTTGCCACACAGCTGCCACTTAAGTAAGGCAGAAACACAAGCCAGCTGCTTTAAACGGTGAAATAAATGCATATGCTATGTGTCTTGGCATTAAACATGTGAGAGGTCAGCATCAACAACGTACTTTCAGTTAACTGCATGAAGTTTAAGCACATTTCAACTTTACAAGGATAAACGTTTTTAAGAAGCTAGAACAATGCTTGTCTTGTTCAGTCCCAGTGGTACTCCCATGTGGGTTTCATAGAATCATAGAATGTTTTGGGTTGGAAGGGACCCCTAGAGGTCATCTAGTCCAACCCCCCTGCAGTGAGCAGGGACACCACTAACTAGATCAGGTTGCTCAGAGCCCCGTTTTATACTTAAATCCCTGTATTTCTAAAAAGCATGGCATAGCTTTCAAAGCATTGGTACCGGTGGCCTGTATATCGCACTTACAGGTGGAGATACCCAACGGTCACACCAATGCCATCGTTGTTTGCCAAACGGCTAGTGTAGAAAGGAACCATCAAAAAAACCCAAACTGAACAAAATAAATGGCAAAATCAGCTATGGGATGGGCAATTACAGAAATTGTAATATCATCAGTGGAGGACGCCTGTCTGTCACAGTTGGGTTTTCTGTCACTTCGGAATGGCACAGGGCAACTCAAGTACATGTCACTGAAGTGCTGTTACCTCCCTGCATTGTCTCCCGTCGTTCCTGGCTTTCTTGTCTTTTCCTTTCTGAAGCATCAAAGTTACTATGGAAACAAGCAGTGGCATTTGTGTAGATATTCGTGAGCCCCACCCGTACACGCCACGCGAAGGGACCCTCCATTAATGGCGTGACCTACATCTGGTGGAGCACATCCACCTGGGAAGGAAGCCCCCCAGCAAGGCATGGGTGTGGGTGCTGGCAGAAGGAGGCTTTGCCGTGCACCACCCCAACGAGGGGGTCTTGGAATGGGGCCAAACGCCTCTGAGGGGACCAAAATTTGTGATTGCTTCTGCCCTTAACGAGAGGCAGGGAGTCAGCGGCTTTCCCACAGCCTGAGGAGCTGGTAAGACATCGGACTCAGGGGACGAATATTTTGGACGCAGCACAGTGACATTCCTTCCCCACGCTGTGGGGAAGATCGGGAGTGTGAGCTCCAGCACCACACGTGATTCCTTTAAGGCCAACATGGCATGGGAAGAATTTTGAGTATTGTGGCTTGAGGTTGCAGGGTCTATTTAATTTGAATTTGCCTTCCTTTTTAAGACTTGATGACTTTTCTTGTCAAGACTTCAGGAATAAAATAACTATAGGGGAAATCTGCAGACACTTGTGTAATGTTGGAAATTAAACTTGAGTGGATGATAGCAAGTAGCAGACAAAAGCTCGCTGACTATTAAAGCATTAGATAGATCTTGCACCATTTTGTTTATTCAGGTAGACTTGGATAACAAACTGCGTCAGCGTTTCGACCTCTAAGGAAGTTCAGTGATGAGAACTGGAACAGCGTAAACCCAGAACTGCTTGAGTTTAGAAGCTATGAAATTAAGGGGACGATTCCATCTAGTTAGCCCAAAACTTTCAAAAAATGATTAATTGGGTTTGTTTGCCCCGAGTTTTGATTGGCCAGTCTGAGACCTCACAGAAATATGAAGAACTCGCTATTCAGAAAACGCAGCTCACCCTCTGCGACTTGATAATTATAAAAAATATCTCCAGCTGGACACCTCTGGGTATTCAGCCGGTCTGGTAAGTAGTGCTATACTAACGCAGCGGAGCACTAGTATTTATTTATTGCACTAATTTTTAAAAATGAAGTCTCAAACACTTCTGCCCTGTATTAGCTAATATGTGTTTTTATAACCTGTAAAGGCACTCATATGTAAATAACCTGTATAGGAAATTGTGTTCTTGTCTCATGTGTCCTTTTCTCTGTGTAATTTCTTTCCTTCTCCATTAGTCAGAGGACAAGTAGGGATGAAAAGAATAAATCAGAATTATCATTCCTGCAAAATAATAGGCTGAAAAAGCATTGTCTCTCAGTAATTTCCATATAGAGACGGAACTTTGTAGTGTAAGAAATTGGATGGGAACCACAATAACTTTCAATTACATGAGCCTTGGTATTTTTAGCTAGAAGGAGAGGACGAATTCAAGGGAGATGTAGAGCCCAAAGCACGACCCTTTGTGCTGCAACTTGCACCGGTAAGAACTAAGGGAGAACAAGATTCTGCTAATGAGAACAACGGAAGTTGCTACAGCTGGACCAGATTTCCATGTGATCCTCAGAGGCATAAGGAGAGTTTTAAAACTCCCTCCGAAGGCAGTCGCGTCTACGGCTAGGCCAGTGACTACGTGGGACAGCAGGCGGCACAAAGCTGGGAAGTTGTTTCT
>NW_009260667.1:2230980-2238166 GCF_000687185.1 Egretta garzetta
CAGCGGGAGAGGGAAGTTTTTGCTCCTTGATAGAGTTTGCCCAGATGGAGGAATGCCACTTTCTACTTGAGATGAGGTCTGAGTATTTTAAGTACCAACAAGGCTAGGGAACAAATATCATCAGTCTACACTTCCCTTTCCTTTAGTCACCAGTTGTCCAAATCCAGGTGAAGAGAGAACAACCTGGAAGTTTCTGCGGATTTAGTGGAGGTTTCTAAGCTTGCTGTCAACTCTGAGGTCCCTTCTGGACCAAGAAGAACTTTTCTTGTATCACCACCTCCCTCATCTCATGTAAATGTTCCTGAAAATCCAGTTCATTATATGCACTGCCCCAAAAAAGCTTCTGGCAGTTTATTTGGAAAACATTAGGTATGAATTCTAACCATAGGCTGGCTTTCCACAGCAAGAAGTGAAAACATCTCCCATGAGCTTGTAACGTGACTAAATAGTCACCGCAGAAAGCAGTATTGGCAACCGATGCAGACATGATACTAGATGTGACAGTGTTGCCCACACCTGAATGACTGTTTCTCATGGCTCTTAGTCCCACAAATATATCACTGTTTGGACTGCCAAAATGAATTAAAAAGGATGTGTTCGCAATGACTTGAAATCTTCGTCAAGTACGATTCCCCTGTTGTGTTTCCTTGTACTACAGCTGTGCCAGAGTCAAGTATGAAAACACGGAAGTGTCAGAACACAGGTACTGTCTGCGCTTTCTTGTCTACAGAGAGACACCCAGGCTCAGCTAATTTCAGAGTTTATCCTGAAAACACTTTAGAATTTTTTGTTCTTGTCTCTCTAGCCTTGTGTCTTATCTTTGCCAGTGCCCGGCCCAGGATGCTTAAAGAAGAATACGAGATTCTTTCCATACTTTGTTCTTGGGGAATTTGTTGACCATCCCCCAGGTGCACTGCAAGGGGTAATGCAAAAATGGCCGCACTGAGCCTGAGCAGAAGGTGCAGCTCTTGACATGCACCAGGAACGATCACACAGGCACACGTACATGGGCGAGCACACAGCATGCCATCCCGCAGCCTTGAGCATCCAGCAGTATTAGATCTGTGATCTTTATATCCAAATAAACTGCAACCATTTTTCATCTGAGGTTTTAGTAGCCAGGGTGTCTGCGAGCAAGGAGTGCTACAGTTTGGCGATGCAGTCCGTAAAGCATTTTCTTCCTTTTCCTATGCCCCTTCTGTACAGGGAACAGGACAGTGAGCAATCTCCAAATTCATCACTGTGGTGTTTATGAACAGCAGAGTGTATGTATCGGGCACTGGTGGGCTGCTGCCAGAAAGTAAGGTATTTTGCATTTTTTATGAGAATAAATCAATTAGTCAAAATCAGTTTGCAAAGACTTCATACCTTAAAACTGCAAATAAACTTCCCATCACAGAAGTCTGATATGTGCATGGAAGAGAAGGGAATTAAAAAAAAAAAAAAAAAAGGCATCTGTAAATTAAGTATTAGGAAGATGCAGGATCTCCAACTCACCAGGAGCTCAGGTGACAAGAAAACACCCAAAACACCTGCTTGAACATTACTTTTAGCTGCGAACATGATCCCTCTGTCCTGATTGAAAGTTTCCAAGTTGGAAGGGAGAACCGTACATTTGTTCTTTACTCCAAAACCATGAGGTAATGTGAACACCTCTGCAGAAAGGATCTGATGGTCTATGTGAAGCCACAGAGGCAGAAGAGAGATTACTGCAGAATTTTAGGTAGATCTCTGCCTATTCTTTGGCTCAGGCTCTTGCCTGCTGAGATAGAACAACTGCAATACAGATTGTTCCCTTTATAAAGTAGGTCACCACAGCTTTTTTTTTTTTTTTCAAAAAAGGTTAAAACAAGCTTTATTTTAACATACAAATCAGTTTTGGGTACAAGGCAAAATACATCCATGTTGGGTCTCCACACAGCACATGTAACCACTTGGGCTACAGTAATCCTGAGATATGGAAAAAAGCCCTAACGATCTTAAAAAAGGGGCCAAAATGTCTCCTTTTAATCACTCTTGCTATAATCACCTCCATTTGGGAATTAAGAAAAACATTATGCAGTTCTGAGTCAAGAAAACAAATTATCTGCAAGCCAAATACCCAAGATACTTGTCTAATTCCTTGCTGTCATCTGGGTATCCCAGCGAGAGCACTTGGGGAACAAATCAGGAGATGAAAATATGCAAGGTTACTTCACTAACACTGCCATGCATGTAGAAGAACTAAGACATTTGTGCTACCTTCCACTACTGTCATTTTCTCAAACTGTGTGGTCAATGTACCAAGTTTACACATCCTACGAACTTATAAAGAACTTCTCTATGTTGTGTGTTAAGTTACTAAAAAGAAAACTTAAACTTACTTTGCTTCCTTTTACCATGAAGTTATGTGATACAGAAGTATTTTAAAAGCTTATAAAAGCAGTAGAACTGCAGACATTTAAAGTCCTGTCCCTAACATTAAAGACTACTTGAGCGCCCTCATTTTGCTACAAGATTGCATTTGTCATTAACTGACATGAAAAAAAGGAAGTCTCTTTTTTTAAAAAAAAGTTAAAGATAGGGCAAAAGTATAGATAGGGTTGTATTTTTCTTTTGTAGTTTTACAACATATAAAAATAAGTTACACTATATATTATGGCTTTCTCATTTAGCAGAAGAGTGCCATCATGGAATTAAACACTAGATGTTGTATCTAATTAACTCACCATGTTCTCAGGCTTTCCTTGTTTGAGTTTTAATGATTGCGTGAAAAGAAACAACAAAATATTAGTGGGAAAATTAAGAAGCCTCCAGAACAATTTAAATAGCAAGAAGCACTTGTAGAAAAACTTTTAGTTTAATTTAAAGATTTAATTTTTCAATTAATTTAAATGAAAGTTTTAATTTAATTTAATCTCTTGGCACAAATAAAGGCCAAGCCAAACCTCCCATGAACTTCAGCAGTCAAGGCTTCATACTGAGCTTAATTTCAGAGGTGTTTACACCCAAGTATGATACCATTATGCTACTGAAGTAATGTATTTC
Organism: Egretta garzetta; assembly: GCF_000687185.1. Lineage (NCBI taxonomy): Eukaryota > Metazoa > Chordata > Aves > Pelecaniformes > Ardeidae > Egretta > Egretta garzetta. Next base: position 2,234,008 of record NW_009260667.1, read on the forward strand.
TCTTTAATGTGCATTATGTTAATCATACAACTAAGATACTAGTTAGATTTGGTATGCAGCTATCTCAAAAAGGCTACAATAATACTAAACCAACAAGATGCAGAACTACAACAGAACTGCTCAATATTAAGTGTTGTCCACTACGAATAAAAAGGAAGGTGGGGGTGCAAAAGATGCTTGAGTCAAAGACTGAAGGACCGCATTTACACAATGCTGTATTATTAAAGGCTGAGTATACTTACATTTTGAAGACTAAAGTTTGGACAAGCTACGACAATATTCAAATGCATGTAACAAAAAGAATTCTAGTTTCATAACTAAAGTTGTAACAAAAATTGTGCAGTTGAAGTAGCATTTGCAACATCAAAGTTCACAGCAGACAAGCATAAATTTCAGACTTATGAATATAAGAAGAAAGACCACAGCACTGAATTTGGGAGTATTTTCAAGCTCTAGTTTTACTCAGGATAGAAGAGCTGCCAGTTGACTAAAGTTAACTGAATACTGTACTTTCCAGCTCCTTGCAAACAAGGCTCCGTGCCATGCAGAAGATGAGCTTTCTCTCCCCTTTTTCTCCAAGAAAACTATCTGAAAGGCAAGCTACAGTGATTGTTTCTGACAGCAGTAAAATAAAGCAGCAGATAGAAAAGTAGTAATATCAAAAAGTTCTTACAGAAAAGGCATCCATCCTGGTTTGATTTTGTTTATAAAAAGGCACTTCACATATTGCTAAAACTCTGATAACGTACTTACCCTTTTAGTTTTTCTGTTAGAAGGATGTAGTTCAAGGTGGTTAGCATGAGTATGCAGACATTTTTTATACAGTGTTTATCTGTTACAAATTTTATAACTACATATAGTATCTTACACCATTTATTTTAGAAGAGATTCATGTTCAAAATAATAGCAGGTCTTCATACAATACTTCAGTGACGATGGATGATCTGTCATAAGCAACACACCACCTGTAGTGAGTTCATGCTAATAAAATTAGCAGTGTAAATCTTTCAGAAGTGAGTCCTCAGTCTTTTGTTTTCCTCTCGTAGTCTCTCAATTTCAGCTACTAAGCTTTCATTTACAGAGTATCTTTCAAGTAAAGCGTGCATTTCATTCTAGAGAAAAGAAAAAAGCCCCAATCAGCAGCTATAAAGTTAATTACTCCAGTTTTAGATTATCCATTTTCGTATCCCTTTTGAAAATTAAATAACCTAGATAATGCTGTTTTTAAAAGCTTTTGATAAGAAAAGATTATTTTTTTTTATGCTGACATACAGTATTTTGATCATTAATACATTAGTGAATATTTTATCAAAGGATAATTTGCACTTCTTCAGGATGAGAATCTACTAATGCAGGTTCCATTAAAATGTTCAGTACCAAGACAAGGCATTTTTAATGCAGATCAAAAGAACAAAGATTCATAAAAAGGTGAAGTTAAAGAACACAGTTCAGTATGCATGCAGTACCTGTAAGTGAAGCTTTCTATTTGAATTCCATCTATCTCCTCCTTACCCAGCTGTTGGTCCTTTCCAAAGGACAGCCAAACTCGTTTACCTTTTGTCTTTTTATAACTCCCGAAATACGGAATTCATGATAGTGACCCAATGCATATCTTCCCTTTATCAAGCATAAACCAGTTTAACAGATTGCAGTTCACAGTTTCCCTCTCCTTCACATCCAACCCTCCCTTTCTTGCTCTTAATAAGCAAAATCAATTTTCAATTTTGAGACACTCTGGCACATCTCGGTGTTACTGAAAATGAAAACTGAATATATTTCCCACCGTGCTCCTTGTACATACCAACTGCATATGGAACTGCTTGATCATCTCCACGTGCAAGTTCACAATATCTCGATGGCATGCTTCTCTGGGGGAAGAGTTTCAAAAGGACAATGCTCAGTTTTATTTAGGAAGCAGTAACTCCCTCCAATCCTCAGCACCCGGAACTCCATAATTCCTCACCTTCATGACACTGTGAAACATGAGCCTAAAAACCTTCAAGCTGTAAGACTTTCTCCTCTACCATTTGTTTTCTAGAATACATTTGTTATGACATTGACTTTCATAAGTACCAGTTTTTCTTTTACATTAAGTTTGAAGGTGTCCACAATTGACAACTGGGAAAAGGGCCAGCAGAGCCTTCCAGCCACTCCAGAAAGTGTAGGTCAGAAGAGAAACACAGTCTCTGAGGCTCCAGATCTCAGATACTGGAAGTACAAGACTGACAAGCATACCTTCCAGCACTGGAATCCCCGAACACAGACTTTAAAGAAAAAATATCTGCAACCAATAGACTGCATTTTAAGTCATGTGAAAGTTACAGTTTTTAAGCAGACGTGATTATTGCCAAAAAATCCCAGGGGAGTCTTACTACACTATATTCTTATTCAAAAACATTTAATAACATCCAACATATTTTTCTGTCAGCAGATACAGAACAGCCATAGCACACAAACCTACTAAGCTAGTTTTGCATTCCTGTCTGGATGACAAGAAGCAATACTTCCCCTGTCTGGCAATCCTTTTCCCCTCCACCATCTCAGTCAACCTGCTTTATCTTAAACATGGGTTGGGAAGCAATCCCCTAGATACAACTCTCTCAGCTGCTCTATCTCCTTCAAACTCCGCTCTAAATCCATGGTAATTTGACTGACGACTTCACGACAAGTGGCATGTTAGGTATCCACGAACACAAACTAATCTGACACCAACCATCACTTACAGTGCAGGCATTGTTTTAACGTCAAGCCTCACCAGTAGGAATACACACAGTACTTTACCTTATACATGCCAAGCCAACAACAAGCAAAGCCAATAGAAGCCAACTGTCTAGGTCAAACTCTCCCCAGTGTCAACTTTCAGGGACAAGAGATGAGTAGAGAGGGAAAGAAATCGGCACAGGGCTTCATGAAAGCAGTAAGGACCTCATTACGCAGATAAATTTACTATCTGAGAAGTACTCAAACACTCATTCTGAAAACATGTTAGCAAAGCCATGCATTAACAACCCTCAGAGACAGTCTAATTAGTCATCAGAGCTATTCAAAATAACTAATTTCCTACCTAGATTTCGAAGATTAGGGCTATTAATGGTGTCATTTTCTAATGCAAGTAGAAAATACGTGAAAGCAGATGCTGAAACATCTTACTGAGAAAACACGTCATTGAAAACAAAACTGTTCTGCGTTAATACCAGTACCTGAAGTCATCCATTGTTTCTTGTATCATATTCTGAATGAAATTTATTTGGATTGATGTCAGAGGTGCATTTGGTCTGCTACTCCCGATGGTTTCTACTATTTTTTCTGACAATGAACTGGCAACTCCAGCAGTGACAGGTGATGTTATCTTTGGACCTTTACAATTAAAAATAAAACAAATAAATAAATAAATAATCATCATAATGGAGTACAAGAAGGTTTTCTACTTGTCAATATTTTATCTCAAGTATTACCTAGTAAAAAAAAGATTAGATTTAGAATGAGTCTTTTCAGAGGCGAGTCGTTATGTTCTAGGAGGGCTAACTGGATTTACAGAAGCAAGACTGGATGTTCTGTTTTAACACTAAGGCCACTTTACCAGGTTTCACATGAGTTCCCAATCAACCACACCTAAAACTGGGCCAAAATTATCAACTTACTTATTGAGGTAGTACCATTTACTGGTAGATCGTATGCAGGATGGGCCTGAATATTCTTCACTAGTCTCTCATTTGTATCAGGAGCCTTTACAGCAGTGGATGATGGTGGAGGACTTAATGTTACAGATTCTGCGCTTGATGAGCTCGATTTTGAAAGCTGACAATAAAAATAATAATTAAAGAAGATGAACTCTACTTATTACAATTAACTAATTGCACTTGAAGACTAAGTTTTCGGGAATGCGCTCTGAAACATTTATGTTTTTAGGAATCTACTCACTTTTCATTTTCTAGCAAGGCATCTTAAAAATTGATTGGTAAAATATTCAAAATTGCCTCAAGCACACACACACAGAAAGGAGTGCAAAAGGCAAGGGCCTCTTAATTTTCACAAACATTTTGTGTTGAAGTTATAAACATCATTCCTAGCAAACTCAGGCTTCTCAAAAGCAATACAAGAGGAGCCAGGCTGTCAGCAGAAGCGTATCAATGATAGCTCAAGAAGGAACAAGAGGGAA
>NW_009260667.1:2238186-2258509 GCF_000687185.1 Egretta garzetta
TGGTGCAACCAACTATAATGATCATTATTTTCTTAAAAAATCAAGATACTGCTCAGGCTAGCCCAGTTTTATTTCATGTGAACTTTTGTAACCTGAGCTTATTTAAAGAAAAACGTAAGTTTATCTTGCATTGCTGAAGGCCAATGCACTTAAACTGAACAACATTTAACAGATTTGTGTCAATAGTGTGAAGACTTGCAAACTAAGATTAGCTGGGATGCTAGTAAGGATTTTTCCTTCAAGTAGTAGTAATCTATCAGGATTCTAAAAAGACCACTTGTAACAAGAATTACTATAGTATACCTGCTTTAAGACTTCTTTAGATTCTTGTTTTCCAAGATTTACTTTCTTAGTGTCAGTCTCTGGATGTTCTTCCTCTTCTTTAACTGGAGATACCACAAGTGCATGTAATGGGCTAGACCGTATCCCTTGTGCACTACTGCTCACTGGGTTTCTTTTTACTGGTAAGGCAGTGGTGAGCTGTGGAAGAAAATCCAAACCTAAAAGGTAGGACTGAAAATCCAGACCTAAAAAGGAAAAGGGAAGAGTGAAACACACAGGTCAAAAAATTAACACACATCCCGCCCCCCCAAATCAAACCCACAAGTAAAATGCCTGCACACCCACACAAAACAAATAAATAAAAAAATCACCCCAAAATGCACCCCACAAAAACTAAACGCTTAAATCCAGCTTACACTGTCACTGTCCCTATGAAAATAATAAAGCATGAAAAACCTCCATATATCACTATAATTGCATAAAGGAAAAACAAAAACGCTTTAGGACCATACTCTTGGATTTACTGTTACCATGTTGTATCTTAGACAATTTCCAGAAAAGTTCATTTGTTTCAGTATCCACTTTCATTGTTTGTTTTTCATGGTATGACAAAATTAGCATGTAAGAACTAGCATAGGCCTCCAAGGACCTACCAGTGACAAAGAAAAAATACACTGAAAGTATGCTTACCATCTCCTTTTCCTTGAGGATCTTCATTCACTTTACTTGCAATAACATCTACAAAGTACCAGAACATAGACAAAGTAGGGGTTTATTAAATGAAACCTATGTCAATATTCATATCATTGCATCGAGTTCATAATCAAAGACAAATTAAAATACCAAGTAGGTACAGCAGTTGGTAACACATAAATATCAAAATGCCATGCAACATGCAGATGAGCGATGCTTTACAAATTTCAGTGTTAGCAACTTACCATCTCTGACTGGAGAAAACACATCTCCTAAACTATTTCGACCCAAATCATCAAGATTATTTAAATCAGCACTTTTCCCATGATCTGTTTCTTTTGATGGAATCACATCCAAGCTGCAACTATGGGGAAAGCCTTAAAAAGGACAATAACATTCAGTTAGCAATTGACATTTTCCAAAAATAACATATATTATCCCTAAACAATCTCACAGCAAGCATGATGCCTGATAAGTCCAGCAAGCGCTTCAGAACCTTCTACAGATTCCAGATAGAGGGTCAACTTTAGCTTCCTCATTTGAGCTGTCATTGCAGGTGATTATAACTAAAAGCCAAGATACTTATTAACAAAAATAAGATACAGTTTGCATTCCAGGTGTCAAACTGGAGAATGTGTTCATTTTCAGATAAGCTACATGATGGATGCAGCAAATTTCTGGTGTATCAGGTGAAATGAAAACTAGAGAATACACCTTCCACTAAGGAAGTGATCACATTCAGATGATCAAAATTTAAATTTATTCTGCAAGAATTGAATCTGCTTCACTGGGGCCATTAAGCACTCAAAGGGAAATTCTATGGAACACCTATGTTAAAGCTTACCTGATGTTAGGATATGCTCCGCTTATTTCTAATTTTAGGAAATCAGAGGGGGGTTACAGTTGCAGACAAAAACAAAAACCAAACTTGTTCCTAGACCTTTCCACACTCCATCCTCAAGCCCCATCCCTGAGGGGAAAAATTCTCCCCTATCTCTGGGAAAAAAAGTGAGCTTTTGTACACATGGTAGCAGGGACAGTTGTCTGAAGAATGGAAGCATATCTTAGAATCATAGAATGCTTTGGGTTGGAAGGGACCATTAGAGGTCATCTAGCCTAACCCCCCTGCGGCAAGCTGCGACACCTTTAACCAGATCAGGTTGCTCAGAGCCCCGTCCAACCTGGCCTTGAATGTTTCCAGGGTTGGGGCCTCCACTACCTCTCTGGGCAACCCGTTCCAGTGTTTCACCACCCTCATTGTGAAGAATTTCTTCCTTGTATCTAGTCTAAACCTACCCTAATCTTAAGTCAAAGATCTTAAGTTAAAAAAAAAAAAACAAAAAAAACAAACAAAAAACCAGTAATTATTCAAACGACATTTTTTTTTGATGAGGAATACATGAAGAAGTTAGTTGAACTGCTAAGATAACCATGTGAATAACTTTCACAATTTAGTATGTTTAAAAACCAGATCAGCACTGTAAGCAAGCTGCTGTGCTGCCCTCACTGAACTCCTATCTCTAAGAGTGTCTCAATTTTACTTGTATAAGTTAAGATCTAGGCAAAAAGTATTACGGTTATGCAATCCATAAATAAATGTCCTATAAATAAATCACCTGTACACACAAAAGCTTCACTTTATACCTACTTTAATTAGAAAAACTACATGAACAAACCACTGTTCATGAAACCTGTAACAACTACTCTATGTGGGATTACTTGTTCAAGTGATCCAAATGTGACTGGATGACTACAATTAATCATGTCAAAGTATTTACATAAACTGGGACTTGAATCAGGTTTAAGATTTCCCTTTTAAACATATTAATATAGCACGTTTTCCACTCCTTCAGATGTGTCAGTTGTGACACATACATAGGACTGAACTTGCTAGTTAATACCTGGCATACTGAGTCAAACCAGAAGTGTAGTATCAACCTGTGCCAGAATCTACAGAGGAAAAAGCATAATATACCATAGGGCAAACGTCTTTTGTATACTTTTACCCATACCCAGTAATCTAAATGTAGTAAGTACCTAAACCAGAGGACAGCTCTTAAATAGAAGTTTATGGGAAGCCAGCTCAAAGTACATCCAAACTTCTTATCACATTCTGACTTCATTTATACTTTTGTACTTTAAAATACCTGTGACAAAAAGCCTCAGTCCATTTATAAGCTGTATGAACAGATGTTTCTTTGTTTTAAATATGCTATCAGATCACTTTACTGAATGCCCCTTATTTCTCCAAAGTTAATCACAGAATCACAGAATCGCAAGGGTTGGAAGGGACCTCAGGAGATCATCCAGTCCAACCCCCCTGCTAAAGCAGGTTCTCCTAGAGTATGTTACACAGGACTTTGTCCAGGCGGGCTTTGAATATCTCCAGAGGAGACTCCACAACCCCCCTGGGCAGCCTGTTCCAGTGCTCTGGCACCCTCAATGTAAAGAAATTTTTTCTCATGTTCAACTGAAACCTCTTATGTTTTAGTTTGTACCCATTGCCCCTTGTCCTGTTGCTGAGCACCACTGCAAAGAGTCTGGCTCCGTCCTCATGACTTCTACCCTTAAGATATTTTTATGTGTTGATGAGGTCACCTCTCAGTCTTCTCTTCTTCAGGCTGAACAAGCCCAACTCTCTCAGCCTTTCCTCATAGGGGAGATGCTCCAGTCCCCTCATCATCCTAGTAGCTCTCCTCTGGACTCTTTCTAGGAGTTCCTCATCTTTCTTGAACTGGGGAGCCCAGAACTGGACACAGTACCCCAGGTAGGGTCTCACTAGGGCAGGGTAGAGGGGGAGGATAACCTCCCTCGACCTGCTGGCCACACTCCTCTTAATGCACCCCAAGATACCATTGGTCTTCTTGGCAACAAGGGCACACTGCTGGCTCATGGTCAGCTTGTCATCCACCAGGACTCCCAGGTCCCTCTCAGCAGAGCCGCTTTCCAGCAGGTCAGCCCCCAGCCTGTACTGGTGCATGGGGGGTCTAACCAGGGTCTAGAAGAGTTTCCACAGAACAGATGCAGTTTGTGGTCTCTCATTCATTCCCATTTTTAAGTTTAAAGATCGTATCTTCTGAAGTTTACAGAGGTCTTCACTTCTAAAGTGAACATTCAGTTTAATGAAAAATATTTGTTTTACTTGGTAAGCCTTTATTTTCTTAAAACATTTATTTATTATGCATGGTCCTATTTAAAGGGTAACAACCATTACATCTTCAAATAAAGATAATAAATCATATATTTTAACTGAAATAAAATTTTCCACACCCTTCAGTACTGTTACCCTTCAGTAATGTTGATTAGCAACACTTCTTGCATACATAGGAAGCATTCTACTTCACCTCATACTTCACTGCATACCCAAGGGAGGTCATTAACGCACATCCCTATGGACTGCAGTGACTTATTGCCTAATTACTGTTGCTAAATGTATTTCTCCTTACTTAAAAAGGGAGGGGAAAAGTGCTGTTGCATTAAAGTGGATTGAGGATTTTTTCAAGACTCAAACTAACAGAGTTACCGATTTGACCGTATTTGCAGAACTCTTGAATTAAATAAAAATTTAAGAGTACATTTCATACAGTGGTAGAATTTTAGAATAATGTTCAGAATTCTTATAGAGAACTTGTTAATTTCAGAAGCATAAATAGCAAGTACAGTTATACAACTAATCATACTTGCAACTATATTTAACATCTTTCCGACCATGTGATATTGGAATCATGCCTCATACAAAAACACAGTTCACTTCGCACTTGGGTTTTTGGACTAGGGTTTTTTTCCTGTGTTTTGTTTGTTTGGTTGGCTTTTTTAGATGAGATCCATTATTCGTGTTTATTAATAGAATTACAAACCATTAGCTCTGCGTTCCATACAGACATTGTGTCAGAAAATACATTATGTACATAAGGTTAATCTACAAGTCAGAATGCCAGAGACAGCTCCACAATATCACCATGGAGTTTTGTCCTTTGAAATTTAAATACACACTTCTGCTTGAAGTCCAAATTTTAGACTTCACGTGTCTAAAGCTTGTACTAGGATCCAATTCACTTCCCACAGTCTCATAGTATGTCTAATGCAATAGGGGAGGGAAAAGAAGGTGCAGATGTGCATGCACGTACACACAGTTCTTTCAAACAAATGCCCTTCCCTCGGTGAAATTTTTATACTGTAATGGCCAAGGCATGAAATATTCCTTCCATATGGCCAAGGCACGAAATATTCCTTCCATATTCTACACTATGCCGAACATGATTATAAAAGTAGGAAGAAGACACTACCTGTTTTTTCCTGAAGAACCTCTCCTCCCTTATTCTCATTTGGCAGTACCAGATGAGATGAAACTGTTGCTGATGCTTGAGAGGCGATGTTTTTGATGCCAATATTTTGAATTCCTCCAAGATTACTACCAGCTTTGACTTCTACTCTTTTGGATACAGGTTTATTTGAAGAACCCGTAAGGTTAGACTGAAAAAAAATAGAACAAATTAAGATAATTTATTATTACTTCAGCTAAAAGTAAAAATATGAGCCAATATTCATTCTGTTCTAGTTCAATTCAGTTCAAGTTGCAAAGGTTGCCTAGGAGATATGCCTTTACAAATATAAAAAAAAGTATCTTAACATAACTTCAAAGAACATGGGAAATGTCTGTATTATCATAGGAATACTGTGTGGATTTGCAAAAAGAATAGCAACAGAACTTAAGGTGACAATGGAGTGACCTGGCACAAGCCAATTTTGATCCTAGGCTTAGGCATAAGAAAAATAAGAGATTACATTACTAGGGTCCCCAAATTGTGAAGGAATAGTCAACCGCTAGCAGCAAGTCTGGTGGAAGAAGAGGAAAGTCTCAGAGCCGTAAAGAATCCCCTTCTAAGGTTCTCTTCAAATCCACTGAATGAACATGTGGGGTTTCTGGCTGGAGTAAAGCCTTATTTAATTAAGTCTTGGAAGAATCTCTTAAGTCTTCTCTATTATTTAACCAACTTCTCCACTGTTTATATGTACCCGCAAAAGACCATAGATAATACCATGCAAAATACCTCAAGACAGGCAGCTCTGTCTCTTCCCCTTAAGCAGAAGGGCCATTACAGATCTTTCTACTACTGCCTACAAATGAATCTAAGGTGCCACAAACTCATCTGCAATAGCAGCATATTCACACCAGGAAGTTTAAGACTAATGTTTCACTCATTTCTACACTGAGGCTAGGGGTGGGTGGAATTCTGCATTAAAACCTTCTAAAATGGCACTTAAGACTGAGGAGTTTATAATTTCTGTGTTGGTATGAACCACTGTTGTTGGCATCTGTAAAGCTTAGAAACTGAGTGCTAACGTTTTTTAGAACTTAAACTTATGCTTTGCTTTCACTAATCTGCATATTGAGCCAAAAAAGGAAAGTGGTTTTTTTTTACCTTGGAAAAAGTGCTACTGAACTGAAGACGTATGCATTTCACACAGCCTTTGTGAGCAACAACTGTTTTCACTGGTGACGTCAGTTGTCTTAAATCATACTGGCAGATTTTTCCCCGGGAACTTCCTATAGCCAAAGTAGTACCATCAGGCATGAAGTCTACTGTTGTCAGAGGAAAATCAGCTACTATTGTTGTCAGTAATCTTCAAACAGGAGAAAGGACAGGATAAAGAAGCTTTTAGAGTTCAAAAGTTAGACTTTTCAAAACAGAATACCTAAAAATATATATATATATGTATATATATATATAAAAGCTTTCATAATTCAGCTACAGGTCGGTAGTTCCACTTCTCCAGTGCCAAGTACATTAAGTGAAATATCTTATGGAACAGTGGATTAGGCTTAAACTAAGTGTTCATGCTTAACAAATTAAAGACTGCATATGCCCCAAAAGATTTCACCAGGACAGGATCAAATTGCCTTCATAACAGCAGTTACGACACCAACATTATTTACTGGAATCGTCACTTCCAGCAGCAATCATACTACATACATCCTCTAGATTCCCAAGGCTATCAACTCTAACCTTCCCACAACTCTAGGAAGAATGTCTGGTCCTAGTTTGCGTCTTTCTACTACACGCCCTCCAAACTAGAGCCAGACTCCTGCTTTTTTTTTCACCTGGAGTGAAAGTACAACCCACAGTAGAACAAAGACCCACGAAACCACTTGCCACCCAACCCTCTTGCTACACAGTCCCATCATCTATGCGCCATACTTCCTGCTTTTTCAGCCAATACCCTCCCATATTTAAGGCTCACTATCTCAGCAGCTCTGTGCACCTTACCACATCTATGTCTTGTATCTCCAACTAGAAAAGCAGGCAAGCTAAGCCCACGTGGCTGCAGGTCCTCACAGGCTGTACTGCCCCTCACAGAAGCTAATTTCTCTCTATCAATAAGAAAAGCCCATATACAAGCACTTGGGAGAGGTCACTCATATGTGGCACCTCAATTAGCTCCCACATGCCTTGGTTTTTTTGATTGTTTGTTTGGGGACGATGGGACATGTTCTCCAGTAACGCTATACCAACCACTTCAGCCATTCTGAATGCGGTCTGAATTAAGTATTTCATGTCATAGTTATGTGTGCTTTTTCAGTTTATAAAAGGCAAAGAAGGATCCTTCTAAAATCAAAAGGCCTTTAATATACTTACTTTTTACTTGAAGTGTCATAGAGAATAATTCTTTTATCCAAACCTACAGTTACAAGAAGCAGCTTATTGACTGGAGAAAAGCAGATTTCTGAAGCTGGTGCTTTATGAGTATTTTCAAAGTTATGATATGGGTTCTGGCTATTTACATCCCACAGAGTTACATTTCCACTGTCAGAAACACTGCCCAGCAAGGATTTCTTAAAGGATGAATATTTCAAGTGCCGAATAGGCTGTAAAACAGATATAAAAAATGAATCGTAATACCACTATTAAACACCATATTAAGTTATTTTCTAAACACACATACACATTAGGAATACAGATGTTACATTAATTTAAAGTAGTTTAGAAAGGCTTGCCATTCTAAAAAATAAGAAGTAAAAAAAGTTCATTTCGTATTACAATGCCATTTTTGCTGTAGGAGGACAGACGGTGCTTTTTTTTTTTTTTTGTACTAGTATAGGGTACCATACAAGCTGATAAGCCAAATGAAGGACAAGGAAAAAGACCTGTAGAAAAGGTTCTTGGTTTTTCAGCAACTATCACACCATCATACATACTAAAAAAAAAACCACACCACATCTAAAATTAAAGGACTGAAGAGCTACATTATTTCATCAATTGTCTCCTGCCAAGAATGTTAAACTTAATTCCCCACTACTGATTTAAGTACTTGGATATATGCTAATTTGATAAGACACACAGACTCCAGAGTTATGCAAGTATGTAGGTCCTGCAGAAGAACAGACTTCACCCTGTAAGCTAGGACCACAAAAAAGGATAATACTCCTGGTTTATCACATGCAGTCTTGCTATCACAGAACCATGTAACACAGGAACTTAAATTGCTTTTCAGAAGCAGGTAAGTATTTTATTTCCACTGTATTGCTTCAGAGGATCTTTCAGAATCTCACTGCTCTAGCACTAAAATTACAATGCTCAATTTCCAGATTAATTTAATTTATAACTCATTTGCACTAATTTGCTCCTGTGTCAATAATGCCCTTACACTTAAATTGTTTCCCTAATTCCCCAGTGCTGCTCTTCCCTGTAAACAGCCACCTTGCCTTCTTTCAGGCTTTATTTTATTATAAACAATAAGTGAGACTCAATCTCCTAAAACCATTTTTTTCACTACCATTACAGTCTCTTTGTAACTCTCCCAGTTTGAATTTTTCTTGAATATGGACCAACCAAAAGCTTGTATGATTGTCTAAACATTTTGCTACTGCCTTTACAAAGGCAGTAACACTTCATCCATTTTATACTGTAAATATGCATCATAACATATCCTAGTCTGCATTGTCTTATTCGTGATCCCATCTGTTTTGGTTGCTCATTGCCATTTTACAATCAAGAAGCCCAAGTCCTCCTTTGCCTTGGGAATTTTCAAATCCTAGTCTAATACAAAAAGCCTCAGTTGAGACCCAAATCGGGTACCTTGATTTCTATAATGTCATAGTTGTTCTCATGTCTATTATTTCAATCATTTTTAGATACTGTCACAATCCTCTCTCTTACAGGCAATACCTTCCAACTGTGTCTCATCATAGCTCTACTTCTCATATCATAACCACTACTGAAAATATTAAACAAGATTAACTATTGATAACTCAAACAAACACTGTTCTTTCAATATTAACTGCTGTCTTCTTCCCTATAGCTGATTTCTTACCCATCCTCAATTCCTTTCTAAGCCTCCATCCTCTCTAATATTTTCTTACAAGGCACTGAATCAAGTGCTTTATTCAAGTCCAGACAGATGAGAGCCATTACATTTTATTTGTCTGAAAATGCTCTCAAAAAGCTATTATACTATTCTAGTATAATCCACATCGCAATGCAGTGTACTGGATTTTATCCTAATATTCTCTTTAACTTTATTTTAATGAAGATATTTGTTGGTTCATATGCCTCCAACCTAATTTCTTGCACTTGTATTGCATGTCTCACTGGAACCCTAATTGCTCCACAAAGAAGTGGCACCCTCAACTGCATATTCAAATAGAACAGAAAACGACTGTTTATAATTAATATGATCCTCTAGTGGACATGATGGAGACATTTTTATCAGCATTTTTCAGTTTATTTACATTTTAAAAAGAAATATTGAGACACTCAGGAATAAGAGCTGCAATTACATACACAATCTACATGGGAAACATGCCTGTCCCTCACAGTTCTCTCACTTCTTCACCTCCAAATACCTCCCTTACTGCCCTGGCATCTGCTCATGTTCCATTTTCTCCCTCCTCTGTCGTCCTGCCCACCAAGATTACTCTCTCCTAGCTCTCCTCAAACTTCCCTTGGTATCCTACTAGGTCTCCCATTTTCTTTTCTCATTTTTCCTTCTCATTTCACAGGCCCAAGGCAAGTTCTCCCTTTTTTTTTTCCATATGCATACCTTCACCATATTACCTCTGTTCCCCACTTCGCACTGAAATCATGGTGCTTCCTTAGAGCAGCCTCACCATTTAATTTCAGGTTGCCAACAAAGGAGGTATGAGGAAGCTCCTATTCACTCCTCACTTTCACTGAATTAGGTTTGCAACAAACTTCACTTGCAACAATGCAATTGCTAGATCAGACTCAAGGAATAGAGGCGCTTAAAATCTGTGCACACTTTCATGAGACAGTCAAATGCATCATATTGGCATCCCTGACAGTATGCTACATGTCCAAGTTCCAAATTCTTGCCCAGACAGCTGGAGGCATGAAAGAACCTCATTTCTGAAAGGCTGCTTGACAAGACAAAACCAAAACATTTCTCTTCCCAGAAGCAAGTCACTTAATTTGAAGTTTTCTAAAAAAAAAAATACTTTATCTGAGAAACATCTGGGTGAAATAAAATATAGCTTTAAGCTTAGCACAGAAACAGCAGACAACCAAGCCTCATATGGGAAAGCATCCAGATGCAAGCGGTCAGACTTACATCACTTACAATAAGTCTTAGATGCATTCTCCTCATTTCCCTCCCCATCCATAATCAAAGAGGAAATTAGACACTGTATTTTAGAATGAGAATAGGCTTAATGAAGTAGCATACTGTCTTTATCTTCAAAATATTGACTCAACTTTACAAAATTTTTGAAACAAAACAAACAAAAAACCAGTATGCTATGCAGTGTTCACTGGAGTGACGTTAAAACACACATACAGCCACTATGAAAGATATTTTTCTCTGTATACTTGTCAGCTTTGTTGTGACCCAGTGCTGCAAGGGAATGGGACCCCTTGTACGAGAAGAGACGAACTACTACACTTGATCAGACATTTGAGCTACTTAGTCCTACACCCTATGTATGAAAGTGTTCAAAACTGAAGTTCTGAGAAAGGTAAAACGGAGCCCTCCCCACCCACCACAGGAGACAGATCCAGGATAATCCAATGCTAGGCATAAGTCTCTTCCAATTAGTTAAAACCAAAACTTATCTCCTTTATAAAATTCCTTTTGTTGTCATTCTTAAGTTACTTTTCCAACCTTCCCCCTCCAATTACATTTATTGCCAAAGAGGATGCTAAAATCAAAAATCATGACGATCAACTGTGTGTTGGGAGAAAATGTTCCCTTTTGTGTCACTGAATTTAACATTACTGTTTAACTGTGTATCCTTTTACATTAAACGTTATTTAAGAAGTCTACTTTCTTCAGTTCCTTTCTTTTCTCTTTACCAGATTTCTTCTCTATTTCTAACCCCTCTGTACCTCTGCCAATCCTAATTCTGTGAACTTTTTTGAGCTGTCACACATACTCTTCTAGATCAGATTCTACCATCTATGTTTAATTTCAATACATGTTTCTTTATCTTATTTCTTATACTTTCTAATGTTTTTGTCTATCTTAGTGATAAGAAACTAACATGTAGTCACATTCTTCAACAAATAGTCTTTAAAAAAAATGTTGGGTTTTGCTTGGTGTGATGAAGTCACACAGAACTCTAGTACACTCCTAGTCATGTTTTTCCCCCAAAGAAGCTGAACTTAATTTGTCATCTCCTGTCCCTTTTCTAAGTTACGGTTTAGAAACAACAGTTCTGTTATTTGGATTTTGAACACCAGGGCCTCCAACTCAGCCTAGCTGAAAACAGCCCCAATATAGTTCCTTGGCCTTTGTACTGCCAGCAATAGCAATCCCCAGCCTAAAAAAGGCACACAACCCATATGGTTTAGCTGCAAGGTTTACCAGTTACAAGAAAAAAAATGAGCTAAGAATGTGGGAGACAAGTTAAACATTGGTACTTTTCTGAAAAGAAGCCCGAGAATATTTACAGATTACGGTTTCATCCACAGAATCAGAAGGGGTGGGACATGTTTGATCGCAAAAAAATCTCACTAGGCAACCTTAACTATCTTATCTGAACTGGATCTAGGGGGATATTTAAGATACTTGCTTTATTTTAAGTCAGCATAGCCGTTCACTAGGTAAAACTCAAATATGCTTAAGTAAATGTCTGAACAAAAGTGGGAAGAAGTCATCTGTTTTCCAATTATTTTAGTCACTGATACTAAAATAATTTCAAGACTATTAGGAATGACACAATTATTTGGAAAGAATCGTGTTTTGGAACTAACCTGTCAAGACTGGGGAAAAAAAAAAAACCACCACCAAAGAAGCAAATATAAAGCAAGTTTCATTACATCCTAATAAGTATAACTCCTGGTGATCTCTGGAAATTCTGCACACGCAGAACTATTATAAACACATTTAGCACAAGGTGCTGAACCCACAGAGAGAAAATTAAGTCCCCTTTGGAACATTTTACCAGTCAGTGTAGCACAAAAAGCCATACATGTCTTTTTGCCTTAGTTGTGATTGGAGTAGGTTTTTCTGTCGAAAATAAAAGTACATTTTATCTTTAAGCTTCACAGTAAAGAGAGCCAAACTAGAAACAGCGCACTTCAGAAAATGGCTGGTCGATTGCAGAGAAGGACTAGTTACATTTAGGGGTTTTCACCACTGGAAAATGAGTGAAAAGCCCAAAACTAAACCAAAAGTAGTCTAGCATCATTGATTACCTTATTTAAAGATAGTAAAGTTTCTTAATCTCCTTTATACCTTAGTGAGCCTTATAAGTGAGAAGGCAGATGTAAACACAGTTGATAGTCTTTGGCTTTTAAAGCTATTGTACGATATGGAGTGACCAGAACTCATCACACTTCTTTACAAATCAGCCAGCTGTTCAAACAACTGAACTAAATCCTGTTGCTAGGAGAATAGCACCAGGCAGTGAAGACTTGAACAAACATTATGTTTCAAAACAAACCTTAATTCATCCTCACAACAGCAAGCAGATAAGAATCTGGTAGTGGAAATGAATACCAATAGCAAAGACAAATTATGGGATCTGCAAACAACTCTGTGCAAGAACTCAACCCTAGTAAAGCACAAAGGTGTTTTTAAATCAAAATCAATTAATAGAATATAGGCCAAAACAAAAAGAAAATTGTTCAAAGTCACAGAACGCACTGCAACCTTGGGCTATTCTACTACTTGCAGAGTCCATATGATAATCAGAAATGAACTGGCAAGGAAACTACATTCCATCATGCTGAATCAAACAGAGACAAGCTAAATCTTATAAGGTTAGTTTAACCTCGCATTCCCCAACTGTGAAAAAAGTTACTAGGGAATGGTGACCCTTGCTAAGCCAGACAGCTAGTGCAAGACAATACACTGTGTATCTACTCAAGCTTACTCTTACAAAACTGGGCCCCTAAACTATAAATCAAGTAAAGGCTTTTTAAATTTAACAGAATTACACAAGTCTTCAGATATTTGCTTCACTGCACGATTAATCCTGCAATTCTCTGCAAGCACCAATTAAAACTCAAACACAAAAACAAAGCTAGTTTTGCACATAAGAGCAAAGATAATTTTTAGGATGTAAGATAAGCTGATAAACTGGGACATCCAAGTAGCCATCCCATTACACAATCATAGCTCTATTCCATTTTAAATTAAGGCTGCAATCAAATAACTGCCCCCCTTTAGAAGACATTACAGACCCTTTAGAAAGTGAATAGTAGCTCTGTGCTCGCAATTACTTTGATTTAACACTTCAAATATCTTTATCCATCTTAAAGGTCACTCAGATTTGCAGTAGGCCCCTTGATTTCATCTGCCAAAATAGCTATTCACTGCATCACTTATTCCTAATCACTTTTTGGTGGAAAGAGTTGAATGTATCAAACAAGTTGATTCAAATCATCCTCACAAGAATTTCTTCATTTTCCAATTAACTAGCAGCATAGTCCCCACTCTGGATATTCACCTCAGCTGTGTAATCCAGCCACGGATTTCCCTGTAGCTCCTGCCTCACATCCCCATTTTTTGTAAGATCATAACAATCAAATCAGAAAAATGAACTGACTATACAGATGGATTTTTAAGACCAAACCAAGTATGAGGTACAATTTTGCTTCAATATATGTACAAGACTGAAATGTATCAAAGACTGCAGCATCTAAGAGCAGACATAGTTTGAATTTAACGGAGATTTTTCAACAGAAAGTATCCCACAATTCCCGTGATGCTATAAAGTCGTAAGAGATTCTTCATCAAGTTATATTTTTCATGCCAGACAGGAGCAAAATTTAGCTTCACACTCTATCTGCAGTCTAGGACTGAAAAAGCTGTTGCAGCAACAGAAAATTACTAAATCACAACTTCAGTATTCCCTGCGACATTAAAGGTCAGGTTTAGGACCAAAGCAACAGTTCTGCATCTCATAGGCAGCTCCTACCTCTGTAAAAATGACTCTGTAAAAAATAAAAGAATGCCCAGAAAACAAACATTTAGCTGTGCCTAAGACAACGTTCACATTAAGAATGCATGCTGGAACTTCTGATGGGACAATACAGCTCATTTACTACTGCAGATGCCCTTATATCAAGGGAATTCTCCTAATGATACCCACTAATCCTGCAATATCTTTTCAGTCTGCAAAAAGGAATTGCAGTAGAAAACGCTACTAAGGCCCTTAAGTAGTACACATACTTTGTGTTTGTCTTTTGCAGTTTTCCTATAAACTAGTTATCCAAAATCTTACCTAAACACCTAAGTAGGTAATATAAAATCTTATTGCTTTTCTCTTTGAGCAGCTGTGCAGTTTTAATCTCCAGATGAAATAAATCTATTATTTCCAAATGCAGGCTTACATTCACCCCTACCATACTGTTCTGTTCAGCTATAAATATGAGTACTTTGGATAAGACAAAACCCAGGCTACATGGACTCTGTTCTTTGCAGCAGCATACATTGAGTTGTGCATTGAAATCCTGCTTTGGTTTGCAAAGCTGACTGCTTTTTATTCAGTTCTAAGATGTGTAGAGTTTGTTCATGAGGAACCAGAGCCTAGAAAGTAAAACTTGCTGTAACCTGTATATAAGTAAAGGTACTTGAGAAATTTGTATTTCAACATTACCTATTATTTAAGACTAGAATACACACAACAGTCTTGTTTTTATCTGCCTCTAAGTGCACTCTCAATAATTAAAAGGACATGGATTAACAAAACTTAAAAGCTCTTGATACATACTTTCAATTTCTTAACACTGTGAATTGAAGCTTCATACCTGAAAGGAAGTGAATACAGATAGCCTACCTGACGGCTGCCATAACCAAAGGGAGCACTTGACAAATTGGTGGTAACACTGTGTAGGATAATTTCACCACTCAAAGATCCAGAAGCAATGTAGCAATCATTCCAATTATATGAAATACATGTGACTTCATCTTTATGATCCTGTGGGTGAGGGAGGTTAGAGGGAGAGGGTTAAAGACACACATTATTATAGAAAAGTACTCTGAAAACATCAAGTATTCTTGTTAAATTAAACTTGCTATTTACAGCACATAGAGAATACAAACTTGAACAAGTCCCATATGTGTGCTAGCTCCTATCTGTGAACTTGATCCTACAGGTCTATGACTTAGAGAAAGGATATTTTTTACAGTTTGCAGCAAAGCCTGGAAGTCATGAAAACTACAGCTCTTCCTCAGCCAAACTTACCTTAAGGCTACGGTAAACCCTTCTGGATTTCAGATCCCAGATATTAACTGTGTTATCGAGGCCCCCACTCACGAGATATGAAGAACTAGAATTCAAGCTCACACATGTCTGTTTTGCCTGATGGAGAAGAGAAAAAAAAAGTATGTTGAAGATAATTAAGGGATTTATTGAAATCTACCTAAAAGCATATTGATGTGCATTTTCATCTTCATTAACACAAACAGTCCCACTGACTGGCAGAACTGGCCGTCATTTGTCATCAAAAGGCATTTAAAATCCAGTCCAGTTTGGACATGCATTAATATACTTTAAGATTTAAATACATTAATTAATAAACTCCCAAATGCTCACATTTTCCCATCCCTGTTTCATATTTTTTAGCACCTTTTCCTTCAATATGCATTATCCCTTTAAACTATAGCTCTCTAAAGTGCAATCATTCAGGTACTGAATTTTAAAAAGAAAATGGTAAGTTTAGGAAAAAAAACCCTTAAAAGAAAATCAAAAAGTTGTCTCAGTCATGTACTTCACATTCCCTAAACATTATAAAGAATATTATAGCAGCAAACCTCATAATTCAGTAAAGTGATTCTTTTTAAAATAATCACTGAAGTACCAGCTTTTGAAAAAAATGTCAATCTTAATGATAGACCTACATTGAGGACAAATTATTTCTCAGTTCTATCATGTTGAAAATTCACTTTTAAGTTCCTGAGATTTAAATTAAGGAAAAAAAAAAAAACAAAAAAACACCTCCATCTAATTATTGACATGGTAAAACTGGAAATGATTGCATTAGTTATAGATCGGGTTCAGCAAAATCACCAGGACAAACACTCCACCTTTGAAAGTGTTTGCTTCAGCAACCTAAGAGCCCAGTTTGAACACCTTTTCAGAAAATTTCCAGTCCAAATTAGCACTACAATAGCTGTGAATAATTAGAATGGTTTACAACACTAACAAGTCATTCAAGTAACCATGTCAAGAGACTCTTCTAAAATGAAGCCCAGCTTTCTGAAGTTTATAGTGCCATGCTTCCATTTAACAGGAAACTCCCCCTCCCTCCCGCCCAACCATAACAGAAGTCCTCCCATTTCACACATTTCCAGAAGCTAGCGCGTGTACGCTCAAAGAACAACCTTTATATAGGCTCTTGCGTTTTCAAACGTACAGTTCACAGGCATGCATAATACTGACAATTCAAGTTGGAAAATGAAGTTCAAACTTGAGCTCTGTTCTGTTGCCTACACAGTAGAGGAAGTTTGAACCACTGGCTGCCTCGGGCTCAACACCACACTCCCCTAGCAGAGAGGCATCAGATGCTAGTATAGCACATAGCGTTCATGTTTTCCTACTAGTAGAATTACTGTAGAAGCACTACTCCCCCCATTCTTTATATAGATTTAACTATACACAAGGAAATGTTTCTACGTACATGTCATAACTCTAACAACACTAAAATGAAATTGATCCCAATACGCAGAACAAATGTGATACAAACAGTACACAACGTGAAATGGGGAAAAAACAGGGAACAGCATTAGTCATACTTACTCCTTCAGCTATTTCAAAGAGTGGAACAGGTTTGCTTTTACAGCTTGAAACAACTATTTTATCACCAGCAGCAGAAGCAGTGGCCAGGTATCTATCTTAGTCACAAGTTATGGGCCATAATTGTATTACACTGGTGATTAATAAAAGCAACAGTAAGTTTCCCTTACTGAACAGAAGACAGATTGGTTGAACACTCTAAAGTACTGTACCTTGAAGGGACCTAGAAATAGAAACATAAGGCTATTTTCCAAGCTTTCATTAAGAAGCTCTTGCATTAACTACAGCCCTTACTTCCCAATACAAGGCAGAGCAATTTCTTTCAGAAAGAAGAGGAGAAATATCTGGCAGATATTATTTAAGAGCTCTTTACTGCTAAGGCAGCTTATCCAGTCTACAATTTTGTTTCCCCACCACCCCCAAGTAAGAGCCCCATTTATCACTAGAGTTCAAAGGAAGGCCTGTTGCTGTTAGCAGAGTATGGATTTAAAGAACAGTCCTGTTAGCAACAAACGTTAAACTACTTCACCACCTAGTTTCTAGAGTACAATGAATGTTTGCTAATTTGTCTCCTTCTGTACTGAGGGAAAAAAAAACCCCAAAAACCCAACAAGAACCTCTTATGACACCAATATGGAACTACAGAGCAGGGAAACTGCCTCTGCACCCCCACCAAACTAATCTAATAATTTAGATCCGTGTCCTCTACATCTTCAGGACAATGCCCACTGTGATTTTGTATTTGCTTATTTAGGAATACAGGTTGATTGGCCAGATTTAACATCAGAGAACTTGTGGGCAGATTAGCGCTTGCTATTTCTTTTGTTATTTTAAGGTCACATTTTAGCTTACAGAATTTAGCAGGACCAAAACCAATGCTTTACCCCTAACAAATTAACAAACATTCAAAAGCATATAGAGTAAGATGCTTCCTTGTTTCAGTTTTGGGGGATGAAGAGGAGACTAGGCAGAAGAAAGCATGACATGACAAGACAGACTGTCTATAGCTAAAGTTTACTAAATAACACACTATACATACATCATTTTTATATATATACACACACACACGCTTCAATTCAATTTCTCTGCAAGTTCCATAGCTAAAAGATTCATTTGTGCTCTGTTTTAACTTTTTTGTTATACATCCACTCATTTGCAGACTTAGAGGACAGACACATTCAGAACTTGCAGAACTTAGATGTTATGGGCCAGCATCCTGTCCATCTTTTACATCAAGATCAGACATCGCCACCTTTTCCCATGACAGCCATACAAGCTGTTCACCTGACAGTGCACTGTTTTCATGGAATCTCATATATTCACCTAACACCTCATATAATTATCCTATAATAGGCTTCCAAGACAGGTGAAAGGTCTAAATGGGCCAAATACATTTAAATCACCACCCCCCCTATGGATATTTTCCTACACATCCAACACGTTTGTGCTTCCTCTGTAAATGCTACAAACAGCACAAAGAAAACCAGTGCCTACAGAGTAAGACATAAGTGTATACTATCAACAATTGTCAAAATCAGTGAGAAGCTGTTCAAGGAAAAACAATCAAACATCTTTCATTACAGTCTTCCTCTCTACACTATGTATAGAATTTTACTACACTAGCAATTGCTTTGTTCAACCTTGTCAGTAAATTAAGCACTGCCTTGAAAATGGATATTGTAATCAACTACTGAAGAAAAAAATGAGTAAGCTTTACAGTTGGTAGGCAATTCAAGTATATCATAATCATTAAAAAAGTGTTAGCCTCCTAAAGGAAGAAAAACTTTTTCAGAAGCATTTACCAGCATGAGTTTATTTTGTAAATCACTTCAACACAGAGAACCACAAAATTTTCTTCACAATACATAAAAATCATTTTATGCAAGACTTCAAAACTGTGTGAGGCCTGTGACTTACAGACACTTTAACAAAAAAAAAAAAAAAAATTCACTGACATTTTGCAGAACACCCACAAAACTATGTCTGAAACTGTAAAGGATACTATTGCTGGCCCAACATAGCGAGGTGACTGGATGTGGGGGTGTATGTGGGTTGAACTGCTCCACCACAGTTAGGGTTGAGGAATCCCATATTTTAACATCATCTCCTGATGAAGCAAAACGTATGCTTTCTTGCATGGCTGCACCTGTTTTTGCAAAAATAAATTCAAAAATGAAAATAAATATACATAAAAAGTAAAAAAATATACAACAGGCAACTTCACAAGTCAAAAGTAACTTAATCTATACTGTTTAATACTGTTTTCTTGATAACCAGGACATTTATTTGGAGAGTTACACAATTAGTACCATTCAGCTGAATGCACTTCTGAAAGCAGCAGACACTCCACCCTTTCGTTACTTGAATTCTTGCAGGAAATGTATGCTTTCCTTTTCACAAAGGAAAAGCCATCCCCTCTATGGTATCAAGAGGCTACAATGATGCTTGTATCTCCAGAGAATTTACAGCTGCCTAACACGAAGCCCTGAGTATTTCAAGGACTCACTTCCCACCAGCAGATGGAGATACACAAGCTAAAATCAAACCGACTGTTGCAGGGGAAGGCTGGAAGTCTGGACCTAAAAGGACTCCCTTCAATGTTCATCTCGTCACCCTAAAGGAGACATCCGAGAATCCTCAGAACGAAACCTTTAATAGTAGAATACGCGCGACAATGGCTCACTTTTCAACGCAGCTTACACAACATTAAAAAAAAAACCCGAAAGACCACCGCAAACAACGTACTACTGTTTGTTTTGTCTGGCACCGTTTTAAGTTAGAGCCAGTCTAACCGATCCCACGTTTGCAAAGTTACTTCTCAGCTTTTTACTCCGGGTAAGTTTAAACTAGCAACAAGCACGGACACAAAAGGCAAGCCTTTCCTTCGCCTGCAGGCATAACTACCCTCTAGCCAAAAGTTTCCGGGCCGTTTCTACATAGCTTTAGGCCACTAATTCTCGCTGACAAGAATGCCTGAGAGAGGCGCACAACTGACAAAATTAGTCAGGAAACTCAAGGTCCGCAACCGCCTTTGCTCGCCGGTTGCCCATGGCACCAGCCCGCGGAGCCGCCCTCGCTGCTCCCCCCGTCTCGCACGGGGCTCCTCTCCTCGCTCCGCACCTTCAGCCCCGGAGGCCGCGGGACGAG
>NW_009260667.1:2259066-2303313 GCF_000687185.1 Egretta garzetta
GGGGCGTGGGGGGGGAGGGGCTGGTTTCGGGGTGGTGGCGGGTCACTGACCAGCGCGGAGCCGCTCCGTGGAAGCTGCTGAAGGAGGCTGGAGCCGGCCGCGTTCTAAGGGATAAATCCCGCTCTCCGCAATGGGTTGGGGTTGAGCGACAGCGGATCCCGCGTTCTCGGCTGTAACCTTGGCGGAAGGGCTGTGTTCTCAGTACTGAGGAAAGAGCATCCAGCATAGCCTTACTCTTCACTGGACGTCCTGGAGAGAGATCATAATATGTAACAGTAATAAGTACATTCTGAACAGAGAAGTTCCTGAACCTGCCACCTCAAGCCCGTTTTTAATTACGTTCACAATATACCTATTTGTACCCCATTACGCACTTTACCTCCAGTAACTGATCAAGTAATAGATTCTTTGCATCGGTGTCCTGACTTAGGCTATAGCTGTTACTCCAGCCATGCTGAATTTTTCAGAAGGAAGGATTTTACTTTTTGTTTGTTTTTTCCATCTGTTAAAATAAAAGCTAGCACTTCTTGAAAAGTAATACATATTTTCACTGCCTCTGCTTCCTAAACTGAAGTAGAAAATTATTTAGTAAAAGACTGTCTTTAAAGGGATATTAGACAAAACTGTAGCAAAACTATATCTGTAGAAATCGGGTTTCAAATGAGTCTTTACTTCATGTATGGCCCTCAGGCCAATGGAGTTTCAATTTTCCAAGTTAATTTCATTTCTAGTCTGTATAAGTGAACTCGGAATCAGGAAAGAAACTCATGTCACTGTTACACAAAATGCCATTACTATTCCCCTACAGCAATGACGATGATGTCTTTATTGCATCTATTCATCCTCGTTAACCAGTCATTAGCCATATCCTCTATCATCCGTCTTCTCAGGTGTCTGAGTGTTAGGGGACCTACAGCATTCCTATGAGTCTTCTACCCCCATGCCACTTTATTGTCCCAATGTGCTTTTAAACCAATCATGTTTCCCTTCTAAGGCCAATAGTCGTTATTCTGTTCTGTGTATCTTCAACACATAGGATCAAAAGCTTTTTGTTCCCTGTGACAATATCCTTCAGCTTTTTTTCTTTATCTCCTTGCTGTGGAGCGTTAACAGTGTTTATAGGCAGGTAGGTGAGTACCTGGCTCCCACGCCCTGAAGCCTCGAAGTTGAGCAATTAGAAATTCTCCGTATTTTAAGTAAACACGACCAGCAATTTTTGCTTCATCCTGTGACACCCCCTCAATGTAATCAGTTTCTTCCTGCTGCTAGGACCTTTGCTGACATTGTTTTTATGCCAGTGACTGTGCTATGTTTCTTCTCGGTAGCAAGTGCTTAGGGACATGGTCTAGTGGTGGGATGGCAGGGTTATGTTAATGGTTGGACTTGATGATCTTAAAGGTCTTTTCCAACCTAGACGATTCTATGATTCTATTCTAAACCACCAGGACATCTTGGTGGATCATCTTTGGGGAAAGGACTGCAGCAGGAAGCCCAACTCTTAAAGCAGAGCAGTCCTCTCGCTGAAAAGGGTGAAGGCGCCTGCGTAAGGCAGGGCTTTCCAAGCAGGTGTGAGGGCTGTAAAAGGGACTCCCCAAGAATGTTCCCTCGCACCCGAGACAGATGGATCTGGTTTGGAGGGAAACTGTGCCTTGCAGTTGGAGGGGAAATCCTCTTCACGGAGCTTTCCAGATGAGGAGAACAGGCCCATCTCTGGGAGTCTTGGCCAAATACGGAGCACGTGGCCGATGAGTGCATGCAGCATTCCACCTGGAAGTAAGGAACTTCCATCTTCCCAGTGCAGGACATGCTCTTTCATCAAGTTTTTTGCTGCGTTTCGGATTTTAAAACAGATGAAAAAATCCAATCAATTTCCTACCACTGAGAAAAAATCACAACTGATACTTATAATGATGTAGGGGGGGGAGTGCAGTCCCGGCAGGACAGCAGAGGCCTCGACAAGCGGAGGCTCAGGACGCAGCAGCGGAGTAGAGGTGTGGGATAAAAAGAGATGGGGCAGATCCCTGGTGCTGGAGACCCCATGGCTACCAAAGTGTCACCATCAGTTAAAGGCTCGCAGACCTTGTGCTGGACAAAAACAGTTTTCATGGGTAACAGAGAGAACTGAAACCAAGTACCTAACATCTGTGAAACACCCTGTATGTTGAATTGAGATGTAACACAGAACTGCCAACCCGTGAAGAGCGAGTGAGTTTTAAAAGTGTGTTAAACACATAAAAATTGTCCCAAATTGATCCTAGAGTGAGGGAGAAGAAAACATTGGCTTCGTATCCTTCCTGGCCCATGGCTCCAGCTGTGGACTTGCCCTAACAGCTCCTCACACACAGACCAGCATAAAACTGTTATTACTACTAAAACTTTTTCTGCATGGAAGTATTCTTTCTTTTCCCATAATAATTATACCGGGATTAATAATGATTCTTAGATTAGACTAAGATTTCAGTTACACTAAAAGTAAATTTTTGGTTTTAAATACAAGTTGTGTTTCCTCTTTGCCCATAAACAAGGTATTCCGTGTCAGAGCAGGGACACTAGGTTCAGAATGATGAGTCGTAGAGTTCCTGGGGGATAAGACCAGTCAGGATGCTGGGGAAAAAACAACCTGGATATAATTGTTCTTTAAAGCAGTTTTGAAACAGTTGGTATTATTCCACTTGGTAGTGGGCTCATAAGAATGTAGTGGAGCTAATTCATATACTACACGTTGAAATGTGTATGGTCATTTTATAGGATGAACAGAATCTTGATTTTTTTCCTCTAGCTATGCTGTATCCTAGCTATATGACGCCAGCATCCCTTGGGGAATGAAGGAAGGTGCAAAGCATGAAGCGCAGACCTCATTCTGTTCACATGCTGCAGAGCAGCCGCGAGAGCCGTCAGGCACTTGCAGTTCCCATATATGGAGAACCCAGCGTAGAGGATCCCGTGCCAACCCCCCCAGGCCTCGGGGAGGAGAACACACAACTACCAAGCAGCAAGGAGTTTCACCCAGGACATTGTTATTTTTTGATGGCTGCTGAAATGTTCTTTTCAATTCTGGGTGCCTGGCCAGGAGCTAAACCAGCCCTGAAGGTGCACTGACTCTCTGCAGAGCTTCACCTTCCACACAGCCATCCTGCGAGCAGAGGGACTACGGAGCCAGATCCGTCACCTTGTGATGATTTCTTATGTAGCATATTCTGTTTTTCCACCGAGATTGCTGGAGTAATTTGCTTCAACACGTACTTTCTTTTCTTTGCACATTAAGTAGAATCCTAAATCATGCTGACATGGGAGACAAATGAGAATAATTCTAATTATCTCTGGGGTTTCAAAGTGGAAAATTAAATTGCAGTGGTAAATATTTGACTTTGGCACTTGCCTCTGGACCCTTTCACCCACTCTATTTTAAAGATTAACCTATGCTTCATATTTTCACTTCTCTCATTTGATGATGTGCTCAGTATCTTCAACTCAAAGAAAATCTTTGGCAAACATAAATGGAACTCTTTGCTGGCTTAATTAGTTCAGCATATTAGCCTGTAATTCCAACAATTAATTCTAGTTCCATCATTATTCTTTTTAAAAATCTTTCTTCTTGGATTTCACTGAAAATGGATTCGGAAACAAACGACTACCCCTTTTACACTGTGTCTCAATTGAATAATAACTTAAATTCCCTGCCTCTTTCATTCAAGGATCTGAAAATATTTTCCAAATGTTGATGCAGAAAACTTCAAATCCCTCACTGATGAGGGGATTACTGTTATCTGCAGATAAAGAAACTGAGGCACAGTGAGGCTAATTACTAGGATTATTTTGTTAGATCGATGTCATCCAAAAACTGGATAAATACTTAGGACAAACAAAAAATGAGCGTGAGTTGGACCTATAGTGGAATTTAAAAACCAGTCACATACAATTGAATAAATCTGTGTGAAATTACTAATTTCCACATCATAAAATTAATTTAACCAGAAATAATTTCAGGTCGCTATACATTTGTAGGCATGAGACAAATCCTATGAATGCCTTGGATATACAACTCTCTTATCAAGGCAGAAGTAAAACTTAAAATGATATAGGAACAGTATTTGAAAAATGAAGCATTCTAAAACCCATTCAGACCCGTCAGTGTTAAGCTCCCTGTTCAATATCAGTTTGAGTCCTAGCACATTCTCGATGATGTGGTTGTTAATTACAGGACCAGAAACTGGTTTTGTTCTCAGGACGTTTACTTCATTAAGTTCACAGAACAGATAATACCAAAGGAATTGAAAAAAAAACCCAAACCCCTAACGTTTTTTTACTATTCTTTAGTTCCCTGTAGGATCCTTCTTGTCTCTCTGAAGATAAAATGCTATTTATTTCAGAATCCTTTCAATTTGTCCCCACAGAGCTCACTCCCTCTCCCCCCTCCTTGCCCCAGCCCAGAACTGATCAGATAGGGAAACACTATCCATTCCTCGCACACATGTGGAATGGAGACATAGCTCAGTGAAAATTTCAAAAGAATCGGTAAACATGCCAGTGGTTCAAAGCTGTCAAGGGGGTAAGTAGCCCTTTGGTGGTGATGTAGGGGGCAGACCATGGAGCAGACCTTCGTGTCGCGGGAGGGCCCTCCCTTACGCTTCAGACTGTGAAATCCAAGAAGGCGCCTTTCCCCTCTGCCTTTTTAATTTTGGAGAGAGTGACACAGATGCTTAAACTGAGCATGGCGCTGGCGCAAATTTATTCCAATCTCACATATTGAAAGCCTTAGTCTGCATTCAGTGGTAAGAAAAAACCCACCCAGGCTACTGTCATACATAAAACAAGAAGCAATTTACTTTGCAATTAGCTTTATACTCTTTTTTTTTTTTTTCTGTGCAATTACTGCAGACGTTTAGATATGAACTTTCTCCCTGTTGTGGTTTAACCCCAGCCAGCAACTAAGGCCTGCCCAGCCACTCGCTCACTCTCCACCAATGGGATGGGGGAGAGAATTGAAAGAGTAAAAGTGAGAAAACTCATGGGCCGAGATAAGGGCAGTTTAATAGGTAAAGCAAAAGCCACGCACGCAAGCAAAGCAAACCAGGGAATTATTTCACTGCTTCCCATGGGCAGGCGGGGTTCAGCCATCCCCAGGACAGCAGGGCTCCATCACGTGTAATGGTGACTTGGGGAGACAAACGCCATCACTCCCAACATCCCCCTTTCCTTCTTCTTCCCCCTGCTCTATATGCTGAGCATGACTGTCACATGGTGTGGGAGATCCCTTTGGTCAGTTGGGGTCAGCTGTCCCAGCTGTGCCCCCTCCCAACTTCTCGTGCCCCCCCAAGCCTGCTCGCTGGTGGGGGGGGGTGAGAGGCAGGAAAGGCCCTGGGTCTGTGGGAGCGCTTCGCACTAGGGTAGGAACGAAAGCATCCCTGTGATATCGACCCTGTTCTCAGCACAAACCCAAAACACAGCCCCGTACCAGCTACTATGAAGAAAATTAACTCTGTCCCAGCCAAAACCAGCACAGATGTGTTTTTCCTTAACAAAAGACAGAGAAGTCTGAAATGCTAGTTTCCAAATAGAATGTAAAAGAACAAACTCAGTGATGATTTTAGCCAAAAAAATAATTTCTCAACCTCAGAAATAACCCAAACTCTTGATAACTACAAAAGCAATTAAAAAATTGCTGATGAGAATAAAACTTCAGGGAAAAAGCAGTATCTATTAGCGAATGCTAGAAGGCTACAAGCCCATTCAGCTTTTCTAAACAATAAGAAATCATTGAAAAGCTAGAAAACCCCCAACAAACTCACTTAATTATAGATGATTTTAATCCTCTTATTAAGAAACTGCTTTTAATACATTCAGTTCCTAAAAATGTATTTTAATTTTTAAAACTATTAATTTTTAAATTAGCTGAAGCTAAAAATGAAAATTGTAAAACACATTAGGAGCCAAATCCTGGTGTGATTAATGAGGTTGTTTCATTAACACCAGAACTTAAGTCTAAATCTATAGCACTCAGCAACTGATTAAGTTATTGCAAAAATACAATTTAGTGAAACAGAGAAATGATCCAATTGAAAAGGCTTTCTTCAGTTATTTTACAGCCACTGGCAGGATCAAACATATCTTCCAAACTTGCTATTGACTGCAAAGTAACATCAAATGGGATCTGAAAAAAATGGGGGGAAAAAAATTGCAAATAAATAACTTTATTAAGCTTATAGGTACCAAAAAGTACATATATACAAATAAAATTAGATTAAAGCCAGATTTCTGACCTACAAACAATGAATAAATTAGAAATACTCATTGCAGGAAACCAGTAAAACAGGATTAAGGGGAGGAAGTTTCTGTGAGCGGTCTTGCTCATAAAGTTTACGTTGATCATCGGTCGGTCAAATGACGGAATCAGACAAGAGCAGCCAGAACAATTAGTAATTTGGAAGGCTTTTCCCAATATGAGAAGTTGAAAGAATGGAGCTAACTGTAAAAGGTGAAACAGGGCAATGATAAACTGGTTTGTAAGTCCATTGGACATGGAGAGTTATTTAGCTGATTTAGATATTAAGAAAAACTAACTAAAGGAAGAGAAGCTTGGAACATGCCATCTAGAAGGTTAATTTTTAATGCAATTATTTTATTTATAAATTTACTTTTAAGACTGGAACTCCCAAACACTATGCTTTACTGTCTCCCTCAAGCACACAGTTATTCATTAAAGGGCTTTAAAAATAAGCCAGCTGATCAATTTTTATTCTTAAAACATGAACAGTCAATTTAAAATGAATTATTCTATTAAAATGCACTTTTTCCACTTAGAAATATAATTCAGTGCTGAATCAAGCACCGTAAGACACATGAACAGAAAAAAAAAAAGAGAATCAAAGAAGAGAAGCTGGAAACATGATAGGAGTTAACATGTGACAGCTCGGAGAATGAGAAAACAAATACCACAAATTAGCACTGACTTTGTCCAATTAATTCACAAGACGACAAGCAACAAAGAAGTGGGTGGTGGGGAAATACGAGGTAAAACTACATGTAAGCAATGTATCTGCTGCCTTCTGCGTGCTTGAAAACAAAGGGGATGTACTACCCTACTGTATACATCATCCCACTCTGAGCTTTCCATCTCTAGCCAAGACGGCTGGGTAATGCACACACACAACTTCTTGGAAAGTTTGGAAATGCTACTTAGAAATGTGCTATGCAGAATGGAGTGCTGAGCCCTCTACAGCTTCTGTTGGCTTCAGAGAAGAATGGAGATACCCAGCATCTTGAAGGGTTAGGCTTCACTTGCTCAACCCAATCTTCCATATCTAATAGGATCTTAGTTTGAAGTCTCTACCTGAAACTTTGTGATGAAAAGTGCGTTGTTCCACCTGTTGAAACCATTTAGCTTATTGTGGCATTTAGCCGGAATAAAACAGAGCAGTTAACATCATGGTTTTACTGGAAGGACACCACTAAATCGATTCCCTTGCTTTCATCGTAGAAGCAAGCAATGTGAAGACGGGTTCATGAGACTTTAAACAGGTCCAGGAGGTCCACGTCATCCTAAGAAAGCTCAGCTGTACCGTTCCCAAGGTATCTGTCAAATGTCTCTACCACGGAAGATATTTCAGTGTGACTGTGAGAAGTATAGCCTTGCAGATGGATGTCTATGTTTTTTGATGCATTGATAAAGCCAGACTGAGTGAAATGAAGGTCTGGGAGTCATCTGAGAGAGACCTTCGGGATGGATAACAAGGCATGCAAGAACGGTGCAATATGTACAAAAGGGCAGTATGTACTCCTAGGTACCAGACTGCAGGAGGCACAGGACAGCGTTACAGATTCTCTCTTCTGTCAGAGGCCACTAGCCAGACTGTTTCCAGACAAAACTCGGGATTCTCTTCTGGTAGGAAGAGCTACCTGACTGGAAGGGAAGAGAACAGTGGATGCCTTATCTATTAACATTCCATTGTGAACAATCACAGGCAAGATATCTGAGGATTAGTGAGGGGGTCGATACGCTACAGCGGATGCCAAAATCTTCCTTGGATTTCCTTGAGCCCTGGCAGCTGTGGTCCTCTCCTGATCCCCTGAGGATGCCTGGGAACATGGAACAGAACTGCTGCCCGCCATGGGCCAGTTCCTGTTGTCTCCTCTGAGATACTGACTACAACTGGGTAACAAGATGAATACAACAGCATGGACAAAAAAATGGCATGCTATCTCTCAGGATGTGTCATCGGCAAGGCAGAGAAAGCTAAAGAAAATAGAAGGAAAGCCTGAATAACTGTAGAAACACAGGGATGGAAGGAAATTGCATTTAGCAATTGCATCATGGAAATTCACTGGAGTCTATGTAAACAATGACGGGAGAATGGTGGATATACCAGATGAACCTATTGTGAGTGAGATTCATTTTTAATACATTTTTGTATGTATAAAAAGGTGATTTGAATTAACAATGAAGATATTCACAGTTTGTAATCATGCCCATTTTTGTTTTATTTGTAAAGATGAAAAAATAAAACCCAAACAGAAAGCCCAACAATGTATGAGAAAAAAAAGGGAAGATACTTAGTGGTATAATCCATGTTTCAGATTAACTGAACAATTGTTTTATTTTAGAAAACAGAGTTTAACTATTAATGAGAATAGCATACCTCAGTTAATGGCAAGGACAGGGCTGGAACAACAGACAGCAGTGCTTTGACTTCAGATAAACAACTTTTAGCCATTTCCTAATGGTATAAAGCAAGAAAAAAACTAATGCTGTGCTACCAGTCTCCTCTGATAAGCTAACAGATGGCTTGGCTTTACAAAATTTTTCAGAACAATCAAGATTTAGGTTATTCTAGTTGAATTCACAGCAACATAAACCTTAGCTGATGAATATAAATTTTCTGCAACACAAATAGTTGTGTTTGCTGTACAAACACAAGTGCCCAAACCTTGCAGTTTCTACTGAGGCAAAATTGCCCCTGGCTCAGGTATTAAATCCAGTGAGCAAGCATACTTTTGCTACGTGTTTACTGAAGACATTCTAAACAAACACTCCGACAAGATGATATTTATACATGTATAATGCATGGCATGTTAATCTTAGTATTCTAAACATTGTTTTTGCAGTTACTGACATATATTAATGAAAGTTTGAGCAAAACCTTTCAGGTAATCAGAAACACCCACTAAAGGACAGCTCTGTCTACCCTCCTGAAAGCACCGTGATTGGCCAAAACATCATTTGTTCTCCAAGCTGGTCAAAATACAGCCTCGTAATAAAGCCACAGTGCACAATTGTCACTGTTTCACAGCATCCATCAGACAAAATGACAGCCTCTACATCATTAATCATTTCATATAATAGATATAAAGAGAATCCTGTCACATGATAAATGTCTTCCACTTTGAAAATAAACGTTTATTTTGCCTTGGCATTTATCAAGCAGCAGTTATGCTGTGGCAATATTCTATTCCAATGACATTATCTCAAATAGACCACATGGAAAATTCTGAAATTACCTCTTTTGTGTGTGTATGTGGGGGGAGTTATTTGGTTGCAGACCATATTGAGCCTTGCTAATAAAAAGAAAACAGGAAGGTGGCATAGAGAAAATGAAAATTATTATTTATTTCAGAAACCATCACTGCCCATTTTGCATTGAAGATGTGTAACTGATTTTTGAAAAGCACTTTTGGGTTGATCACCATGCTAATTTAACACTATGCCAAGCATTTTCAGATGTAGATTTCTATAAATTAGGCATAAATTTTCAAATCTGTGTACCTGAAGATGTAGCCTTTATTTTCAAGTGGAAGGTTGTATTTTTGTAAAGTAACAAGCAATATATAAGGAAAAGAAAAAGCTAAATATTAAATGAAAAGTGAAAATTTCAACATTTCTTGAAAGGGGTGAGGGAAGTTTAATCTTTTATGTCTGCCTGCCAAGTTATCTGCCATTTATTTCCCCAAAACAGACATATTAAATAAAAGACTGTCGGACATATTTAAGAGCAGAACTGTTCTCACTTACTTCTGTTTTTTCATCAAGACGCACTTTTGCAACATTCGGTTTTGGTTTTTTTGAAGGATTTCTTTTCAAGCTTTCATTTTGTTCAAGAAAAGTTGCAGGTTCTGTAGCTGAAGAGCTTTGAGAACTTTGCATCAACATTTCAACTTGCTGCTTCAGTTTAGATAATTTCTCCCGTAAAGAAATAATTCTGAAAGAACACAAGATTTTTATTGTTGATGATATAAAACAACATTATTTGTTGTTTCCATGTAATAATAAACTTGACCTAGCTTTTATTACATATTGATGAGGTTCTACATTTTCTTTCATTTCAAGACTGATCTCATAATTTTACAGAGAGAAGTTTTCCATTAAAGAAAGTGGAAATATGAAATGCATTAGCTTTTTGCATTAAAAATGGAAAGAAGTATTTTAAGTATGCATCTCTAAGAAAATATTTTCTCATGCAACCAGCACGAGGTGGGCTGACAAGCTGGGTGGCAGGGGCTTCTTGGCCCATTATTCCTTTCCTTCCATCTGCTCAGCAGTTCCAAAAATTCTGGGGCTAGATGAATGACAAGGAAGAAGCAATGGAAAATGCCATAGGATCTAAAATGAAGGGCTGAATCTGGGGCTACAACTGAGAAAAAATCTTGCACGCTTAGAGTTGGAATATGGGATGGAGAAAGTAGCTGATCCAGTGAGAGAATGGGAGTAACTGCTGGGACTGCTTCTTAGATTTGCTAGCGTTTTCTTACGTTGCTGTGCCAGTGTAATACAATTAGCATGTGTTACTCCATTCTTTAAGAATCAAAACTAAAATGCTAATGTACTGGAAAGGCCTATGTTTGGATGAGTGTAATGCTGTGTACAACATCTTACAGTTTTTATAGTGAAAAATCTCTGAAAAGTGAAAATGAATGCTTTTAAAGACTTACAGCTCTTTGATATTTTGTACTTCATTTTCTCTCATCCTAAATGGTTGACTGATCTTTAATATAGCATGAAATAACAGGATGAAGTCAGTGATTATTTACCTAGCCAACGGAATCCACAAGTGGCCTGAAAACACAGACATTGAACTGAAAGTCTTGATGTTGCTAATCTTGACAGGCTTTGTATTATAAGCATAAAGCAGCAAAACCTGTAAAAGAGATGGAATAGGTAAGCTGTAATGCAGTATGGTACAGTAAACCCGAGCTATTTCAGTGATACTAGATTATAATAACTATCAAATACAATGTACCGACGAAGACTTAGATAATTGACTTTCAAAAAAAGGGGGGAGTGTGGCCTCATACAAATTTGTACTATACTCAGTTTTTAAAGGTGTTAAAGCAGTTTAATTATGGATGCAATTTATACAGGATTGAAAATCAATTATACCCTGTAGAGTTAACCATCAAAATCCCAGTCTTGGCCCAATCCTGGTCAATCAATCCCACTTATGCTCATGTCCAAAGTTCCAGCTTCAGGTAGGCTGAACAGACAGCTTTTACTGAATTTCCAAAGGCCCTATGTAATTAGTTACATTTGCTATATGGCGTTGTGCATGGCTGTCATCGTACTAGTTTTAAATCCATGAAGTGCACATAACTCACCAACCTAATAAAGCTGTATCAACATAAGAGCACAAGAAAATTAAATAGAATGTTCTCATCTTTCACTGAATTAAATTGCTATTATGATTGAAAATATGCTTCCTAGTGGTAGCTGAATATTTTGACTATATGGAGAATGCCAAGAACATGGCATTCATATATTAGTCGTTTTTCCTGAGGTGTCTTTGGATCTCTAATGATCTGTAAGGTCATGCTAAAGTAACCTGCAAAACTCTATTGAAAAGTACATTATTTGCACTAACTTCACAGGGCTTCTATCAGCTTACTAATAGAAATGAAAAGGGTCTAGTAGAAATTTTGACACTGATCTGTTATGCCAAAAAGTTTGGAGATCATGGATTTCTACTGCAGTAGCAGAAATTTTACCTACATGCTGTTCCCTTGTTTAAAAATAAAACAAAATCCATGTCCTAGTCTCTTGCTTTCCTGCAGCCCTCCAATCTCTCTTGTCTTTCATGTTTCATCTGATTTCCTAGGGAAATGAGCTTTACAAACCCCCATTTTCCCTGAATATGGGATATGCATCTTTGCTTTTCCAACAGCCTCTCTCCAAACAGTATTGATTGAATGTCTTGGTCAGCTCTAACCAAACTTAACAGAGTGGAGGTCTTAAGCACATCAAGGACCTGCAAAAGGCATGAATACAACATGGCTTGGAAGCTCTATATGGTCAACAAAGTCTTTGTTTGGCCTGCCACCAAAAAGCTGTCAGGGCATTCTGTCCTGCATAGCAGGTTTGTGGCAGAGTAAATATATAGCTCCCTGCTGTCCAGCTTGCCAATCAGCATATGTATAACTCAATTAAGAAGCTGATCAGTCATAACAAAAATATTCATTAGAAATGAGACTTTATTTGTTCCAATACCTAAGGAACTGCTTTGGTGTAGTTATACCTTAGCCTCTGTATTGCTTGATGACTTTGCCAGAGAAGGAATATACCACTGAATGTTAATTTCCTTATTTGAAGCATTTGCTGCCCTACTCTCCGTCTGACTGTCTGCTTCTGCGATGACAGAAAACGGAGAAGCTATTCTCACATGTGACATCTTTGATGTAATTCCAGTGATTTCAAGAGACACCTGAAACACAAAAGAAAATTTTGAATTATATTTTTTCTAGTGTAACATGCAAAAATCTGTTATAATCTAGTGTCTGCTAGAATCAGTATGACTTTCACTCCTGCGCAAATATATGCTTATTTAGATAAATGGGTAGTTTTAAAAGATGTCCATTTTATCAAGTTAAGGCTTTTCAAAGTTCACATGATGAGACGTTTCTAAAGGTAATGCAAAGGACCTCTGTGCTGACTTAGACACACCTGCAGTAACAATGATTGTTACATTTGACTTATCTTCCTTATGTCGTTTTGGTTTTTGCTAAAAGATATTATTTGACATGCTGACCATACAAAATTTAGTGCTGAAAAAATAATTTCTCTGCTATACATATTGATAAATAAAATAGTAATCTGAATGCTAGACTAATGCTTTGTTCATGTTTACCTATTTGTTTTCTCATAAGCTGTGCAACTAAGAAAGGGTAATACCTATTGAAAATTCAGTCATTTAATTTGTGAGGATGTGTCGTATGTCATATTTACTAAAATATATATGGAATATTAGCAGGCATAGTTGCAGTTTGACCATCATTTACCAAGGAAGCAATGGAGGAGTACTGTCAACCAACATTCATTCATCAATAAAAGCCTTTTTTAAAATTAGAAAATATTTTAATTAAAGGCTGAACAGTGCCATA
This sequence comes from Egretta garzetta, assembly GCF_000687185.1. Lineage (NCBI taxonomy): Eukaryota > Metazoa > Chordata > Aves > Pelecaniformes > Ardeidae > Egretta > Egretta garzetta. Next base: position 2,272,429 of record NW_009260667.1, read on the forward strand.
CCTTTTCTACTTTTTAAAGTGTTTTGCAGATCTGCAAAGAACAGAGGAAACCAAACAGTGACATGTGGGGGGAATGCTGAAGCTATTTGAAAAGGTTGCTAGTATCTCCATCACTGTTTCCAAAATGTGGACATTGAAAACAGCTGCCTGGGGAGTTAGTCCTTTTTTAATTTTGAACGTTCATTGCTGAAAAAACCTGGAGAATTTTACCCACTTTGTTTTCAGAAAATACAACTCATGACCGATACGGGGCAGTAAATCCAGGTGAGAGAAGATGGATTTTTCACAGTGACATAATCTTACTTCATAAAGCCAGTTCCCATCCCGCATCAAAATACAGCAGAAGTGAAGATAAAGATGAAGTCATTCATGCTGAAGTCATGCATTTGAGCATATGGATCTGCCTTCAGTATGGCATGGGACAATTAACTGGGGATGATCCACACCACATAGACTCTAAACAGTGATAACAGCGATAACCCACGGTATACCATGAGGTGTGTATGGATCACCCACCTACTACAAGGATCTTCCACATTCTGGATCTTAGACTTTAATATTGGAAATGAATCACCCACTATCCTGCTAGCATGGAGAGTGAACAAAATTATGAGAAGACGCATATATGGATGTGGGAATGACCTAATTTATGCTATGTCCCTGAACTAGTGCTCCTAAAAGTCCATTTTACAATATATATTTCTTTCTAAAATGTGTGGTATGTATTCTTTTTCACTGAACTGCATCTTTTGATATTTACATCACACTGAATCTTTTTGAGGAAGGATATTACAACTGCTCTTGTCAAACAGGAGGGTTGCTGAATTACATACATAAATATTTATCTATTCAACTTTTTCAAAAGCCTAAAACCAACAAACTGTCTTAGTTAAGTGTTTCCAATCCTACATGCTATCATAGAGTGGAATAAAAAAACAAGCATGCAAAATGTAACAGGGCACACAATTTTAATTATAGCCTTCTTAATGTAATTTGGATACTTTGTTCAGCAGAGCTGAAAAAAACTTCGAGTCAAAAATAAAATTACAAAGACACACATAAACGAAACAATCATGTACATAAAAATCATTCCTTCAAAAATATATTTGTACTGTTAAAAATCCCAGTATCAAATTACAATAACATTTTTAAAAATAACTTATGCAGCCTTCTGAATAGTTAAAGCTTCTAAAAATGTTGTGATAAAAATCAATGAAGCTTAGAATTTAAAAAAGTAAGAGGTTTATGCTTGTTAGCTGTCTACAACAGTGAAGCTAACACATGATTATGCGGCTTGCACCTGTCATGAACATGACAGTGAGCTCTGAAGCTTATTATTCTAGGACAGTGTAATACTAATTATGTCAAAAGAAGAGCAGACAGAGTAAAATAATTTTTGATATACGATGGCTGTTATAAATGTCACATACCATATATTTACAATTTATTCAGTGGCACAGTCAGCTCTTTGTTGGGAAATGAGTAATGATATGCTGTCCAACACTGCAGAAAGTTCACCAACTCTAGAAGAGCTACTTTCACAAAAGTATTTTAATTCATTTTTATAAGATAAGTTCTCATTCCTTAAGGCTCCCCTGTCTCCATTTAATACTGAACATAATAGGTAAAAAATCAACCATAGAGAGTAACCTGTCATTTTAATTTTTTAGTATTAGGATAATTATTAATGTGAGAAGTGGGATGGAGAAACTTTGAAGACAATTATTTTTACATTGAATCTTCAAAGACTTTTACTATTCAGCATTCAATACATATGCCACGGTCAGCATAGACTCCAGAATTCCAGTTCAAGATTTCTCTGAGTAATATAGTCTGAGCTGCCTACATTTGAAAGCTCAGATAGGCTGTTCGCAAGTCCGAGATCTGAAAAGATTGATTTTCTAGCCAGTTGATAATCAGTGAAAAAACTGGCACACAAGGCCTTCAACAAATTTTGAGAAAATATAAATTCTGCATTTTTTTAAAATCATGTTTTTATTATAGGCCAAATTAACAATATAGAGGCTTGTACATACAAATTACAAAGCAAACATCAGGACATTTTTGGTATGAAACATGGAGATCTACAAGATTAAAAGCCTCAGTCCTACCAAATAACACAGTAAACTTAATTAATAATAATGAAATCTTCTTAAATATCACTCTGATTAATCTCCTAGGGTCTAAATACATTGGGCATGGGATTGAGATAATTTCTGCAGGAATGAATAACTATGTTTACTATGTCCTTCACTTCTTGCACAGGATTTTTGTTTTGCACTGATCCTTTACATGCTGAATTTCATTCTTCTATAGTGCTCTCAGAAATATCACCATTGGAACTAGCAAGAGTCTGAGTGAAATGCAAGTATAATACATATTTTTGAAAATCATAAAGAAAATAAGTACCTTTGAAGACTCAGCTGGCCTACCAAGTGGCAATTCTACACCATGTAGCTCTTCTGCGAAATTCTCAAGACAACACACTGAATATTCCAACAAATGGTTTTTAAGAAAGGAATGCATTTCTGCTATGCGTAGAACAATCTCTGTGTCAAAAACAGAACTAAAGTGTCCATCTCTTGCAGCCAGTGATCCAGGTCCTGAGTTAGGGGCAGCTTTGAAAAGAGATTTTTATTACGTCATCATTTGCCATTAAAAAGTAGTTTCTACAGCTACTCAACATACATAAATTTTGAAAATATAGTAAAATCTGTAAGTTGATTCAATATCAAATAAATGCATTTTCAACAATTTTACTGATTGTCCTGAAGTATTACTGGGTTATGCTATTTGTATTGCAATTTTTCACTGGAGAGCTTTATAATGAAACAAGCTCTGCCTAGACATTATAAAGTACCATAAAATGTGAGGTGCAGTTTTCAGGTTTAGGTACTTAAATTTAAATGTGTAAGCATCAGTGCATTCACTAGATGCCTAAGCACCTAGCACCTAGAATAAATGCTTATTTATTCAACAGAGTCAAAAGAAGCTCTAAGAGCTCTTAAGATTCTAATTTAGACAGCTAGTGGCTGATCAGCTGAGTCACTAGCTAGGCTCCATCACTGGTAACTACAGCTGAGATACACATGCACATTTTGACACCTACTTGTAGATACCTTACTGTCCTTATAGTTCTGTGGTGAGGTGAAAGACTTTCCTTTCATTTGGTGCTGCAAGGAAAAAACCCAAGCGTCTCTGAAATTATGATTTTCAGAGTTTCTATGTTTCTCTCTAGGCAGCACCTATATGTTCTAGTTCTATTCCCACCTATCAGGTTGTCACTTGTATATCCAGCAGCTGCCCATCAGATGTAGATGCATAGCATTAGGGCTCTGAAATTAATGGATTCTTACTCTGTTTGAAAGGTCTTCTCTATTACCATCTTTTATTTATAGTAAAATAAACTGAGTATGTACATAACATCTGGGGTTTAGTCAAAACACATTCAGTAATGATCAGCCTTAGCATTTACACTACACTCAATTCTCACAAACAGGCCCCCAAACTGAACAGATTTATTTCTGACATGACTTGAGTCTGATGTGTCTAGAACTAAAAATAAATATAGATTATGAATTTTTAAAAAATGCTTCAGAAATAGTAATAGGAATTAAGTTTTAAGGGATGCTTTTCCTGGTGTCATGAAGGCTTATGAATAATTATGAAAAAGGGTAACAATATCTTCACTTACAACACTTGTAAACTGACATAAATCTTGATTTCAGTGAAGATTTTTTCACATTTATACATGAGACAAGCTCAGATTATGGCCCTAGAATCTGGCACTGTTGGCCCTCAAGAACAATATCCCACCTATGGCAGTTTTCTAGAAGGAAGAAAAAATTCATACCAAATAGAAGGTTTGTGTTACAAAGTCTCTTTAAATAACTGTGGTAACGAATTAAGTGAACCCATGTTATTGTCTCTTTCTTCTGGCTGGCCTTGGTGGCAAGACTTTCTGTTCCTTCACTTTGACTCTGCTTGTCTTTTATGATTTGTTTCTTTTCAGTAGAAGATGCTGTGGGACTTTCAGAGGCAACATTGTATCCATCTGCAAATCCAATAACAATGCAATACACATTAAGTGAATGATTGCAATTTAAAAGCTACTTCTGCATTGTGTTGGAACTGAGTAATCTGTAACTAAAAATATAACTTGTGAACCTGGTTATGGTTTTCATAAGAGGAAAATTCTTTCTATTCTGCTTTAATATTAGTTGAACTAGTAAGGAAACTATTTCTCAGATCATGGCCAGGAATCTGACTGGTCCTTGCAAGAAGCTAAAAGGGGCAGAGAGCAAGGTGCTCGCTCGCTCTCTGAATTTAAATATAAACCCATTATTTCTATACATTGTTCAATAGGAGGTATTTACTAAATGGAAACAATACTAGGAGTCATTAGTTACAACTACAGCAGCTGAACTTCCAAGTTATATTGACATGAACTCAGAAGAGTTAGGTATTCTGAAATGTTTACTGTTCACTTCAATCCAGTCCCTTTTAGATATTAAGCACATTATCAATGAAATGTGTTCTTGACTATGGACTAAAAAAATCTTTTTTTTTTTGATGCTGCCTAGAAGTCATACTTATGCAAAAAGAGGAAAAAAAAATCACTACTGTTATCACTATATCACTGCTTATATTAATTTTTTTTTTTTTTTACTGTATTAGTACATGGCTCTCTCAAAAGCCTACACGATTCTTCTGCTCTGTTTCTTATTCCAAATTGAACAAACATTATGTTACAGTAATTCCTAATAGGAAACTTCCAGAAAATAATTATGTGTGCTTCTACAAAATCTGAATGTCTCCATTATTCCTGATAGTTCACTGTCAATTGTAAAAACAGCATTTAGTTAAAATGGCCACATTGTTTACAGATGAAACTTAAACAATGGTTTTACAGAAAATATTTAGCATGCTACACTGATCATTTCCATTTCAATTTACCTTTATATATTTTGGCCTAGTATTGCTTTTCTGCATTTTCTATTCTTTGTATTGCCTAACAGAACTATCAGGAGAAACACCTGCTGCATTTGCTAAAAGAAAAAATGATCTGTAATTATAAGTAAATGGAGCTAGTACAAAACAATCCGATTGATGGAAGCACACAACTGTTGTTTTCATAAACCAATCAAAACACATATGCTTAAACACTGTACAGTAAGTAGACATTGCGCAGCTTTGCCAGCAACTATCAGGCAGAGCAATTCAATCTTTGTCAGTCACTTGGTATGATTGAAATTAAGCCACTGAACCAAAATGTTATCACTAAATTAATGGTTCCCAGTTTAAAAATAAATACAGATAGTTTGCCTTAGTGTTTATATAACATTTGGCAAACATTATCCCAGAATTCCTAGTTTCACTGATTTTTTTTTTTTTTAAATCAAAAACTTCCATTTCATCAACTCCATTAGCTGTAAAATAAATGCCGAATTTGGAAATAAACCAGGCAAAGGCAAAGTTCTACCAAGCTAATGGAAGTATCCCTATGGACTGGAAAGACAGTGAAAATTGTATTATTATACAGACTTTGACTTGTAGAATATGTCACCCAGGCAGATAACTTTGCAAGAGTTTGGATTTGTTGGTTATGGTGTTTGAGGGGTTTTTGGGGGGAGCAGGGGGGGAGGGCAGGCACAGAGAGACAAGATCTTCAACACCAACATGTCTTTGTAAAATCAAAAGAAAAATTCAAAATCTCAGAGCAAAAGCTAAGATACCTAGGGGAAAAAAAATGTATTCTAAATCATTGAAAAAAAAGCAGTGATGACTGATGGGGAGGCCAAGACCTACTCTAAAAGTCTGGGGAAGTCCTGTGACAAAGGTCTATCTGTTTTCCTAAAGTATGGCTGTATGTGCACTCTGTCTTTCTGAGCCACAGTATGCAAACAATGCCATTTTTCTTAACCTCTTGAACGCATGCACAGGCCAATATTTAAAGACCTATTAGGATTAGTCAGTATTTTGTACTGCAGGATGAGGATTTTGCTTTTACTTTCCAAATTCGACTTATAATTTTTCATAAATGAAAATTAGATATTAAATGTATTCCTAGATTGCATGGCATATGTAGTTTATTAGTTATTTATTGTTTTAATATTACTAGGTATAAAGGAATACCAGATAAGAAATCTCTATACGAAGCAAGAAGATCCATGGAAGCAAATTCTGGGATTGTCTGTTGCACTGCATCCTTTATGCTGTGTTCTTTAACACTCTTCATTCCAATTAATAGCTGAGAAGCAAGCACAGCTTCACTGACCTAAAAATAATATTTATTTTATTCAGAACCAGTTCACTACAATATTTATAGAGATTTTAAAATCTGAGAGTAGCAAGATAATGACAAAAAATTAATTACTCAATGTACTATATTTTTAAAAGTCAGGAAGATATTCTATTTCTCTGTGACATATGGTACATACTATACTTAAATAAATCATTACTGCTGACAGCTTAATTACTACATAAGTGATTTCAAATCAGATATCCTCACCTGGATGCCACTGATGTCTACCCACTTGTCAAATACATATCAAGCAGTGTGCTGTTTTATTTGCGCTGAATCAAAGGTGAGGTAAACAGAGTCAGATCTGTCCAAGAGAGATTAAATGCACTGCTTGGACAATGTCCATTTTAATTTCTTCAAATAAGACCCATGCCAGAAATTTCAGGAAACCTTTACTCTTGTCTTGTTTGCTTTGTCTTGTTTGATTATGTAAGTAGTGTAAGATGAAATTAAAAAACCAAAAAAATTACCTCTTCAGAATATTGCACCAACCTGTGTAGCTGCTCTTATTGCAATCCAGGCTTGTACTTTGTAGCCTTGTGATTTCAGAGCTTCCTCAGGAGGCGGAGAGAGTTCTCTAGAAGAGGTCTAAAATTATACACCAGTTCATAATTAGGATTCTAAATGTATTATGGTAAAATATATTTTAAAGAGAGAAAAAAGTCCTCATACCTACAGAATTATTGTTTTATTTGCAAGTTGTAAAAATCAACATTGATTGTAAATCCATGGATTAATTGCTAAAATTGAAAACAATAATCCAGAGCATACTGTAAAAAATTTCTCAGAGCAACTCATACTGCGGTCACTACTAGCAGTTTTGCTAGAATTTTCCATTTTCTAGAAACTTAATTACCTCTTTTCTCTTATGCTACACATTACGCTTTGAATCTATTGCTTTTAGACACTTTAATGTGGTTAAAGCCTTTTATATTTCTCATGCTGTCACTCATACCAAAAAATTGAAATCTGGTAAAGTATAAATATTACCACCTAAAAACCAGGTTTGACTGTTATGTTTCCTTTGCAAGATACAAATTAATTAGTACATAATCAGACATTAAAACACTGTTCATTCTGTTTCTTCCTATTTTATACAGGAAAATATTTTAAATGTTATCATACAATGTGAGAAATAACATAAAACAAGATAAAATTCTACTGCTGTACTACATGATTTGATTGTGTGATTTTTTCCAGTAGGATTTTCAGTATCAGTATGATTTATAAGTCACTGTAAGTAATAGTCTGGCAAGGGGCACAATGTTCTAACAAAAATATATTTCCTGCTTTGAAGAGGCCACTACCCAAAAGATAGAAAACATACGTTTGATTTGGAAGGCACCATCTTATCTGTCTGCGACACATCCTCATAATTTGTGGCAAAATGCAAATTTAATAGTGCTATTTCAAGGTATGATCTTCTTATTAACCTGTAAGAAACAACACACAGATCAAAGTTACCATCAAAGTAAGCATTACAATGATACAATCTGACTCCTGCATAACACTAGCCAGACAGCCTCACCGAATAAATCATTCATCCAGCCCTCATCATCTACTTAAAGTATCTTCTTTCAGAAAGCCATGTGATCTTGTTCTAAAGTCTTAGTGAGTCTAAAACATCCATATGGTAAGCTTAACAAATAACACATCGATTTAACAGTATGTCAAATACCATTTGCATTACGTGCAACAAATGTTGCATAAATAAATTGCAAATGTTTAGTAAGAAAACTGTAATTGTGCAAGGGAAGTGATCTTTCAGTACAGAATCTATATGGGTTCCTCTTCCTTCCTCAGGTTAAGGCATAAATCCATTGTCCTGGTTTCCCTGAAACATGGGTGACTGAATTTGTATATGAGTCTTCAGTCAAACTCTTCCAAGAATCAGCAAAAATACCCACAGCAACCAAAGCACTCTTTTGTTTCTTCATTGGGCTCAGCTGAGGAACTTTCTCAGTTCTGAGTTCTGTACCAGAATACCCTACATCTTCAGACAGACTGTGCTCACCAATTCCTGTTCTCCTCCTATACTTCCTTCTCCTTCCAGTTATTTTTAGTCATATTATAAACCAGGCAAAAATCATAGACTCATAGAATCATAGAATGTCTTTGGTTGGAAGGGACCTTTAAAGGTCATCTAGTCCAAGTCCCCTGCAATGAGCAGGGACATGTCCAACTGGATCAGATTGCTCAGCGCCCCGTCCAGCCTGGCCTTCAAAGTTTCTAGGTACGGGGCATCTACCACCTCTCAGCACAACCTGTTCCAGTGTTTCACCATCCTCATTTTAAAAAATTTCTTCCTTATGTCTAGTCTGAATCTACCCTCTTTTGGTTTAAAACCATTACGCTTTGCCCTACCACTACAGGCCCTATTAAAAAGTCTGTCCCCGTCTTTCTCATAGGCCCCCTCTGAGTTTTGAAAGGCCGCAATCAGGTCTCCCCGCAGCCTTCTCTTCTCCAGGCTGAACAACCCCATCTCTCTCAGCCTGTCCTCATAGGAGAGGTGCTCCAGCCCTCGGATCATTTTTGTAGCCCTCTTCTGGACCTGCTCAGACAGGTCCATGTCTTTCCTGCAGTGAGGACTCCAGATCTGGACATAGTACTCCAGGTGGGGTCTCACTAGAGCTGAGTAGAGGGGCAGAATTACTTCCCTCAACCTGCTGAAAATCACTATATCTGTAGAACTTCTCCAACATTTCTATTCCCTATAGGTTTATAACAGTCTTGTTATGCAGGTTCCTCCTGGCTCTGTATATCTCCAGATATCCCCAAAAATTAGCTTTCCTAAGTATAGCAACAAACTCCTGCTTATGCAGTTACTATTCTGGACAGAGTCATACCGCACAGAGTTGGTTACATAGTACAATAAATGCCAGCTTTGGTATGATTTGTGTAAAGCAAAATACAAAAGTCAGAGTGCTGTACAGTTCAAGATAGGGCAAACTAAGTGGGAAGATGGCAAGTTCTGCACTTAGTTGGTGACAGTTTAGTTAACTTTCTAGTCTTGCTAACAAAAAAAGGATTTGAGACATCAAGAAACAACTTTAATTAACAGTCCTATAGATATCAGAGGGCTTGTATAAAGGTGATTGGGATGTTTAGTTTTCTAAAATAAGAAAGCCAAGGTCCATTGATGTTGCTGTACATTCTTTTAGGAAGACGGTAGCAAATTAAATAAGTGTAGCAAATTAAACTTGCAAAACGTCACCGCAGTCCATTTCTGTACTATCTTCCATCATGCTGACTGCTTGTAGAGGTTTATTACTATGCTACTGCTTCTGTGTTCAGAGTTCTGGTTCATTAACTTAAGTAACAGAATGTCCAAACAAACAAGGTAAATTGCTGCCTTTACACCGTCTGTAACCAGACATGGCACATTATTCATTAAGACTGGTCAAGAAACTAAAAAATCCCCTAAAGTCCAATGTATCAGAGCTGCTTGACAGAATTTATTGGCTGGCTTGGCTCAGCTCTTCAAGCATCTTCTATGCTGATAACCAATGCCAAAGTCACTGTCCTTATATCTGTTACAAACACATTTCCTATGCTCCTTCTGCCTCTGTTCTTCTGACTGTTACTGGCTGCTAACCTTTTCAAGCTGGATTTCTATTATCTGGGAGGGAGCAGACCACAGCTCATCTTCTGAAATATGAATAAAACCCCTGTTTAATTGATAGGTCTGTTCCTGGTGCTGACAGAGAGGGTACAAATTTGGAAATAGAATAGAAAGCTGTAACTTTGTATACTCTAAAATACGTTTTTAAATGTTCTCAGCATTTGTTTTAAATAAGAGAATAAATATACAGTAGCTCTTCTGTACTGCAATAGAATAAAACTCTCCAAAACATGAAAGATACGTCATAATAGAAGACCCACACCAAATCTCATAAAACTGTCAAAAACCTATATTCATGTGTGATTAAAATTATTTTGAAAGTTATGTAGCTAGATTCTTACTCAAATTTTTGGTCATGTTGCTGGCTGAGTTTTAAAGCTTCCAACAGGGTTTCAACAGCTTGAGATGACTTGTTATTGCCTGCTTCAGTTATCTGGCGTTCTACCTTACCTAAGAAAGAATTATAGAAAGCAAATTTGCAAGATTTTTTTTTTTTTTTTTCTGTAAGACGCAACCTGTTTTTCCCTCCAGGAGGGATGAACAACATAGCACATTATCTATTCTCTTCCTGATAAGCAACATCTTTTCCAATCTGTTTAAAATGTAATGCACAATGCTTGTATAGCAAATTACTTCATAGAGTAGCTAAAATAATCAAACTTGGGAATCATAATGACTCCTGACATGTAGTGATCCTAACTAGAAGACCATTGTACATGGCGGCATTAATGCACAGGCACAGGCCTATTCTGTGCTGTGCTGTGCGGCACATATAGTGTGGCCTTCAGGCCTGTGTGGTGCTGTGCACATCCCTTAGCCACGGGATAAATATAGCCAGCTCGCTGTAACAGAAGAGCCTCCTGGCAGCACCTTTGCAGTATCAGTGATTACACCACGTGCCCTTTCTGTAAAAGTGCAGCAAGAAGTTCTTAAGTGAGTATGCTTTTTGTTTGACAGTAGATACAACGAACAGAATTGTTTTCTTTTAAGAAAATCCTCTAATGGCTCAAAAGATCAAAATGAGGCAACCTTTCCACAGACAGGATATGCGTGTTGTGCTACACCCTGACTGGAAGCCCATTCAATACTGGACAACTTGAGGTTCTCAGCATCTGAAGGGACATAATATTATTTACATTATCATCTTTTTCTTTATAGTGTTAACTCCAATAAATGGCATTTAAGAGATACTTTACAGAGTCTGAGTGCCTTTCTGGATGGGATTCTAACAAACTAACACCTCCTGGTGCAAAACATAATGCCACTAAAATCCAAATGAATGCAAACACTATGTAATTCATGAGCTTTGTTAAACCATTTAGAAATACTTTCTGAGCCTCTCATCTTCTTTAGTTCAGACTGATGCAAAGAAGCTAATTACCTTTCTAAAGTGTCCTTAATCTCATTGGCTACACCCTTTGATCCCTGATAACATAGAGGTCAGAGAAGTTCTGCAGCAGTTTTGAAATTATTTGTTGTGTAATGCATCCTGAACTATGCTGGTGTGATACTAAACACAGGAGAGATATTTGCAGCTAAACAGGGTGAGAAATACCCAAATCTGTTCTATTTTTACAACAAAATGTCTCCATTTTAAGAGAGGTCACATGCATAACATTGCCTAGGAAGGCAATCAGGTTTTATTTACCTATCTGAAAAAGGAGTTCAGCTTCCATGTCTATTTTTTTTGTTGCAGACGCTCTGCAAAGCTTTAATGCTGATTCTAAATGTTTGAGAGCACCTAGCCATTGCAGTGGATCTCCTCTTGCAGGTGTACAAGCTACTTTTTCAGCTAATGTGTGTCCTAAGTAAAAAAAAGACAGGTTTTAGTAAATTCTTTATTAGAAAACCGATTTATGCAAAAAGAAGCAACTTCCTTAGAACAAATGCTGTTATGTATTTACTGGTACAATCTAATTCTCAAAAATCAGAGTCATTAATGGATATAAATACAGAACTGTAATTTTGTTTCACTACTTTATGACGCCATCGAGGTTTACCTAGGCCATCCAAAAGAAGCTCAGGCTACACGAATCAATCCTTTCACAAACTATCTGGAAAGACTAGCAGTAAGTAACTTTATTTCACCTGGCAGTTGTAGGCCAGCCTAAACCTCTCTGAGCATTTCCAAATTCCCAAATTCCTTTTGTAATAACCAGTTCTAAAGGCTTCTTTGATGTACTGCATACCTCTTATACTGTACTCCCCAATATTAGTCTGTAATCATAGGCTCCTCTTCAAAATGTGGATTCAGAAGCAGGAACTGGTCAAACATGGCCGTTACTATGACTCTGGCCATGCCTGCTCTGACAAGCAGTAAAACACAACATGAGTGGATCTCTAGAGCAAACCAGCTGGTGCTGAAGACCTGACAGCCACAGCAGGTGCATTTCAGGGTGTTTACTTTGAACTACCTCTATGCTAGTCCTAAAGGCTGAACACAAAGTAGTGGTTGGGGTGCACCGATGTGCTCCTGGAGCACATCTTCCTAAAAAAGAATTCAGAGCGCTCTGAGGCTGCTCCACAGTGTGAAACAAAGTGCAGCAAGTGATTTCTAGATTTTCTAGTCCACTGTAAGTCAGATATACAACAAATTAAGTTTAGCCGAAGGAACATGGGAGACAATATCCCTTTCCCTATATTTGCTATACAGCAACAAATCTCAGATCTTAAAGGTCATCTTCTGTTACTGTTCAGTATATTTCCAAATTTCTATACAAAGAAAAGTTATCAAGGAAAGTTGTTAATTTAAAGGGTGACAACAATAAAAGGCACAACTTATTTTATTGGGATAGAGAGTTGTCACTATTATCCTGTATGATTTGATATCATTAGTTAGCTCCTATATAACTGCTTCCAGAGAGATGGAACTTATACAGGAAGTTTTCACAGAACGAATGCTTTGTACGGAAGTTGGAAAAGTATTGCTAACTTCCACTTAAAAAAATCGAAGTTCCCATTAGTTTCATCAATCTATAACATTAATATTGGAGCCTTTGTTGATTATAGTTCCCCTAAGAATTGTACATTGCTTATACACATTGCATGAAGCCAAAAAGGCATCTACAGTTGGTTTTCAAAATATTTTCTTTGTATATGAAAACAATTGTTTTACTGCATTCACTTCTGATGTTTATCTGCTGTTGCATAAAATATTAATGAAAATGAATGAAAAACTAAAAATAATAATGACTTGCATTTTTCTTACCAATTCTCATTTTGACTTGGGCTAGCAAGTTGATATGTGGCAAGTAGATATTTTTTGTAGGTAGGACCAGGCAAGTCAACGTACTGTCTTCTATTTGTTGTTCAATGGGTTCTCCACAAACAAAAATCTATGAAAAGAATATGCTTTGTAAAATCAAGTTGCAGACAGCAAATTAAAGAGTAGTTTGAAAAGTAAGTCAGATGTTGCAAAACCCCGGGAATTCAATGTGTCTTGTAAAAGAAGACTAGAAAAGAGCTTGATACTCCCAAACTCCTCTACTTCAGTTTATGATTGTCTTCTTTGCAGAGGAGTTTGGTAGCAAATGATCAATTTCAATGAACTCTTGATCAAGTTTATTAAAGTTATGCTTTGGTTTCTAAAAGCAAACTTCCTCAAATCAGTCTTTAAGAAATAGACCTCCCAAGTAACCCAAGCCCTAGAAAGAAACTGTCACTTCTACAAAGAAATCTGACATCCAACAAAGGCCAGAAAAGAAAGAGAAAATAACATATATGGACCAGTCAAACTTTTCATTCAGGGAAATAAGGGGATGGGGACATGCTGTAAACTTTTAAGTCTCTTGAAGGCTAGCAAGTTGACTCTGAAGCGATTCATATGATTCTTTATTACTTGGGGGAACAAATATTTCAAAGGATGAAACTTCTGTATTAGGAAAGATGAGGGAAGAATTTGATCCAAAAGCTTTTCTTTATAAACTGTATCAAGATGGGTAGAGACTGCAGAAGTGTGTATCTATTTTTGGAACACCAAATAGGTAAATGGTTTATTACTGTACAATCCTCTTACAGATTTCAGGTCTTTAGATTTTTATTTTTTTTTACTGACAATTTAAATTTTTACCTTGAAATTATTTCTTCATACTGATTTTGACAATCTGTCAATCTAAAACATCATAAACAATGTTACTTTATATAGATTTTCTAATACAAATTAGTCTAAGTTAGGATAAAAAGCTAGATTTTTAAACTTGGATGCTCATGAGTTAGGAATGTTATAAGATGTACATCTTCCCTGAGGTGCTGAGTACAAACATATCTCTCAGTTCAAATGGGAAAAGTGAGTGTTCTGCATCTCTTTAAAAGTCAAACTACCTATTTCAGTTTTCACATATGAACGTGCATTTTGCAAGTATTCAATACTTTTAAATTGTATGAAAATACCAGACTACATACATGAGTATGTACAATGAGTATGCATAAATAAAATTGGTAAGATGAATTACTTCTTTACACTATGTAATCTAGGGAAAATTGAAGTGATCAGTTAATAGGAATAGCCCTTTTTAATCAATTGTTAAAATAGCTTCTAGAATAGATAATTAAGATTGTTGGAAGGATTTGCAAAAGCTGTGTAAATCACCAGCATGTACTCACTGCTTTAATGGTAAGCTCATGTGCCAAATTTAGGAAGTTTAATCGTTCCACCACAGAAGAGCAATGTTCTGGATCCTCTACTGTTTGCAGAGTTAGTATGTCCACCAGCAGAAGTATACTTCTCACAAGAGTCAAAGAAGCTGGAGGGGAAATAAACGTATCCTCTTGGAGTAAACTGATGGTATTCTGTTTGGACATAGACAACATAAACCAAAGTAGTTACTACTTTTGCTGTCTATTTATGAGGAAAAATCACACAAAGTGGAAAAAAAATCTATTTTACCAGCACTATTTCAAGCTTATTTAATGCTGGCATCAGCTGTTCTGACTACATGAAAAATGCATCAAAGAAAAGCGAACAGTTTCGCCTTTGTACTCAGACCTGCAAAAGAAGTTTAATGTCTGCCACGGGATGTTTTTCTTGCAGGTGAAGAATAGCAGCTTGCACCATCATTTCAGCCTGAGCCTCAATATCACCAAAGGCTTCTGCCTCCAGTATTGCTTCTTTTATCACACTTCTGCGTTCAGCCACATCATTTTCTAAAAGAAAACATATGAATAGCAAAAATACAATAGAAAAGACTTCACAGTATCTTCTACCATTCTTAAGAAGTCACTTCTGCACTAAAAAGCTACAGAAATTCTGACATTATAGATTCCACATTTACAATTTAATCGTTTCTGTGCCAAATTTTCTTTAAAAAGAAAGAAAAACCACTTAGTTTTTAAACTGCACTTGGTTTAAGTTCATCCAAATACATTCTTTATATGTAAGCCTCCAGCATAAATAATTAGATTTTTGCAGACCAGATGTCATTCTCATATATTTAACATATTAAAAAATCTGATCTTAGTTATCATTCCAAAATAGTAACAGCCTTCATGGGAATTATACAGAAGAGATTAAATAAGAATTTGGATACAGGCCTAGACTGTGCTTTTGATACTTAAGTGAGCGTTAGAGTTTATACTAAGTTCAGAGAACTAAGGAATGAAAAACATTTTATTCATAACCAAACTGCAATAAAAATATTTTGTAGTATCTCACTTAAATTCTGATTAAAAAAAAAAAAACTGGAACATTTTTAGGAGATACATAGGAACACTTCATTTATTGGAGCTATAAAAGGTGAAAAAAAAACTTCTGAGACTTTTAAAAAAAACTATAACTTAATTACACTAGAACATTTGAAACTTTTCCACACAAGTGATTTATCAAAAGATAATGATCATTAAATGAAAACTAATATAATGCTTTGTGTTTACATGCTCTAGGGAGAGATTGTACTCAGAAATGTATTTTCCTTTTTGCATTGGATGAATTTAATACAAATAATTGTTCAGTGATAATACAACTCCAGAATTAATGTTAAAAAATTTTATTTATGAATAAGAATTGTGTCTGAATAGGCTCACTTGCCCATTATACTCCAAAAGTCTAAACCAAAAAAGGGTAATACCTTTGATATCACTAACGCCATGTATCTGTGTTACTAGTGCAGTCACTAACATTGTACGACACCTTAGCCACAGATGTACGCTCATATGATCTTGTGTTGTGATATTGTGAGGCAGTCGAAGATCTTCAACATAAGAGTCCTAACAATTTCCAAAGCAAGAGAAATGTTACTTTCTGAGTCGACTACTTTACTACAAACAAAGCAGCAGGGCAGCATCAGTCTAAATAAATCAAACTAATACAAATATATTGCAAATAATAACATAATTATAACCAGAAGTTTATTTAAAGGGTGGATACATATTTTTTTTAACTTTTAATCTATAGAAAAAATAACAGTAGCAAATGGAAATTAAACCAGCTTTTAGGGGAGAGTCCATAAATATATCCATATACTGTATGTGTCATGAAGAATAATTCTAACCGTTTGGACTTCATTCCTCTCAAACAGGAACATTGTACAAAACTCCAAGGCACATAACAGTTTAATTGTAGAGCAGGACCAATATCAAGTTCTGGTACATCACTAGTGATTAGAAAGAAATTTTTAATTTGGGGGGTTTTAGTTTTTACTGTTTCTAGTGATTAGAAACAAATATTAATGTAATATAGTACCAGAAGCACTTGGGAGAATCCTCGGCTGAACTCCCTGTGCCATTTTCACATATTATAAACAGTCTTTCTATTACTAAAATTCTACAGTCCATATTCTAAAGATTTGTTCCAGCAAACAATAAATGGACTCTGCACCACCTGTGCTTTACTTACACAAAAAATCATCATGAATGATGTACATTGATGCAAATGAGGAAAAAAAATAGCCATAACTCAGTTACTGGGTAGAGGACAGTCCTAAGAAAATGTGGGAGCAAGTGCAGAAAGACAGAAGACCCTGATATGCAACACAGACAGAGAATGCACTGCATGCAAGAAAGTCTAGTCTCGTTATGCATGTTACAAAACGTGGCCTCACTGCTCAATTACTCTGTCCATGTGAGTCTGTTTGACTCCCTGTGTGCTCAAGAGCGACTGTGTGGTGTATTACCAATAGGTTTTGTACATTGGCTTTCCAAAGCGTAGGTCAGTATGCCTATGTGTTAGACAATAGAAATCAGCTGAAATCTTGCTAAATTTGGATGGCGTGAACTGGCCTGTTTGGCTCTTTGAAAGAGAAAACTCTGAAATTGGTTTTCAATCAAAAATCTAAAATACCTTAACTGAATAAGACACAATTTTCACCTGATAGCTATTTTTTCTGCTTTCTGTTTGCTTGGGTTTTTTTAAACAGAAGGAGATTTTCAATGCTGGCATTTGAGTGTATACAAATAAAAACTGTAACTCCTAACCACATACAAATTAAAATGATGATTGTAGACATCTTGAATATACTATAGTCAAGCAGGTAACGGAAGCATGTCATACATCATTTTCTCCCCAGGTTAATGGTAACATTATACAGACGCCTGCTATGTTCTAGTGTTCTGAAAATCACTGAACACTTAATACAAGACTTCATATACTAAGAAACAATAGTTTCTTACTATTATATCCACACATACCGTACACTCCCTTTCATCCTTTTCTTCTTGAAAATGTGTCACTTCTGTCCTAAAAATTTTGGCATCTTGGAGAAGTCGAATTGCAGAGAAAGCCAAAGCAACACTGTGATACAGAACAATATTATTAAAAAATACTAATTATATTAGCCATTTTATGCCTTTATTATAATAGATACTTCATTTCTGACTACGTCAGAGATGTCTATCAGGAGTTATCAATTTTTGCTTAAGTAGAACAAAAAAGTTGCACTCAGAGTATGTTCTGAATCTGTAGGCACTGCAGTATGAAAGGCAGAAAACAGCAGTAAGAGAAACAGTTTTGCCAATAACAGACATAACAAGGGATGAGCCAAGGTACATCACATTCTGTTGGAGCAATCAAAACAGAACTCTACTATAACTTTCAGTTACACATATCTGTCTTCAGGGATAGGCTTTTAGAAATTAGATGTAATAATACTTAAAACAACAAAATATATTAGGAGAGTTCTGTATGTCATCCACAACTACAGAGGTAGGAAACCTCTCCTTACTCCTTAAAGCCTTTCCAGACTATATATTAATCCTCTGTTAAATCCACATGACCATCAACCAAAAATCAAGCCAGGTATCACCCTTGCAAAACCTCATAAGCAATCACGACATTGAGTCTGCTGCCCCCCGCCCCAATCATATATCCTTTCCTGGAGTTCACTCCAAACAGCATCTAGAAAGATACAGATGCTGTTGGAACTGGTGCAGTGTTCAACTCCAGATTTCAAAAAATTATGAGTTGGAATCCCAGAATCTTGTCAGGTTTCTTAAAATATTAACTACTAGGGTTTTCTCCTTTTTATGCTGTCTTTTTAAAGCTTTCAAATACACTGTTCAATTTTCATGACATCTATAGAAATGTATATCTGTAACAGAAGACTTTGTGAATACTATTATTTTTATGATATGAAGACACTTGCAAAACCAACATGGTGAGAAGACCTTTTTCACAACAGGATTTGTTACCCAAAGAACACATTACTGAAAATGTTCTGAGAACTGCCAAAACCAATGTCTCATGGTATTAGTTTTCCATCTCTAATTGTACATTTTCCCCTACATCTGTAAATCTCTACTTTCGTACCTCTTGTCTAAAACATTTTTGAGGTCGTGGTTTGGTTTGGTTTTTTGGTTTTTTTTCACAATTCTACTTATTCTCTACACACTGAAACATATTTTCCTAATGATGCGAAAGTACCTGAGGGTATCACTAGCTCACCTCTTAAAGATTTTTCAGCAGGTTAAGTATTAAAAATGTAAAACCAAAATTGTCATCTATGCTGTCTTTTTACATAGAGAGACTCTCTTTACAGAGAGACTGGCTGCTATGAAGCAAAAGGAAAAAATAATTTATGAACACCTTAAGTCCTTTTTACACTGCCAGAACACTCTGAAGAGCTTTTCATGCAAGACGGATTCAGGCTCTGTCTGAATTTACTGCTTTTGAGAAGTTCTAGATTAATTGTTGCAAAGGCAAAGTTCTTGATTCATGCACAAAGAAGTCAGAACAAGAGCAGCAGTACTCTGAAATTACTCACATTATTCTGCCAAGATGTATCTAACCACAGGATGGATAACCTCCAGAGATAAGAGGGTAGTTAAAAGTCTTCCTGTCATTTCTGATTCTATCCTGCTTGCTGTTTTTGCGGTGCAGAACTGGATGGATTACACCAGTTCAGCACAAATAGACCCCAAAGTAACAATGAGAACCAAAACTGTTAATATTTTGGCTTTCAGCTCTCAGAATTCAATCCTTATGAATCTCCTTCATCATCCCTTTACCTCAGTTTTATTCAACAAAATGAAACCAGAATAAATCAATGTTGAATTTGATGATAACCTTCTCTCTAACAATGGAAAAAAGGAAACAGAATTTGCCTATAAAAGCAAAAGAGACAGTAAGGATAATGCAATGAAATATCCTGACTGCATTTCTTCTTTTCATTAAGAAGAGTTTTCCCCTGAAACCAGGCATCAAAGTTAAAATTACAGCAAAACCTGACATTTTTCAAAACATTGTTTGAGATGCTATGGCTAACATTTCTCAAATATTTAAGCTGGAGAAGGTGCAGCACCCAAGAATATATATAGGCTTTTAAGGAATATTAAGCTAACTTCCTGAGCATCACTGCCTCCAGTTAACTGCTGTTGTCAACATTTAGCAATTTGGAAAATGAAGCCATTTTTACCTACATGCTTAGATATAAATTTAATGAGTAAAACATAGACCATAGGTTCATAGATGTTTTGTTTTAAGCAGTAATGTATTCACATAGGCAGACAAGCACATACTTGGGTAATTAGAAACCTCCCATACTTAGCGGGGGGACACCATGTAAATACTCTCCTTGAGATCAATGGAATTAGTCCTATACATAAACTTATTCTGAGGCATACATTTTTTGCAAGACAGAGGCTGTAATGTAGAAGCTTCCCTTGATGAAATTTTTGTGACCCTCTTCTGCTGTCAACAAGAGTGATGTGTCTATATATTTCCCTTGACAAAATACACATCCTTTTATCAGCTGAATCAGAAAGTGACAAGATGATCAAAATAGGAAAGTACAGCTGACTATAACAATTTCACCACTAAGTCATTTCGCCAAAGGAAAAAAATGATGAATTTCTGTAATATCATGCAAAGTTTGATTTCCAGGCTGGCAGGCAGGAAACATTCAGCTGTCTGAAGGAATGTTTCATTTGTATCTGAGGCAGATATATCAGCCGTTTCCATGGATGGCAGTGCAATAAAATTGTAAAATAGTTTAAAAAAACCCAAACCCTTGCTTTGTTTGTTGGTGTTTGGGTTTTTTTTCCTGCTATCTGACCACTCTCAATATATAAGGCCCATTAAACACTCATCAAAAATTTGAGAATCCCAAAAAATGATCTATAAAATGTTTGACATCTATTGGAACCCTTGATACTCTGAAAAAGTTTCTTCAATCTGAGACAAGTTATAAGCCAAGAGAGAAACTACACTCTAGGATATAATTGGATGTCAAAAAGAAGGGTCCTGCACTGAAAATGGCTTGCATACTGGAACCAGTTTAGCAGGGTGAGAAAGTTTGGGTCAGAACTCTAACACAGCTTTTCTCAAGCCTAGTATCCAGCTAAACCAGGTTTATGCACAGGATTTTACATAAGTCTGCATACTGGTCCTTAGTGACTAATATGATAGTTTTATAAAATCCACATGGCACTCAAAAGCACGATGAGGTCACTGACCAGTGATTGGTTGTTTTCTCTTTGACAAATTTATGGTAAATTAATTTTATTTAAAAGGCACTGAAATAGATTAATATTTCATGATGAGAAATGTCCACAAATAGCCTACAAGTTCTTACTTCACATCTTCATTAATGACATTACTATTAAATTACTACAGTCATAACATCTGAACTTTTGGGAAATTTCTATCTTTTAAAATAACATAAACAAAACCTGGGTGAAAGGCCATGCTGCAGTACTCTTACTGTTTTCAGTTCAGTAGCCTATACAGCACTGTGAAGCTTCTGTCCTTGTTAATTTTATTTTTTATTGCTGTCCCATAGCAGCTAAAAAGGAATTGTGCTATTTTGAATGCTATCTAATTTGAAGGTTTGTTTATTCACACAGCTGGGAGAAGGAAGATGGTTTGCTTTTGACATAGAGGAAAACATTTCTTTTTTGTTAATTGCGTAAAAAGAAAAAAAAAAAAAAAAACCATTGAGACTGGTTTATCTGTTGGCCAGCTGAATCACCTGTCACTTCATCTGTAAAGAGTAGTACAGCAATCTTCACTACTTTTCCAAGAATAAAAAAATGTCAATTTTGCTTTTTGCAAATTTATATAGTAAGCTTGGTGCTTACTATAACGTAAGATTTACTGTAATAATTTTGGTGTGTTTAGTCAGATTAGACCTAGCAAAAGTTACAAATACTGATTACATTCTACCTAATCTCAATATAGTCTGGCAAGTGACAGTGCTACACCTCTATATGCTGCATCTCTAGTTAACAATTTGTACCCTCAAAGGTTTTTCAACCTAAAAAAAAATTAGATAAAAAGAGCTTGACACTAACAAAAATTATGTATTGTTAAACTATTATCCTTCTTATACAAATTAATTTAAACTTACAGGTATGCTAAGCAGAAGAATCCTCCTAGCTAAAATATCAAAACAATGTTCAGAATTTAACATCTACAAAGAGTTAATATATATTTCTGTATGCCCCATATATTCAAAGAACAGCACAACTATAATTCCTTGAAGTTCTCCAAAAGAAATTCGAATCGCAAAAAAATCACAGAATTTGGAAATTATAATTTGGAGAAAATATCTGGTATATCAATGTAAATATAGCAGTATTTTACACACTATCACTAACAATATAATTAATGTCTGCTAAAATCTATTCTAATATATTAAAGGTTACATCAATGCTTTTCAGTAAAATTAATTTAAAAAACATAATTCTAGCATTTTAATTTGACAGCAATAAGTACACCAAGAGGAAATGTTCTTTTAGGACAGCAACACAGGGCATTCTAGAACAAAGTAGAATTCAGTAGTTCAGAGATAACATTAGGGGTCTACTGTCCACTTTAAAATTGTAAAAAACACATGAACTGCTAACATATCCAGACTTTAACAAAAACAGTGAACATTGCAGCTTATACAATCAAAGGATTTTGTATAACACTGTATCACAAAAACACCTCACAAAGAAATCATAGGCCAATAACTGATGACCTTTTAAAAAATAAAATAAAACAATAATAAAAAATGAAATGCCAGAGTAACTTACATTTGTAGATATACTAGTGGGGTTGTTATGGCTGGTTACTAAGATTTAGAATATTAATGTAGACATAAAGGATTCAAAGAAAAAATTTCTTGATATTTTTATAATCTTCTGTAGTCAAGGCTGTTCAGCATAAGGTTGTTTATATTACTTACCTGACAGCTGCTTGATGCCTTTGCTGGGAAATAGCAGCAAGCTGAAGTTTGGCCTCAATAAGAGCCTCTAAATCTTCAGCAGAACACTGAGATATCTTCCTATCATATTTATCCTGTATGTTCTGCACAAGATGGCTAAGACTTTCTTCAGCTTCTGTCAATAAAATCCCCTAGAGAGGAACACAGCATTGTATGATTTCTAAAAATAATGAAAGACATAAAAAAATTCTTTAAAAGTATTTTATTCTGTTGCAGCCTACTATCACTGCACCCAAAACCAAATCAATTTGAATTCAACATGCCTCTTCTGTAAGTAGCAGGGGGGGTTAATTTTGCTTTTTTCAGGTTTACAGATTCAATCTGTTGAAAGGAGCAACATCTTAACTGTTCCTGTACTATTGCAATTTATGCTTAACTACATATTTTCTGGCTTAGCAATATTGTTATGTCTCTTAAACAAGCCCCATTCAAATTAATTTAACATTCCTGTTTTAGTTATTTTCAATATACTGTTTTTGAGTTATTTTCAAGCTATACTAAAACTTTTAAGTTTCTAGTCTGTGGCATATACCAATTACCACACAAAATCATCCTCCATTTCTCCAGATGTATTTTGTATGTTACTATGTTTGTAACAATAGCCAAAAGTAGATACTTCCAAAGTGGAAGACCCCTCTGAAAGAAGAATACATCAGCCCTCAATTTTGGTCTTTCTGTGATGTGAAACTGCCAAGCATGAAGTTTACAAGTAAACAAAACAAAATAAAAACTAAAACAACAACAAAAAAACGGAACCAAACAGACCCCCTTCAAACAAAGAAGCTAATAAGCTGTGGTATGTTTTCTCCAAAATAAAATATCAGAAAGAGGAACATGAAAAAATTGAGACATTCCACATACGACAGAGAATGTTTTTCCATTTATTTGTAGATCATGCTGCCTCATCAGAGTCTCTGACATGTTCTACAGGTTCCTACATGATTTTATCCTTGAAATCCCATCCCTTGTTGCTGAAACAGTCATACTGATCTGATCGTGACAATATTTCCCATAGACATTTGTAGAGCATAAACTAGACCAATTGAAAAGCTGCACCAAAACACCGGGACTTCACATGTGGCTGGTAAGATTACAATCAGATTAGGAACAGAAATTTCTAGTCCCCTTATTCATGCCATCCTGCCATCATAACTTCTGCTACATTGAAAGCATTAGCAATGTTTTTGGAACAATCTGCAGTTTCTTAATCCTTTTTTCCTAAAAAGCAAAATTACCTTCAGCATGGCCATATTTAATTCATCTTTACAGTCAATAAGCTGCACCATTCTGCCTCTTTTTTCCTGTTGTCTTGAATTCTTATCAGCATCAACTGTCAAATACATTTCATATGAAATTTGAGATAACAGATGCAGAACCAAAACATTCTCAGTTATTTCAAGAATATGGCCCTTTTTTTTCTATTTATAATTGAGACTTTCAACATCAAAACTAGTGAGGAAGAATGCAATACATATCTAAAAATATTAGAGATATTAGCTAAAAAAACCCTTGAAAAATCTTAATGATTATTATTTTAATAATGACTGGTTTTTCCAGCAACATTTAATATGGATATTGTTTATAATACAACATCTTAATGCATATGCAGTTAAAAGTGGAAAAACTATGCTTGAAACAAATTTCAGAATAAATGCACTTTTCCACCACCTTTATAATTACCTTTTGCATTTGATGCTGTAATTCTGCTTGGCTCCTTCAAGCTGTTGTTCTCAACAGAATAAACGTGTTTTTCCACTTTTGCAGGTATATTATTTATTGTGGCAGAAAGGCAAATGACTAAATGCATTTTGGCTAAGGTAAATTTATTCATAATTTCTTGGTTGCACAGTGGCACCATTGTTAAAGACAGACTCCAATTAAATATGTCTTCCAGTACCTACAAGAGAGTTAACAATTGGGACTATTTGAAATTATGTATTTTACATTTTCATTGTTCAAGGCATAGTTGGCTTCTATTAATAATGATGTTTATCAACAATTAGTATGAATAATATTAGTAATATGTTCTTGCCATTATGGATGAGTTGCTCTTTCTCTTTGCAAACTTAATTCACCCCTTAGTGAGGGGCTACAGCCTCAGTGATCAGTTTTCTGGTAGAACGTGCATCTATGAAGTTATAGCTATTACTCTGCATAAGTTCTAGTTTTCTGCCTCATCCATAGCACTTTTTGAGCTAAGGTGGTCACAAAAAAATATGTAGGTAAATCTGTAGTTCAGAAATCTCAACTCAAAGGAAAGTCTGTTGTTACAATTCACCCTAACTAGAAAGATTAAGCAAGGAAAAAAAATTCTTGTATCAGACCATTCTAGTGTACTTCATAGAGTCTTTCTGTTATTTGTTATAGCATCCTTATTTTATCTTCAGTTTAATATGCTCACTTTAGATTAATAAATTTATAAGTTGAAACTCTACACAGCTTTGCAAAGTCATAAGGACACCAGTAAGACCTGCATATAGACTGTGAAGTGTTCAAATCAAAAGCTCAAGATAAAGCACAACTTCAAAATAAATCCAAAACTAGTGAGATCAAAAGCTGTCAAGACAGACATCTAATTTCTGTCTTCTAATATCGACTGTTGTAGGAGACACACAAGCTTACTGTAAACAAAAGAGAGAAAAGTGGAGGAAAAAATTGGTGGTTTTCTACTTTATCAGTTTGTAAAAACAAACATGGTACAGCTTCTTTTCCATATCTTGCTAACATTTATCCCTACTGGCTCAATGAATCTGTGACAAGGCAAATAAAAGAAAATTATTAAAACTGAAAACCAAAAAAGAAGTCATTGATGAAAATGTGATTTAATTAAAATAAGAAATGACTGTTCATTAACTGGTTTACAGATTCACTTTTTTTTTTTTTCCCCCCAGAAATGGAGTTCAACCCCAATATGAATTAGGACAAATCTATGAAGACAGTTCTGATTGATTGATATAAATTATAAGTCTAGATGACTGATGTTCTCAGTATTTTAGCAAGATAAACACCAGACCCTGCATATCATGACAAAACCCAAATAATTCTACTACTATGCTTTGCACATACAGGTCACAGATTTGTACATATTAGGTTTCCCATCTGAAAAATGGTGATAATGGTACTTGTCTCTCCCTTGAGAGGTCAGCCATAAAATTTAAAATTTAGGAGATGGTAAACTATTGAGGAGAATATGTTTTCTAATTACTGGTTTTGACTAACAAGAAGTGTATTTTTGTGAACCAAATAAACTCTAACTGATGCCAGAGAAATTAATATTTATGTCTAGCATAAAATTTTTAACTCTTTCAAAGATTTTTTTACCTGTAAATTTGTAACAGTCAGGAGAGATTTTGAGGAGTCAAATTTCTGCAAGGCCTGTAAAATGGACAAAACCAAAAATAAGTAATGTGTTACAATATGAGTATAAAATAAGCGAGTTAGCAGAGCAGTGGGGAAGCATTTCCAACTATACTTTGAGGGCTCCGAAAATACCAACAACTACTTGGCTTCTAGGGGCTTTACATTTCTGAACCATAACCTGAGACACAGAACTATCCCTACACCTCCTATGCCATTCACCAGGATTATTCAACTTGAAGCAAGGGGAGAAAAAGGCATAAACCAACAAAAATCCTTTCCAAATTCTAGGACATCTATATACACCAACCATCAATTGCCTTTATGTTCTTTACATTTCTGAACCCCAACTTAATTCCAGACTTTAGCACATGCCTCCTCTGCTATTCACCAGAGCACAGATCTGTGAATGGAAGGAAAATAAGGGCTACAGGTCAAGATGAACTTGAGACTTCAGCCTCCTTGAGGGCTCTAAAAACAACTATGTCTTTGCTTACATGTGCTTCAATTTTTGGAAACCTAACCCTAATTCTAGTCCTTGCTCAAAAACCCTTTACCTTTTCACCAGGAGACAAATTAGTCTACTGAGGAGAAGGAAAAGGCAGAGGTAAAGATCATTTCTAGCCTTCATCATAACTGAGAGCTCTACACACAACTGACACTTGGGCATCAACTTGGATTCTACATGGTTTTTATTAACTCTTTTATTAACTCTGTACTCCACGTGTAGCCCTCTATCATCTCTGTCATTCCCTGGAACATGGATCCTTCTTATTCTGAGAGCTGTGCAAAAGTCCAGCAAGCACTTAGCTTCTACATGTGTTACACCCTAACCAGAGACCTGATGCTGAACCTCCTCTGCTGTTCACCCAGTTAGAAAAAGACAAGTGACAAATCAACCAGACCTCATCCTAACTGTCAGCAATTCAGACAATATACAAATTAAGGAAAGGACCTGAGTAGCATCAGTAAGGAGTAAATGCATTCCTTACTGGAGCCATGAACAGGGAAGTTTTGCAGAACCAACTCCAGTGAGGACGCTGATATCTCTTTATGGCTCAACCCACTGAGAATGTAATGTAGCTTGTGCTCTGAGGAAAATCTCTATATTTCAGTTTCTTATCTTCCCATGAAGTTAGTATAAAAGTGTCATTGGCAAATTAAAAAGGCCACCTTTTTTCATGAGTATTTTAATTTTACTTTTTATTAGGTTTGTGTTTCATTTAAAACCTAGTACCCCTGCAGGTTATTCTAGGAGGAGTGCTTGTCCATATTTCTGGTTTTTTAAATATAAAAATTTGACATCCTATCATAAATGTAATTGTAATTATTACCTTCTTAATTAGCTTAGACATTGATTTGCTGGCTATTGCCAAAGAAGATACTGCTGCTCTGTGCTGGTTATAACCATTGTGAGGCTGCAGGGTAAGGACAGTCAGTCCATGGGTTGGCTGGAAATTCCCTCTCAGGGTTTGGGGAGGTGGAAGGGGGGAGATTTCCCTTCAAATCAGCTCATTAAACTCAATTTGCTCTGCAGTGCCAGCTTCACTGTCTACAACACAGGGTAAGGGAAGCATGATGTGAATGTGAAAGTGAAGTCATGGAGGTGGGTGAGGAATTCCCCTTTCAGCACCAACCTATAATTATCACCAGACTAGAAATAACATCCTATTGCATGTACAGAATGTGGCTGTACAATCAAGTTAAACCCACGCTGCTGTCCAAAGGGTGTCCCTACCTGTCCCACTAGTCTTCTATCACATGTTCAGTCCAGCTCCCTGGTGCTGGCACACATACTTTGTCACAGGGTGGCATCTACCCAAAAGCACCACTCAGATAAGGGAGGCCTTGATTACATCCATCCAGCAATAACTCATTAGTTATTTTGATATGTGCTTGGAAAAACAGGAAAGGCTACATAATTATTATGGAGATGGCTTGCCCAATACCTCTGGACTGTATCTGCCTGCACAGGTATGGTCACAGATAAGACAAAGAAGCCCGGGTCAGTTGTTAACAGCTTCATACCCTGTAGCACATTAGTAGTCAAGGTAGGATCACTACTTCGCTTTAGATATGGATAAAATCAAAGAGATTGACCTGGGGTGACGTGACTGTCAAGGCTCTGAGGGCACCGATACCTCTTACTGCCCAGCACCTGCTGAGGCTCCCCCCACCCTGCCTACAGCCCAGGACCCCATGTCAGTCCCCCAGGGCCATCAGCCCCTGCCCCAGCGACGCCACATCAGGGCCACTCTGCAGCTCCCCACAGCCTTGCCCTGCCACGGACACCCTGAGCCAGGCCCACACGTGGGCCCAGATCCTGGCCCAGCCTCGGCCAGACCCCGCGGCCCTCTGTGGACACCCTGGGGCTGTGTCTGAGCCCAGCTCTCCTCACCAGGCTGATCCTGACCCCTGCCCACAGGCTGATGTCCCAGCCCAGCCTTGGCCTGTCCCCAGCCCCACAGGGGTGCGCGATGCCCTGGGCTGGGGGCTGCCCTGCTCCCGGCTGGAGTAGTGGGAATTTTGCTATTAATGGGGCAAGAACTCTATCCATAATTTTTATCTCTACATATGAAATCACACATTATATTTTCGACAGCATTATCTGCATCATTTACTGTATAAAACAGACAGCACATATGTTTCCAAATTTATTTTTGTTCCTGCTGTTCAGTGAGAGAAATTAATGTCATTCAATGCCTACTATTTGACCTGCCTATTGAAAGAAATTTAGGAATTTTTTAGGAACGTGTAATAACTTGCAGACATGGAGTATGTGCAGTTTCATGAAGAGAATTAAGTGTTATAGTTCAATGTTCTACTTTACTAGTGTTTACCTTCATTTGTTCAATTTTTCTGTATCCTGCAGGTATTTTCCATGGAATTCGCTCTCCACAGTTAAGCAAAGACAGTTCATGAAAGGCCTCCATAAAAAATCCTATATCTGTAAGTACTTTAACCTGTGAAAAAATAACAGAGCCTTTGATTTAAATAACTTCCAATTATTCTTGTTGCTCAAAATAAAATTTGCAGGTAGATTTGGCTACTGGAGTAGTACATTGATGGAGAATAAAAAAATAAAAAAAAAAAACCCAAACCTTATTCTTCAAAAACATGCTCCTGATAAAGGAAAAGAACTTAATTCATCTGGCTAGAGCTTTGAGTGTCATTCAGGATCAGCCTCTTATCAAAATCTGTTTCATAGATTTTACTCATCTTAGTCTTGTAGTACTCAGTTACTCTCCCTAACCCTTACCAGCATTTCCTGAAAATATGTAAAAGCAGTAATACTTTGACTCTTATTACAAGTTAGATTCCTTTAAGAAAAAAACAAGCGATTAAAAAAATCCAAAACAAAATGAACAAGCAAACATTAACGAAATGACAAGTCTGTTCTCAGAAGTCTGACAACTTAGTTCCACCATGATACTGATAATAAATCCAGAAGTGAACACTGTGAACAAAAAATCATTTATGTTTTGCACTTAAGAAAACATTTTAAAAAACGGTGGAACAAGATAAAAAATACCAAGTAAAAAGTTTGGATCTAAGAGGGAAAATCTTATGATCGTATATTTAAGGAGAATGCTTGTTAAATGGAGAGTAGAAAGAAATGTAGGACATTAACAATAAAACTGTACAAATAACTCTACATCATACTAAAATTGAGAGTATAAATAATAAATGTATTTAGAAAGCAGTCCTATTCTACAGTCTGTTGCACTAAGAAACGCAAAGCAACAGCTGAACTTTAAAGCGTTACTTTTTCATAGTAGGGATATATGAAGAAATATCAAATCAACTACATTTAACAAAGAAATAAAAGGTTTATTTGAAATATAATGTGCTGCGAGAAAAAGAAAGTTCATTTGATTACCTTGAAGATTCTTCCTTCAATACATTTTGCTGGGTCCTTACAAATCTCAGAAACAATGTATTGGTATAATGTGAACAATGGTAAAATCTGTAGGAAAACATGAGGTCATCTAGTTATAGATGTTATAAGGGGTACATTTATAGAAATGTAAATTGCAATTATATATCACAAACATATAGATAATACAGGAGTACTGCTTTCACTGTCACGTACCACGACTACTTCTCTTATACTCTATGAAGGATGAACATGTTAAAAAGCCCTTCAGCTGACTAAAGCTAAGCACTTATCTTATATGTCATTTACAATGTAGAAAGTGAAATTTCCCCAAATTATTCTCTGTGTTCAAGGTGGGGTTTTTTAATATATCATTATTGAGTAAACCTACTGGAAAGATGTTGATATAAGGGATTTCTAAAACTGTCTGCATTTTGATGACATAGTTTTTTCAGTACAGGTAACAGAATAATGGAATTCTGTAAGCTTTATAAAATAAGCACAATGGCGTCCTGAAACTAAGTGAAACAATACCAATTGTAAAATAAACTGGATGGTGATGAGGCTTATTGACAAATTTATTTGCATTCGTCTAAAATTGAAAGTTTTTGTAGGGATGACTAACCAAAACCATTTTAAAACTGAGTTCTAGGAAAGTATACAAACACTGTATTCATTATTATATTTCAGAAAAAGCAGATCCTTTCCTAACAGATGTATTTGTTTATTGAAAAATGAAAGAATTTCCAAAATTGAATTACTGTTCAGCTTTTACATTTTTTTTTCACTTTAAAATGTCCCTGAGCTTGGAAAATGCATTGTTACTTTTTTTTTTGTCAAATACACTTAGTTTTCGTAAAGTAGCTTAATACTTCTGAACTTGGATTACCAATGCTTGAGGCAAATGTTTTAATTGTACCCATACAGTTTCCAACTGATATTTGAAGTAGTTCAACAAAATTAGTCTTTGAAGTCTTATTTTTAATAAAACTTGAATCTCGATGTATATTTTGATTTGTGTCAAATCAACTTAGTGCCCACCATCCAAAACATTCACACACATTAAGCATTCAGTGGAAATGAAGCTCTC
>NW_009260667.1:2303356-2342111 GCF_000687185.1 Egretta garzetta
ATCTATATTCTGCTAGTACAAGTGCAGAAAGAATCAAAAATGTGCATGGCCACATGAAGCAAGCAGTCAGATTAAGTGTCCCTGCCTCCAGGTAACTGATCTCACTTGATGTCCCATAGTGAGGGCAGTTAGAAAAAGCTTAATAACAAAATGAACTCCAGGAAAGCAGGATGGGAAGAAGCACCAACAGGAGGTAAGACAGCCCCTTAGCATGAAGTTCCAGAAGAAATGATATCCAGCAAATGGCTTGCTGACAAAAAAGGGGTACCATCTGCTGCCTCCTCCTCTCTAAGTCCTCTTCCATCTCTCCCCCATAATCTCTTCTTACTCCCCTGCTGCCAGCCATGTGAGCTTTTGCCCTCCCTTGCACCATCTCTGCCACTTGCGGGACGTTCCCGTAAGTGGATTCAACTTATTAAAGCAGGAGAAAACTCTACTTTTTCTGCTGGGGAGTTTTCTATCATGCTGTGAGTTGATTTATGGAGGTATACAATAATCGCCTGACACAAAAATCTTTTAGAGCATACAGGAGCAAACAGGAACAGAGGTAAATTGCAGCTTTTTCAGTACTAGTAAGCAATTCAATCTATTGCAATGTACAGCACTGCACCTTTGAAAGAAGTTGGATTAAAGTAGAAGTGGTCAGTCATTAAAGGGAGGAAATAAGCACATGATCAACATAAAAGGGAAGCTGTAAAAACACTCCACACAGAGAGGAATAAGAGAATGTGAGAAGGAGAAAGGCAGAAGGGATTTTTGGTTACTGTATGTGAAAGTAAATTTACTGAGAGCATTCTGGACATACTGCTTTTAAAGTAATTCTCAGTACACTGTATTCCAGACTGTATATAATGGGAAATTTCCTCTAATATGCCTAAGCTAAGTGGACCATGCATTGTCATCTTCCTGAATAAACAAGTACCCTGTATATTCTAAAAATTGTAGGCAGCAAGCTATACCTTGTCTCTATCTCAGTGCCACAAAACCTAACCATATAGGTATTTTTGCTAGAGCTTCTGAGGTATCTCATAAGTACACCCACACAAAAAAATAAGACTTGATGTCATAAAGTTAATTTCCAAAGTATAAAAATAATACTTACTATTAAATTTTGTTTTGCACAATATAGTTCAAACATAAGGAAATTCAGACTTGCAACTACAGTAGAGATATCAGCTCTGTAGCGATCAGAGAACAAGTCAATACCAGGAATAAGCATATTTGTTTCATACTGTGCAAAGTCACAGTCAGACATTGGATGAGGAAGAGAAGCTCTAAACAGGCTCTGAAAGTAAAAAAAAAAAAGAACTACTTGTGAAAAGATGTATAGGCATTAGTGAAACACTATAAAACTCCAACCCTTGAGACTCATAAATGATACTCAGTCAATGTCTTAAATATCAGTTGTTTCCAGACAAAACCATGAAAAATCTTTTTAGAAAAAAATGCTGTATGTGTGAACTTGATGGAGAAAAAAAAATCAGGCTGTAAATAGTCTAAGGACAGTATTTCATAGAACAAGGAAAAGAGAAAAACTAATCTAGGTGTAGAAAAATAATCATGAAAGATTCCTCAGCAAGTACTCCCCAGGTAATGAAAAATCTTCCTAAAGAGCCAGTAGTGTTTCTCTCAGATTCCAAGTCAAAGCATCCCAAATAAATCTCCGAAAGCACTGGAAAAAAACTAATAAATCAGTAGGGGTGACTAAGACTTATTAGATAATTCTTAGGATAAGCCTCTGATCAGCAGACAGGAAGCACTTAGTAATTTATTCAAACACCTCCATAATCAAGGAAAATGCACAGGAAAAAATTGTTGAGATGATTCTGGGGATGTGTTCAAACATTTCCTTACCAGTCTGAAGATGTTTCATGGAAAATGTCTTCCATCAGAATAAAAATATTTTCCCCACAAGCTAAGAAAGCTAGTTTGATTTTACTTAGCCCTAGGTCCTTGCCTCGCCATCACCTCAGCCATCATTTCTAGGAGAGTTGCTGACTTTAAAGCCATTTAAAAGCTAGTTCCACCCTATTTGTGCCTTTAACTAGGTCAGCTAGTGCAGCTTAAATCATATAACTTAAAACTGATGCAAACTTCAAGGAAGTAACTTAAATGTTCCTCCTTTAAAAAGGAAGGAGTGCTAACATTGTCTCTGATGTTGGATATTCCTTCCCAACTGTGTTTATCTTCTTGTAATTAGCAATGACATGCTAGAGAAATATGCATTTACATACTCAGATCTGAGATATTAATAAGCCTAAAGCCTATACCAGAGGTGGAATTTAAATAAGGTTATAAAAGCTTTCCAAATCAAGGAACAAATTATGGGCTTGAACTTCGCAAGGTACAGTGACAGTAATTGATTATATTTTTCAAGACACTCACCCTGCAAGCTGCTCCTACCCAATTAATATCAGACCCACTTCAGTCAAGTCACAATTATTTCTACCATTACACAACTGGAACAAATGCTTACTACTATTTCTGTCAAAAGGAGGAATCAAAATTGTTCAGCTTTGTACCACCAGCAATTACAGTGGCTAGGAGCTAGTCAAAATTCTCCTTTACCTTTATTTCTTCAACTTGTTCTCCCTTTGCTGAACTTAACAAGGTTTTAAATGTGGCCTAGCACAGGTCACGCAGTCACAACCCTGGCTGGCACAAGATGCTAGAAAGTGGCAGTAGTTTGTTTTGGGAGCAGCCAACCAACTTCCCAATGCTGCACTGGGATGAGTAAGCATTGACCCCAGTGGAGTATGACTGGCAGAATACTTGCAGTTCTTTTTCCTATACCACTTTAGCTACTGGTTTCTTAAAACGTCCTTTTAAAAGTAAATTGAAACCCTTTTTCCCTCTATAGTTTGTTTCTTAAAGTGTGCAAACTTAATTTTAATGATCTTAATTTCTTTTAAATGAAATGGAATCATTTTACTATCCTCTCTTTTTAGAGCAAGCTGCTTATAGAGCTGAGATTTTTAGCATTACAAACCAATATTTTTCAATGCTAAAAATTATTTTAAAAATTCTTTTTCTAAAAAGTCTGTTCTCTGGGTTTAAAATTTATGGCAGTATGTGAAGACTCTGTACAGATCTGACAGAGAGCACTCTGCTATTGTTGATGCCATCCAGCTCTTCCTGAGCAGAACACTTCAAGAGAAAAAAAATATATTTGACTGCCAAATATTTTAGCCACCTTCACTTTTCAGTACTTCATTATTTCTCTGAGAGACTAGACTCTTATTGAAGTGATAATTTTTTGGCTATAATACAGGAATAATGTTAAAAAACAGAGAATAAAAACATAGAATTTAATGTGCATAAATTGTCAACTACCTCTGATCTCCAGTTTTCCTTTACAATCAAAATAAAAAGAGAAATATTGTAATATAGTGTTATTGAGATTTAAATTTTAGAAGCAATTTGTCAACTTCATGAATTCTAACTGAAATTGTATTCTTACCTTAAAAAGTATGGCAGAAAAATAGCAGTATTTAGTTCTCAGTCTGATCTGTGATGTTGTTATATACCTAAAGTATAACAAATAATAAGAAATATGAATGTGGACATCAATATAAATTATTCAAACTCTTTTTTTAACCTAATATAATAATGATACTAGCACAACCTAGATGTTTTCCATATTGGAAAACAGCTGCCTGTTCTGTAGATAGATGCTCATCCATGTCATGCAAAGAAAGAAGCATTTGACCAAAGACATACCTAGAAAAAGGAAGTTGTCTGGATTCTCTTTAAAGTTAAAGGAGAGAAATAGTGCTAAATTAATCTCATACAGAACTAGAAAGATAAAGTAGGTCAAGCAACTCACACCTTAAAGTGTATTTCTTTCCATAAAGGAAGCCTAAGGTAACTAGCACATGTGGACTTTCACATGGTAGGAGTCTAGCCAGATTAAGTGAATCCCACACAGTACCTCATCAGAGCTTTAAACCATCCTGGCAGCAGGGTACTCCTCTGATATACAATATTAGAAACCTTTAATACAGTATTAGAATCCTTTAGTCTGTGTTTTACAGCCTGAGAAAAATTTGCTTTAGAAAGAGCAACTCAAGGGAAAGGTGTCTGACAACCCAAGTCAGGTCTGAATAGAAAAGATCTGCCTGAAGGAGAAGCCATGAGGATTTGGAATAGACAGATTAACGGTAAAGTGATAGAATGCAGTGCAGCAAATATGTGCCAGAAGCACCTGTAAAAGCAGCTAGGGATTTGGTCTTGCCTAATTGTACCTGAGATTGTACCACAGCTCAGAATTAGAAGAGCTGTGGTTTAGAATCAACTTAAACTCACTCCTTTTCCTCTTGGGTACTATTTCTGAGTGTGGCAATGACATTTCATCCTGAAATACCCATGCTAATACTTTCAAAGCTACCTTGGTTTACAGATATTTTACAGTGCTGTTGATATGACCTGCTTCTCAGGTAAGACAGTTTACTCAGATGAAGCTCTGCCCTTTCATGGGTATGATGCTTCTAAGATCATTCAAAGCTGTCTTAGATATTTCTATATTTTATATTTTGTACATTTTTATATTGTACAATATGTTGAGGAACAGCTCAGAATTACATCCACAGTGTTTTACCAGCAGTCAAGGAGTACTGGACAGAAATATTTATTGATGGTAGACTTTAATACGGTAATTCAAATTTCATTTAGTTGTAATTCACCAGAAAATGAGTACTTTAGGCAGTAAATCTGCCCTCAAGATACATTAATATTTAATATGTGCAATGACTTGGGAGATGTGATATTTCAATTGAAAATCAATATGACTGTAAAATCCTTGCGCTTATGACTTTTTATCATTTTGTTTTATTTCAATGATCTCTCCATGTAATATACAGCTGCAATTATGATCAAAGATGAGCACTCAAGAAAAGGGTAAAAACAATATTCTCCAAAAGAGCAACTTTATTCCTGAAAGGAAAAATTCCTCTGCTTTTGATGAACCTTTTTTATAGCAACTTGTTAGTGTTTTTAAATTAATTTCAAGTTGCTTACTGTCCTGGATGAGCAATTTGTTTAAAATATGAAAGAAATACATAAATAAAATACTTACTGAGCTATCTTAGCCACTAAGACTGCTGCATGTAAACACCCCCAAACTCCAGCCTGAGAAAGAAATTTCTGACTAATATCAGTCACTTTTCCAACTGCAAAGCAATCTGTAGTGTTTTTTGGAAGACCTAACTCTTGCCAGTTGTCAAGAGCATCAGCAATGTTGAGTGTTTCATCAAGGGCTTGACACCAATATTTAAAAGCAGCTCTGTAACACATAAAAAATGTTCTCATCATATTGCTGACATTTTCCAAAGTGGAAGATAAGATTTGCTTCATTTTACCTTTATTGCCTGAGATATAACTAATTCTGATTAGGTCAAAAACTGAAATACAGTTTCTATAACACAAAAAGATACCATTCCTCGTCAAGAAACTTTTTGGGACTTATACTAAAATCAAATGTCAAGCAATAGATATTACTTCTTAAAAACACAGAGATATGCTTAATTAATTTGCTTAATTGCAATTAGCTAGATATGAAAAAATAAACAATTTCTAGAAAAAAAGCCTCTCAAAATATAGCTAATAGTGAGTTAGATGAAAGAAGTTAGATGGACTTGAGGACAGCACAAAAACTTACAAGACAGTTGAAGGGCATATGAATGCAAATTAAAAAAAAAAAGAAACAATGCTCTTTTTTTAATCCAATAACTACGTACCTCTTGTTTCCAGAATAAAAGTGAAGATTTCCAAGTTCATGTAGAGCCTGAACCTTGAGGTCTCTCTGGTTGTTTATTTCAAGGATTCCTGTTATTTATTTTTTAATCAATTAGAAAAAAATATTGTCACATCATTACATCAGTTACTGAATCTTGAACAAATTTTGCATGAGAAGTAGACATGCATTCACATGTAATTCAGTGCCTGTTTTTTGAGAGATTTATTAGGCTTATATATTTTCTCTTCAAATGTACAATTTCTTATTTCTACTAACTTTAAAAACAGGAGTAGGATGTATTTATGGACCTGTTTTTTCAGACTTCTCACATCTCTGCCCCTTCAAGAGGTAAACTGGGAAGCAGGCCGTTGGCCCTGCTAAACAACACTGCCTGGATAGAACACAGCAGCATCTGGCTCAGTTCTGGATTGCTTACTTCAAATAAAACCACTGAGGGCATCTTCTGACCTGCTACACTTCACATATTTTATCATACAGCAAAAACAGGTAGTAGTGCTGAGCTGCAACTGTATGAGTAAAGCCATACTAGAATGTAAAATGGAAGCCAAGCAACTAGGTCTCATCTTCAAATGCACAGGATCCGAAAGGTCTGTTTGCTAGAAAAAAACTATCATGGAATTAAAATGAATCTGCTAAACATTACAGCAGACTTTTAGTTTGGGATTAATCAGTATAACACCACTGAAGTAATGCTTTCTCATAAAATGAGCTAACTGTAGAGGTTATGAACCAACAAGTGGCTTGTTTAGGATATAATGCAGATTTTCCGATTCAACAGAAAGGTTGTGTATTTCTGGAAACCAGCTTTCAGATAGTAATGGCTGTCTGACAAAGAAAAATAACACTGGAATAAACTTATATGAACACAGATAGGCAGTATGATATTACATCTTAGCTGTAAACAGAAATTTATGAAAAATAATTACCAATTGTTTGTTCATAGGAAGAGATAATTACTGAAAGCTGTGACTGTGGTATTGGTTTACTCTCAATGATACTGGAGAAATTAAATTTTTCTTGAGAAATGTCACGTGGTGTTGGTAGAAATATCAGTTCAGCTCCCACATTAAATTCCAGCTTTCTGTTAGAAGAGATATGACTGCTGATTGCTCTTCCAGCATTTTCTAGACCAGAAAAGGGATTTATATGATCAGTTTACAAAATTATTACACTATTTCCAGCACCACAAATATTTCCAAACCACATTACTCAAACAAATATACAATTCCTGTGTACCCTATTTTTATCTGATTTCCTATGCTATGATTCTGTCTGTGTGTCTCCTAATTAAACTCATTGGACATAACTCATTGGTCAGCGCAACCAAATGAAAAAATGTGCTCCGTTAGAGAAAATAAACTTCAGAAGATCTGCCAGTCAGTCCTCTGACAGAGGTTTGGCTGCCAACAGACAAGTGACATAAGTGCATGAAAAAAAAAATTATCATCCAACCATGAGACACAAATCATAGGAAATCAGGCTTAGAGCTTGTGCTTACAGAATTTCATACATAACTTTATACTTTATGTTTTTTCTAATTGTCTTTAACAACTAAAATCTGAATTTAAAGAAATCTATTCCTTTCACTCTTTACTATTTTAACCCATATACACTTTATTGAGAAACACTTCAATAAATAACTCACCTTGTGTATGTGCAAGAAACAATGAAAGTAGTTTCCTGCTGTGTCTCAGTGCTCTGCTGTGGTATTTAGATTTTTGTAGAGTTTCTCGAAAACATTTCAGAGTATCATTCACATCAAGAGGTACATAAACTAGGGCTTTTGCTTGACTGCAATCTAAAAGGAATTAATAATTATGGAGAACAAATTTGCATTACATAAACATATATATAAATATAAATATATAAAAAACACCTTGCAAAACATATATTTGAAGAATTCTACAACTTCAAAACTAAAATATATTAACATAATTGTCACCTTTGTTTCCTATTGGATTATGAATTAAAGCAAAATTATTAACCACCAGGAACACTTCTGAGCATTTATCTCTTTTTCAGTATTACATTTTAGTTGTTATGTGACATCTATATTCCCTGAATTCCATCTGCCCTAGGCATGCCTCAGTTCAGCTCTCTGCTCTGAATTCTGGTGTCTGAACTCTGGAAACAAATCATTTACTACAACTGCTGATCCTGTTTACTACAATTACCATAGTTTCTGTGTACCAAACCTGTGAGTTGGCATGCTCTCTCCTCTGAATGCCAAATATTATCTACTCTTCTTACATACAGCATTATTTATTGTTTAATTACTTTCCTCAGCTGAATTCAACACAAAGCCTCGTGTGCAATGCGTTCACATATGTGTGATATGAGGAACTATGCTTTACAAACTTCCATTAATGACTATAACAGTTTAATCCTGACTGAAAAGAACAACTGTGGGTAAAAGAGATGTTTTGTCACCTTGTAGTTCACTTCAGTCATTCTATTGATTCTATTGATAACAGTGCAGGCTCACATTAAATTCTGGGTATATTGCTGGATATCCAACAACACTGACGGAAAACTGGACCAAGACTACTAAGCTCACTCTATGTACTGTAGGTCATCTGGCATCTAGATGACAGCTGCTTTTCTCGGCTTCAGATACAGTCTGAATATATTTGGAAAGGTCTTGACAACATTGCTATCCATCCAAAATATCAAGAATAATAATTTGAAGACAAAACTGAGTTTATGTTAAAAGAAACAGATTATAGGAGCAGTGGAAGACCTACAATAAGGAGGAAAACAAAACAAAAAAATATCCAGTATGAAAAAAATGAAGGGTTTGGGGAGAAAAGAGAACTCATGATACCAAAATGTGCTCTGACCTGTATAATCATTTTTCATCTCGGGACAGAAAAAGCGTCCAGGAAAAATCCGTTCACTAGCAGAATGGGCAACAGGCAGCTGTAATTTCTGCCCTATGTAGTTTCTGCAACTCATCTAAAAAGCAAGTTTTGTTTCATGATAATTGAGTAATATTCAGAAAAATAAGTGTTTGGTGCTTAAAGTTAAGTATCTAAATACTCAGTCATATGACAAAATAAAAGAAGACTAATTTACAAAGACACCGATGACCCATAACTTGTACCCTTGTCAGTAAGAGGTGAATCATTCACAACACGTAAATATTGCATATAACATATAAGTGTATAGATATTAATGAATTAAGCATGTATCTAATTTGGTATTTGCCATAATCGTGAGCAACTCATTCAGAAAATATTCCACCTTTCTTTCTCTGGATAAATGCATGAATGCAAAGAACCTGTCAGTCTAAGTATGCCTAAAGGGCCTGCTGCCCGTACAGCACAATGTAAAGCTGCATAGGGATATACAGAATAGCTCCAAGCAAGTAACAGAAGCAGTCTAACCTTGTCAGAGAAGCGAACTTCCAGACTTCAATAAAGGACTAATCCAGCACAGGCATTTTTTTTTTTGCTAATGTAGCTACATCACTTCAGAAGAAAAAGAACCAATTCAGAGCTAGTTCTAGAGTCTCTGAATGGCACTGCATTGTGAAATGTAGCCGTATCCTCCAAACTTCTAACTCAGTGATGTCTTTTTTGAACAATCCTTATTGCTATTTAAAAAATTTATTCTGTGAGTTGTCTTTTAAAACTATTATTACTTTTCCACATTGCTCAGCTTACAGCAGCATGTGGTGGTTTGCCACGTTGCCCCTTTATTAGACGAAGGACTATGTTCTGAACAGCAGGGCCTGAAACAAGTCAGCAGGACACAGCCTTACAGAGAGATGAGACAGAGTACCTCAACCGCCCTTTGCCAGTCCAGAGTGCCTTCTGAGTTCCTGCAAGCCCTGGGCAGCAGTGTCCTGTCTCTAGGCAAGGCAGTGGCTCCTGAACCCCCAAGTTCATGTTCAGAACAAACCTGTTTGGAATTCCAAACCCCACTTTCCCCCCTCTCCTTCAAGTCCTTTGTTTATATTAGTAATAGAAACATATTAAAAATATCAACAATGCGACTGACTTTAGCAAAACTTGTGAGAAATAAACCTCAGGTTAAAAAAAGGAAAATCCTAATTTTTAATAGCTAATTCCATGAAAAATTTCCAAGTGCCAATGTCAGTTTACTAAATATATAAATCCATGGCTTTTAATGGGAGGAACTTGATGAGCAGCTTAGGGCTTTTTGTTGGTGATCAAGTTTTTAAAGTTTTTTATTGGTATTGTCAGTATTTGGGTTAACTCAATTTGATTAATTTCGGCCTTCAGGAGCAGTGTTCCAATGCAGAAACAAAGCAGTCTCTTTGTATTTAATTTTAATTAATCACAAGGATTGCACAAGATCCAAATATTTTTTTTCAGGTAAAAAGAGCGGCATCAAGAACTAACATGGAATTAGATTAAGGCTCATAATATGGAATGGGTACATTATGCATGGAAGTATGTTCTCTGGGTCATCAAGTCTGGACCTCTGCTGCTGCTGCTAGGATCATGTCATATAAGCCTTTTCATGCACTTCAGTAAATTCTGTTCATTAATTTATGATTTACTATTTGTGAACATTATGAAAAAACATCAATCTAATCAGTGAAAGTACTTCTCTATATTTAGCTCACATAAAGACTCAATGCCCAAAAAAGAAATCTGTGGTTCACCTTATATGCATTATCAGACAGATATTTTAT
The DNA here is from genome assembly GCF_000687185.1 of Egretta garzetta. Classification (NCBI taxonomy): domain Eukaryota; kingdom Metazoa; phylum Chordata; class Aves; order Pelecaniformes; family Ardeidae; genus Egretta; species Egretta garzetta. Next base: position 2,313,775 of record NW_009260667.1, read on the forward strand.
GAAATGAGATTCATGGCTGTCTGGGCCACTGAACTGCTGTATCCTTTCCAGCAGCTGCCTCTGAGCATACACCAGCAGCGGACTCACTTGTTCTGCATATCTCTCACTAAAAAAAAAGCAAGTATAGCAATTAAGCAAAATAATGGTATATTTAACTATATAATATTTCTTTTTAGTTTTTATGAGAGTTGGAGTAACTTACTGTGTAAATACGTTAAATTGTACAGCTATGTGTACCAGTGCTTCCCACTTCTTCATTTGATATAACAATTCTATTGTTTTAAGAATCAGATTACATATCCATTTCAAATCAACCACATTCACATCATCCAGGGGAGACTGTGGATGGAGATTAGAACCACCATTCTCATCCATAATACCTCCTAAGCAACCAGGAATGCAGAAATCTCCTTCAGGATCCACGATCTACAGTGAAGAAACATTATTCCACCTGTTATTTTCAAACTTGTTTTTAGGACAAATCAAGTTATACAGATTAGAGAATACTGTAGTCTTCTACAAACTTGCTACAGAGAATAACTTGGAGATATCAGAATATAATGCAAGAGAAAGAAAACTATCTCTACTAAAGATGTGATAATAAAGAGTATACTGTCTTGATAAAAACGATTTTTACCTTAAGAGACCTGCTTGCGTGTAGTTCAGTTATCATATCAATGATCATGTCTGATGCCAAATAAAATGGCAACCAGATGGTGTTCCGAAGAAAACCCCTGGTAATGGGAAATGCATCCGTATGGCAATGTGAATGGTTAGCAATTAATTGTAATTCTTGAGTATAGTTCCAAAGTTCTCGACAAGCATTTTGAAGCAATGTCCAGTGGCCACCACGGTGAGCAAGAACCTATGTATATCATTCAAAATATAATTACACTTTGGAAATACAGAAATTAAAAGCTTCGTTCTTCTATTGCAAAGCTTAGGTATAAGTAATCTTTCAAAATGGCAGTCTGTTGATCATCCTTAATGACAGATCATTCAACATTTCAATTGATATAAAGCATTATAGAACCTTAATTTGGAAATTTTCATAGAAGCACTAATTTACAATTGAATTTAATTTTTGCTTTTGGTGTGAGACTAAGAAATCAAAATTAATTCACACCACCTATACATGTGGTTTTATTTGGTTTTAGAAGGGTTTATGGGAACAGTAGTCAGCCTGCATTTCCTTTCAATCACTGGTCCTTCTGTTTATACTACCCAAGGCATTCACTAAGACCTGTAAAGGGAAAGGTAAGTCTGCAAGTATTTTCAGAAAGATTTAACAAACATGAGAAGGAAAGTTACAAAGACTAAATGAAAAATAAAACATTTCTATAAATTATTATATGTTTGATAGAAATACACATTATGATAGGTGATATGCCTGACATTTCATACGCTGTACTTGCACATTCTGCATAAGATGAGAAATCATTGCTTTTTCCCACTGAGGTTTTTTTGAAGTTTCTGAAGTGTGGGGCTTTTTAATGTAGAAAGTAGTAAGTATTGTAATGCAATGCTTAGTAATAAATAAAATGCTTAATAAGAAAGCGTATCTTACCACTGCTCTTCTTAAATGCAAAAAGATTTTTGTATAATGCTCCAGTAAAATAGTATTTGACAGAAACCGGTTGCATTCTTTGGGGGAATGAGAGATGGATATTTCTGTATCATTTACTGTTTGAGTTTGAGGAGTATCTGTTCCACTCAGTTTAATGCTCTGCTCAGGAGAGTTATCTGTACCCGAAGACAAAAAGTTCACTAGTTAAAAATGAGTTAAAGTTCTCAAAAAATAAAAAATTAAATTTTATCACCCAGCTAGGATTTTCCTGTGGCAGCTAAATACTTAAATGTTAGGAAATGCCAACGTTAAGGTTATCATATTCATAAGGTTATGATATTTAAAATAGAAGATGCTTTTTCTTAAGCGTTGGGAGAAGCAGGGATAAAAACAAGTTTGAGCAAAATAATGTGTACCAAATAGCTTTCAGCCTCAAAGCCAAAACACAACCCTCAGAGAAGTTAAGTTTTGCCACCATCTGGCAAACTCCCAAGAACCTTTCTGAAACTGTGGCCTCTTAAAAGGAGAAGTTAGGAAGAAGGGAAGATTTCTGACAAATTATGTGGCATGTGTAGAATTGCTTCATTATTTTATTCAATACCAAACATCTTCCAAGGGGAAACACAAAGGTTCATGGCAGCGGGATACAGTAATATCTGAGCTGTAGGTTTCAGGCAGAAGCTAATTTCAAGCTGAACAGCATTTGAACTCTATGGCAAACTACACACTTCATTAAATTCTTTCACTGAGAATTGCTGCAAAGGCTAGGAGGCAGTAAACAGGATTTTCATTAGTTTTCAGCAACTTTCAGTGATTCGGTTCTCAGTGACTTGTAAGCTGGTTTTTGTCACACCTCCTTAGAAAAGGCAATGAGGACGGTTGATTCCTAAGGAAGTCCTACACAAAATGATAGAAGAATTTTGCTCTCTACAGCTGTGGCAAGAATGTGTTCCCTGAAGTGCTATCGAAAAGACGAGGCTTGTGATCTCTTCTTGAACTTCTGGTGGCTAGGCAGACTACTTTGCATAGACTTGTATGTTATTGCCAACATCTGAGGTAATCCCAGTCCTATATTTCACAATTTGGCTCCTCCTGAAACCTTGGAGGATGTTATTGAAAATAGATGGCATAATAGAACAGTCAAATGTGAAAGACAGTTGAAGTAAAAGTGGTAGAAGATAAAAGATTGATCCTGAGGCACCTCTGCCACAGGAAAACTCTGGGAGCAAGTATTAGAGAAGGAAACCTAAATTATTCTACTTGAAATTTGAAAGATAATAATAAACTTCTGTCTGTAATTTTAAGATTTACAGAATGACCCAGGGAATTATTGACCTGTTACAAAATCTAAACGAAACAACAGATGAATTAACAACCACAGAAACTGATAAAAATTATCATTGCATTTAGAATAATCTGTGATATTATGAGTTTAATAGGTCTAGGTAGTGTAGCTTCTGCAAACCAAAAGCTAGTATCACTAATTTATTAGAACTTATAAATTGTAAGTATAGGATGAAGAATAACCACTTGATAAAAGGGGCTACAAAAATGATCCGAGGGCTGGAGAACCTCTCCCACAAGGACAGGCTGAGAGAGTTGGGCTTGCTCAGCCTGGAGAAGAGAAGGCTGCAGGGAGACCTGATTGCAGCCTTTCAGTACTTAAAGGGGGCCTATAGGAAAGATGGGGAAAATCTTTTTAGTAGGGCCAGCTGTGACAGGACAAGGGGTAATGGCTTTAAACTAAAACAGGGTAGGCTTAGACTGGATATAAGGATGAAATTCTTTACAATGAGGGTGGTGGAACACTGGAACAGGTTGTCCAGAGAGGTAGTGGAGGCCCCATCTCTGGAAACATTCAAGGCCAGGTTGGACGGGGCTCTGAGCAACCTGATCTAGTTAGCGGTATCCCTGCTCCTGCAGGGGATTGGACTAGATGACCTCTAGGGGTCCCTTCCAGCCCAAAACATTCTACAATTCTATGAAAAAGTAACATATTTATCAATATGCTCAGAGTTATTATAAATGACCCATTATTGACTATGACTTCTTTTATACTAGGTATGCCAAAAAGAGAAAATACAGAGGACACTTTGGAAATACAGAAACACCTCTTTAAATTGTCATGACTGTTTTTCCAAAGCTGATGTGGAGAACTAATGATGGAGGTCAAGATAGAAATTAAGAGAAAGAAAAGGTTAAATTGAAACTGATTCCAGTTATGCACCCATTAAAAGTTCTTACAAGTTTGTTTTTCGGTCATTCCTGACTTTTTAAGGAGAGTAGGAGTTGTTGTTTTCAGGTTATTCTCTACAGCTTCTCTCACCACAACAGTGCCAGAATTATTTAATGAGAATATTTCAGGATCCAAAATATCGTAACTGCAGAATGTGAGAAAAAGAAGAAAGCACAAAAAAAACCCCAGATACAATATTTAAGAGTTTTGATATGCACACACACAATTCTCAAAAGTGAGTTTTGATTACTTTCCAGCAGCTTTAGGAATCAGAAATAATGAATGATAGCCAAAAGTTATAAGGAACCAAAAAATAGCACAGTATAGTGTATTTCAAAACTTTCATCTGATGGTCAAGTAAGCAACCAAAAACATGCGTGTTACTTGCCACATGATGGAAAGCAAAACGTGTTACACAGTAAATCAATTTGCATTTAGAAGCTGAACTGTTCATATGACAAACTGACTGATGATATTGTAATTCAGAGCTATTTGCATTAATGGCAATAACACAATAATCTTTATTAATAGTAATCACTGATAATGCAGTAAGATATACCTGTCCAGATGCTGTGAACCACAAATTCCAATGTTATATTGCTCTTCCAGCTTCTTTTTAAATAAGTAGTAGTGTGCAACTGCCAGATAGATATTCATCTGAGACCTCCAGGGCATCTCTTCAAGACACATTTGATGAAACTTCTTTCGGTTTAAGTAATTATTCACAATTGGTTTCAGCAGTGCCACTAAGGTGTGATGAGCTACTTTGTGCAACTCTTCCTTGTATTTCCTAAATCAAAAAAAAAGGAGCAAAAAATGAAACTGTGTTTTCTTGAAGTTCTAGAAAAGCAAATCATGGTACAGATACACAGAAGTATCCCACTGCATATCCACAGACTTGTATTAACTCAGAAGCATATGACATATTTCTAGCAAAAGGATGTTTGCTCCAGTCAAGAAAAGCAATTGTGCTTTCCTTCAAGTGCACACAAAACACACTAAATCCTATCTTATATTTTACCAACTTCCATAAGATATTTGTCTTAGTACTTACAAAAAGTTTAACTCTGTGTTTGAAGTTATTTGTACCTGAATCATCCAAACAGATTATTATAGCAAATACAATGTACTTCACACAGTCTGCTCAGGAGATGGAGGGTCTACTATTGTACTATAAATTTGGATTGTTCTTTTTATTGCTATGTTTTGGTAGCTAATCATCCTCAATGAGAAGAAAATTTTTTATTTCAGATTTGGATGCCTGGCTTTAATTTCCAGCTGTAGATTTTTTTATGTTTCTCTGCCAGATCAAACAATTCTGTATTACCTGGCACACATACAATGCTGTAGTCAAATAAAATCTCATTTTTTCTTTTTTATAAACTGTAAACTGATCCCTTTATCAGTCTAAAGTATTTTTCTGCTTGTTTTCCACCTTTAAAATGTGAGCAGAACAGTACACCATATGCAATGCTGATTATATTATATAGCAATATTATTATGTAAGATACAAAAAGAGTAGCTGAAAAAGTAAAAAGCCCAGGATAAGTTAAACATCTCTCTACCACTGAAAGCCATGAAAATCATCTTAAGTAAGGTGGAAAAATCCATCAAGGAGGAAAAATGGACCGTTTAGGTAAATACTTAGAAGATAGTGTATGGAAGACTTTTTTGAGGTTCTTTATTTAAAACACTTCCAGAATCAGTTCTGAGATTGCTTATATTCAGATATTTTGAGTTTTCTACTTGCTAACTGCTGGAAGAATAAGTTACCAAAGCACCAGGTAATGAATACTACCAATTTGTTTACCTCAGAAGGTATCATTATTAGTGAGTTGACCAAATATATACAATTATCTGCTCAAAAAAAGAGGTGAATTGATTTTCACCTGTTTCTATCAAGAAACAGTTTTCTGAAAGCTACAGAACAGATAATCCAAAAAGACTAGAAAAAGGATGTCAAAAATCACTCTTAAACTACCTAAAACATCAGGAACAAATAAAAATTCTTTATTAGATTTCTAACGTAGTTTGAAAAGCATTACAGTACATAGATTAACACAGCTTTTCCACCATGATGAATCGACATGCTCAAGCTAACACAACTGAAATACAGTCTTTGCTTATTAATACAAAGACTTCAAAATCTTCAACAGTTATTCTCCAAAACAGAAATTAGGTAGATTTTGTTCTGTTGAGCGGAAGGAAATTTTATACTTTTATACCAAACTAAAACAGAAAAGTGAGTGGACTGTGCACAAATTAATCCCTTTGATAGAAGAAAGTTTTAAAATACACACTTAATTGTAAACTAAATCTCAGTCAAAATATTTTGGTTCTGTATATGTTCATTTACCTTTGTGCTTCTGAAGAATTCACTGTGTTTGGATGCTTCATTAAATACTGTCTAAGAGTCTGTCTTTTTCGAATAGGACTCGAGGCTTCTTTTCTTGGTTTCTTTAAAGTTGATGCCTCTGGTTTCTTTAAAGGTGAGGTCTCCATAGTCTTTAAAAAAATCTTCCATTAAAATCTTAAGTATACTTCAAATACTTATTTATACCTACATTATCAATTATTTGAGGTATACAGTGGTTCAGCTTATGCAGGAACAGAACAGAACAGAAAATAAATTCTGGAACTGTTTGTCAAAATAAGACAGCAAAAAAAATATTTAATATTCCAGAAAGCTTTACAATTTTTCTGGAAGGTATATGTCAAATGCCTGACCCTAAGAAGCTAGTCAGGTCCCCAAATACTTTCTTTCATATACCAGTGTTCTTCACCTCAAAAATAAAGATAGTTCTTTTCCACTTATTATAAATAGCAAAACTTTGCAATGCAAAAACTGAGACAGAAAACCCTTTCCCTGATCTATCTCAGATGATAACAGTATAACAGCATTACTAGAGGGTTACGAGGAAGAAAACTCCTTCTCCAAAACAATACAAATCCATTAAGATTATTCTTACCTTCCAATAAAATCAAAATTTTTCTTTTGAGTTCTGAACAAAAAGCCTTTACTGTGCAATTAGAATATCTGCACAAGGAGTTAGTCATGAACAAAAAGTGTAAGTACAACATATTGTACAAAAAGGGCTAAACTGATCTCCTTTTCTTAATGTGATGGTACCCAAGGCATTTCCTATTAACATATTGCTTTTTTTAAAGGGATTTGATGAAAGGCAAGTTTTCATGGATTTTGAATCATCTCAAATTCCTCACAACTGTTGGTCTTTCAGGTAAATCCAATGCCAACTTTTCTTCCTGGTTTTAGGACTGCAGAGGTGAGCTGAGGACTAGAGTTTGTATCCCAAATTTTAGCAATTATGCATGTCTCTAGCTGAGATTTTTATGAGACAGCTCTTAAAAATTTATTTTTGCATTTATGGTATCGCTGCCCAGTAAAGTCATACATGACTCCTTAAAAATAAAACTCACTTTCTGAAACTCCACAGCTCCTGTAGTGTGTCTATCTGTGCCTTCTGACACAGTGGGAGAACTTGTTTCTTGTTTTGAAACTCCATTGATACAGAGAAGGTGGGCATTCCTCCTGACAAACAAATAATGTTAGCATCATCATCATCATCATCATCATCATCATCATCATCATCACCATCATGTTAAACTCCTTTCATAGTTAAAGGGTTATCTTTGGGAACAGGTAGAGTACAAGCAATTCCTATTTCATTGGGAGTTTTAAATTCATCAGGTTTTCTTTCCTTTTTCACTTCAGAAAACAGCAAATGCTCACTTTCAAGGTTTATTACAGAAATCTGTATTTATAGGTAACAACTATCTCACCTTCCTAACTCCTAGTAAAACAAAAGTTTGCTTCATTACCCAAATTCTACTATGGAATTCTGCAAAGAACTTCTTCATGTCCAATTTTTTTGGTCTGTTGCAACAGGAATTCCTGTTCCCTATAATATAACTCCTTTTCATTGATTATTTGCCTTTCAAATTTTAGAAATACTGATGTGCGTTTTTAACAAAGTTATAGCTAAATTTCTTTTGGATCCTTTTAGGTAAGTGTCTACAATTTTATTCCACTTATCTTTTCAAGTATGGAATTTTTTTAGACGCTATAGTAAGCTCTGATCAGATTGCTTTTTATTTAACCCAACAAACTTTTCTGTTATCCCACTGCCTCATAATAATATGGCAAATGGCCATATTATCAAGTGGTTTCTGTGGAAAGGGATATCCTGGAAATTGCTGAGGGTAGACAGGAATTTTGAACAGACGCGGCCAAGGAAGAAGTCTCCATGTATAACGAGATCATAATACAATATTTTCTGTAGCTATGTAATCTTCTGTGTTCATGGAACTTCTGCAGACTAGGAGCCATGGAAATGGCCCAGATGGGTCTTCTACCAGGTAGTTTCTGCTGCATCTGTGACACTGGTGAACCTAAGCAGAAGTTTTTCACTACTGCTATAATAGAGATCTACCTTTTCAAGTAAACTTGCACATTGCCTGCCCATTCCAGAACGCATTGAAACTTCTCTTCATTCAGGATTTTGTGCAAAACTTGAACAAAGAACTCAAGAAAACGTGCTTTATTTCTGAATTTCATCACTGCAATAAAGCAACAAATAATTAACACAGTTTCTGCATTTAACGCTGTAACAGGTTTCTGAATTAATCTATAATTACAGCTATTTATGTCTCAAAGCACAAATTTATGTCATGTTGCATGCTGAAAAGGCATACTGATACTAAAATCAGACAGGTCATGATACACAAGAGCAGTTGCTAAATACTTCTTCTTGTGACCAGGCATCCTGAATCACAAGTTTACTCCTAGAATGACAAACGTTCTAGGGACTTAGAAAACGGGTTTGCAACTATTTTTGTATCATGCAGTACATAGTGCAAAAATATTTTATAACAATATTCAACATGCCTAATTGTTAACATGTCTGAAAATCCTGAAATAAACAGTAAATAAAGTATAAACAAATTAACTGCATCCTATTCAATTAGGTTGCTCTTCTCAATGACAGTCACATTAGTGTACAAGCATGACACAGTACTCGTTGCAGCAGTGGACCTGTGTTGTCTAGGTTTGAGGCAGCTTTTTAATTGTTAGCAAACTGCCTTTACTGTTTGGCTGTCTTCATAATTCTTTTACCATCAAGAAATAAATAAGTATTTATCTTACCTGAAAGCTATACTAATTTTACAAGCTAAGCCCCACTGTTATTTCAAACACCAGTATTAAAAAAATAAGGCAGTGGCAAAAGCCACATGCCAGAATCTTAAATCCTATTTCAAAAATGCAAGTGTACTCAGACTTTTGCGAATTCCTCTTTCAGTAGCATAATTTAATGTGGAAATGGGGCATCCCAATTTAAAAAGAACACTCCACACAAACAGAATCATTGAAAACTTGACACAACTTAAAAAAAAAATGAGCTCATTTTTAAGGTTATTAGAAAATAAACATTCAAATTATTTAAAATATTAATATTTTACATACTCAACTTCAACACCTAAAATAATTTATTGCAAGTATTTCATACACTTCTAAATGTGGCTATACTAAAAACCTTTTTTAAGCTATGTTTTACTTGATTTTGTATATTTAAGAACAAAATTAAGAGAAATTTCCAAAAGCTTATTCCAAGCAAGAAGTAGATAGCTTTACTGGCAACTTCCTGAAGTAAAGAAGCCTTTACAATTATAATAAACACCTATTATCCTACCTTCTCGATAAGCACTGTTTGATGTCCAACATGAAATTACAGGATAGAGGAACAAAGGATCTTCCTGTCCTGTAAGCTCTGATCCACGAGCTACATCAATAACCAAATCAAATCCATTATGACAAGCAGTGATAGTGTACAATAGAAACTCTACCTGGAATCGTAACTAAAGCTTTAGCACAGTTTGCTTTTCAATCTCTCACTGTCATCCAGAGAGAAATTCAAAAGCTTGCTCTTTTCTTCTAACATAAGGAGCTGTGCCACTTCAATAATAAAGAGCTTACAGATGTGACTGATGAACTTCCAGCTACTAGACTAATGAGCAGGATGTCTGGAGTTCATCAGAGCTATAACAAAGGTCCAAACAAAACATCTGTGAAGGAGGATGTGCAGTAAGGACGTGTCCAAAAATGTATTTAAGGCTATACAGCATGAACCGAACACGTGATGCTCCTAGTGACTAGTGCTTACATTCATGCTCGGCATATGGATAGCATAAATAGGTAAAGGATTTTTTTTTTTTCTTCACCTAAATATTTATATAAATATATGTATACAAGTATATTTGTATTCTATAAATAATATATTAGATAAAGGTGTAGATAATCTATATAATATATAGATATAAGTAGTATATATAAGAGAGCAATAACTTGGATTCAAGCTTCTGAGTGCTAAACACAACTGCGTTACCAGCTGATGAGCACCAGAACAACGTTACATGTGCTCGTTGCTGTTTTGCCTTAATAAAGAAACAAGACCTACAAATTTGTAACTTGCAAGTTCTGTCATCAAAAAAGATCAATGCAGCTAGTCCCTGAAAAAAAACAAGGTTAAAAATGCACTCTGCAACGACCAGTTGTGATAGTGGATCAATACCTACACCCTCCAGTGGCAGCAGTCAGTTGAAGTCTGTTGAATGCAGATAATGTCCAATTAAATAGGACAGCCAGCAGGACAAGCAGCTTTTTTTTTTTTTTTTTTTTATTTTTAAGACAACTCACACCCTTTATTAGTACTCTCTCGTATTTGACAAGTTCAAAAATATATTGCTTCAAATGAGCATTTTCACAAAGAATAATACCTCCCAAAAATTTTTAAATGGGAAAACATTTGAAATTTCAGAACTTAAATTGTACTGTGTTTGAAATACCTGGTTTTTCCTCAGTTTCAGCTCTTTTTCTTTTTTGTCATAGACTATCACCAATGGAATGCTAAGTGTTGATCCACTTTTAAGGATTTCCTATGAAGGTTTTTTCCAAAATATTTTTAACAGCATGCCCTACAGGTGTGCACATTGTCCTAAACCACTTATACATATTTCTAAGGACAGCTGTAAGCTTTGTTATTTGTTTTGCATGGCCTCAGCCAACGACTCCTCTTCAATTTGTATCCTGAAACTTATTGATGAATATGCTATTTCAGCAACAGAGCAGACTTCAGCCATCAAGTATTTGCTAATTACCGAAAATGTGTTCTTCTCTAAGCGATCAACCCATTAATTTAACTTTCTATTAAGTAAGAATGGAACATCATTTTATTAGGTAATCAATGAACTTTTCAATTAATTTACAGAATTCATTCATTCTGTAACTTGTTCTGCAGGAATGTGGGCATCAATGTCAGCAGTAAAAAATGAAGGACCAGTGCACAGATGAATGGAATTTTCACATCACTCTTTTTATCCTATTTATCACAGGTCAAGGGAAGTGATTATTCTCCTCTATTCAGCACTTTTGAGACCACATCTAGATTACTGTGTTTGGTTTTGGACACTGTAGTACAAGGCACTGACATACTGGAGTAAGTCCAGTGAAGGGCCACCAAGATGATAAGGAGCTAGAGTGCATGACAAAGCAAAAAGAGGCGGAGAGAACTGGGTTTATTCAGTCTTAAGAAAAGGAGTCTATGCCTACCTAATAGGAGGAATACAGAATGTGGAGACAGACTGTCCTCACTGGTAGCACAAGAGGCAATAGACACAAGCTGCAAATCAGAAAATTCAAAATAAGTATGAAGAAACCCTTTTTATCCATAAGGGTGGTCAACTATTGGAACAGGTTTCCCAAAAAGGTTGGAAAATCTCTTTCTTCAGAGAGATTCAACAGATGACTGGACAAATCTCAGAGCAACCTGATCTAATTGTACCTGTTTTGAGCGGGGGGTTGGAATTCATGCCTTGCAGAAATGTCTTCCAACCTAAATTATTATATGATTCTATACAGGCTCCAAGGAGTGTAAGATGCCATGTAAATATAATGGCAAAAAAATCAGTAGTGGCTTTGTGTTTTAAATTCTAATCAAATTAGAAACCTGATGAAGTTCAACAAGGTCAAGTGTTGAGTGCTGCACCTGGGGAGGTTGAACCCCATGCACCAGTACAGGCTGAGGGATGACCTGCTGGAAAGCAGCTCTGCTGAGAGGGACCTGGTGGACAACAAGCTGACCATGAGCCAGCAGTGTGCCCTTGTTGCCAAGAAGGCCAGTGGTATCCTGGGGTGCATTAAGAGGACTGTGGCCAGCAGGTCGAGGGAGATTATCCTCCCCCTCTACCCTGCCCTGGTGAGACCCCACCTGGAATACTGTGTCCATTTCCGGGCTCCCCAGTTCAAGAAAGATGAAGAACTCCTAGAAAGAGTTCAGAGGAGAGCAACTAGGATGATAAAGGGACTGGAGCATCTCCCCCAGGAGGAAAGGCTGAGAGAGTTGGGCTTGTTCAGCCTGAAGAAGAGAAGACTGAGAGGGGACCTCATCAACACATAAAAATATCTCAAGGGTGGATGTCACGAGGACGGAGCCAGACTCTTTGCAGTGGTGCCCAGTGACAGGACAAGGAGCAATGGGCACAAATTAAAACATAAGAGGTTTCAGTTGAATACGAAGAAAAACTTCTTCACTTTGAGGGTGTCAGAGCACTGGAACATGCTGCCCAAGGGGGTTGTGGAGTCTCCTTCTCTGGAGATATTCAAAGCCCGCCTGGACGATGTCCTGTGTAATATGCTCTAGGTGAACCTCCTTTAGCAGGAGGGTTGGACTGGATGATCTCCCGAGGTCCCTTCCAACCCTTGCCATTCTGTGATTCTGTGATTCCTTTGTAAGTCCTACTTATTAATTCATCTAATTTTGGCAGAACAATTAGCCTGAAAATTCTGGTGCTTAATCCAGACTTTAAAATATTTTAAAGCTGATATATTAATTCCTGAGTTACAAGGTAGTTAAACGCTAGTATACACGCAATTCCTTCACAAAAAGGACAGTTTCTGTTAACTTTCTTCAGGAAGCCTTTTCTCCATTAAAATTTCCTGCAGTGGTCATTATTACTAGCACTGGTAGATAGTAAGACATGCTATCTTTGCCACTGCATTGTCTAATTTAGGAAGATAAATTAAGCCTAAATAACATGGAACCCAATTTACATAGATCAGAAGAAGATATATATTTGCAGAATCGAAAAAAAATGACCATTGCTTTCTAAGAAGGAATGAGTGTTTTGGTGGAAATTATTAAAAAGATGAATAAAAATCATTATACCATCACTACCAGGTATAAATAAGACCACTGAAATTATTATTTGGTTTGATTTATCATTGTTGTGGTTTAACTCAGCAGGCAGCTGAACACCACTTTATTTGGTTTGCGTGGCAAGGTTTTGGTAGCAGGGTGGGGGTGGGGGCAGCTACAGGGATGGCTTCTGTGAGAAGCTGCAGGAAGTTTTCCCTGTGTCTGATAAAGCCAATGCCAATTGGCTCCAAGGTGGACTCGCCACTGGCCAAGGCCAAGCCCATCAGTGATGGTGGTAGCACCTTTGTGATAACATATTTAAGAATGGGAAAAAAAGCCCTGCTGCAGAACAGTAACTGGAGAGAAGTGCGAGGATGTGAGAGGCACAGCCCTGCAGACACCAAGGTCAGTGCAGAAGGAGGGGGAGGAGGTGCTCCAGGCACCGGAGCAGAGATTCCCCTGCAGCCTGTGGTGAAGACCATGGTGAGGCGGGCTGTCCTCCTGCAGTCCATGGATGTCCACGCTGGAGCAGATCTCCATCTGCAGCCTGTGGAGGCCCAAAGGAGGCTGTGTCCCCATGGGAAGTCCACACTGGAGCAGGCTCCTGGCAGGATCTGCGGGCCCATGCAGAGAGGAGCCCATGCTGAAGCAGGTTTGCTGGCAGGGCTTGTGACCCCGCAGGGGACCCACGCTGGTGGGCAGTCTGTTCCTGAAGGACTGCACCTCATGGAAAGGACCCGCACTGGAGCAGTTTGTGAAGAACTGCAGCCCATGGGAAGAACTCACATTGGAGCAGTTCATGGAGGACTGTCTGCTGTGGGAGGGACCCTATGCTGGAGCAGGGGCAGAGTGTGAGGAGTCCTCCCCCTGAGGAGGAAGCAGTGGCAGAAACAATGTGTGATCAACTGACCCCAACCCCCATTCCCTGTCCCCCTGCACTGCTTGGGGGGAAGAGTTAGAGACTTCAAGAGTAAAGTTAAGCCCAGGAAGAAGAGAGGGGTGGGGGGAAGGTGTTTTTAAGACTTGGGTTTATTTCTCATTATCCTACTCTGATTTGATTGGTAATAAATTAAGTTAATTTTTCCCTAAGTCAAGTCTCTTTTACCTGTGATGGTAATTGCAGGGAGTGACCTCCATGTCCTTATCTCAACCCATGAGCCTTTTGTTTTATTTTGTCTTCCCTGTCCAGTTGAGGAGGGGAGTGACAGAGTGGCTTTTGGTGGGCACCTGGCATCCAGCCAGGGTCAACCTATTGCAAACACATAGCCGCTCACACACTTCCCCCCCGCCCTCCCCCAGTGGGTAGGTAAGAGAATCAGGAAAAAAGTAAAACCCATGGGTTGAGATAAAGGCAGTTTAATAAAACAGCAGAGTAAAATAAAATAATAATTAACATCATCATCATCACAATAATCACAATAATCACTATAATCACAATAATAACAATAATAATAGCAATAATAATAACAATAATAGAACATACAGAATATACAAAACAAGCAATGCACAATGCAATTGCTCAACACCCGCTGACCGACGCCCAGCCTGTCCAGACCAGTGATCACTCTCCCCGCACCAACTCCCCCCAGGCATAACGTCACATGGTATGAGATACCCCTTTGGCCTGTTGGGGTCAGCTGTCCTGGCTGTGCCCCCTCCCAGCTTCTTGGGCACCTGGCAGAGCAGGGGAAGCTGAAAAGTCCTTGACTGGTGTAAGCACTGCCTAGCAACAACTAAACCACAAGAGAGGGGGGGGGGAAGGTGTTTTTAAGACTTGGGTTTATTTCTCATTATCCTACTCTGATTTGATTGGTAATAAATTAAGTTAATTTTTCCCTAAGTCAAGTCTCTTTTACCTGTGATGGTAATTGCAGGGAGTGACCTCCATGTCCTTATCTCAACCCATGAGCCTTTTGTTTTATTTTGTCTTCCCTGTCCAGTTGAGGAGGGGAGTGACAGAGTGGCTTTTGGTGGGCACCTGGCATCCAGCCAGGGTCAACCTATTGCAAACACATAGCCGCTCACACACTTCCCCCCCGCCCTCCCCCAGTGGGTAGGTAAGAGAATCAGGAAAAAAGTAAAACCCATGGGTTGAGATAAAGGCAGTTTAATAAAACAGCAGAGTAAAATAAAATAATAATTAACATCATCATCATCACAATAATCACAATAATCACTATAATCACAATAATAACAATAATAATAGCAATAATAATAACAATAATAGAACATACAGAATATACAAAACAAGCAATGCACAATGCAATTGCTCAACACCCGCTGACCGATGCCCAGCCTGTCCAGACCAGCGATCACTCTCCCCGCACCAACTCCCCCCAGGCATAACGTCACATGGTATGAGATACCCCTTTGGCCAGTTGGGGTCAGCTGTCCTGGCTGTGCCCCCTCCCAGCTTCTTGGGCACCTGGCAGAGCAGGGGAAGCTGAAAAGTCCTTGACTGGTGTAAGCACTGCCTAGCAACAACTAAAACACCAGTGTGTTATCAACATTCTTCTCATACTAAATCCAAAACACAGCACTAGAGAGTCATAAAATCATAGAATCATTTAGGTTGGAAAAGACCTTTAAGATCATAAAGTCCAACCATCTATTGGGAAGAAAATCAACTCTATCCCAGCTGAAACCAGGACAATCATGAAAGATACATGAAATAAAAGTACGTCTTAGGTAAATAATTTTTACAGACAAACCATAGAAAATTCCATATAAAATGGTAAGAAGTGCTTTAATAGTACACCCACCTGGTTTTGTCAGTCTGAGGAGATTTGATTCAAGAGCACTTAGATTTTCCGTTGCTTTTTCCACTGCAGCTAAATGGGAAGTCTTTGCAGAAGTGGTCTGAAAGATCCAATGCTCAGTTATGAAAACTTAGATTTTACCTAACTAAAACCAGCAGGTCAATGGTGGAGTTTAGGTTAGATCCCAAGTCTTCTCATTCTATATCTGATAATTTTATCAATATTATCTTATTTTTATTTTCAAGTGAAATAAAATCAATGTTCATAAATTTTTTAGTACGGTTTCAAAAACCTGGCTATGATTCATTCTTGATTGATACACAAGTGGAGTTGCTCTGCCACCAAATAAATTTTTAGGGAAGTCTCACATGCTACTAAAACAACTTATTTGAACAGATTGTTTGAAAAAATATGTTGTTTTCCAGAAAAAAACTTATTAAGATTATTTTCTGCCTACAGAAATCAAAATCTTCCTCTGGAAAGAAAGTTCTTTTTTTTCACTTAGATGAAAACGTAATTTTTAGTCAGCCCTATTTGGCTCAAGATATTATATTGTTCCTATGATCTTAGATTCCTTTCTCTTTTTTGGTATGAACCTGGGAGCGGCTAACACAAACTCAGCAATAAACAATGGAGAAAAATTTGTCCTGGAATCCCATCAGTGTCCTACAAATTTTCTCACAGAAATCCTTCCCTGTAAGCTAGTTGACTTTTTGTCCCTCTCTTTAATATATCTCAGTTTCATGGTCACACAGCTTCCTTTGTTCCTCTCTCATTATTCCTACTTTCTTACTTCTTTCTCAAATGTCCTCTCCAGTACAATCTCTTCTAAAATTATTTAAAGAAAAAACAGACAGAAAAGTATGGAGAATCAACAATTTACTCTGATTCTAAGTTGCAGAAAATCCTCACAAACTGCTGCATCGCTTCGTAATTTAAGTTCTTTGAGTTTGAAAGTTCTACCTCCATTGAGAAATATTTTTCAGTTTACACAATTCCTAAGTTACTCTCTTATTATGACTCAGTTTCAAGCAGCCGCTACACAAAATGAGAGGCTAAGTTCCTACATTATTTAGGATATTTTTGCTCATCTTTACTTATACAATTCTTTAATTATTTTTTCTGTCTAATAAAGCATTCCTGGAAACTGTATGTGAAGATCAGTTGGGAGTGCTTGTATAAATATCCGCAGGATCCTCCTGGCTCTGAACTGTAATATTGCTAACCCCTCTCCAGTTCAACAAGATGAGAGCCTGTACTCGCTGCAATCTGCAACTGGTCATAACAAAGATGGCTACAATTAAATGGAAGCCTCTCAACTGTACTTTGGAATCTCTCATTCTATAATTCCATACAATCACTTCTAAACCAGAAAGTTAATAAATGTAGTCTTTAAATAATATAATACAGTATTTAGAGAAAAGAAAAAGTAAAAATCAGAGCAATTACTTTAATTTCTTCGTTAGTGTGTGTTTCTTCAGTTTTCATAGCTCCTGACGGGCAGGGTGAGGCTGTTGGTGAGGAATCCAACAACTTTTTCCCGTAGTTAACAATAATTACTGCTAGTTCATATTCTTTCCATGAACGTAGTACCTATTAAAGAATCATGTGTTATATATTTTTGTTTTGCATAACAAGTAATGTTTCATTATTGCCTACTTGCAATTGTCAAAATGCATGAATTTTATAAATAGAAATTAATTACTCAATACTTAAGTTACCTTTTATAAAAAAACAGGACTATAGGCCTGTAAAATAATTTGCATTGCAGATGTGTTATCTATGTGTTCTACTTCTGCTTAACCTATCCCTCAGAGAATAAAAAGATTTAACCAGAAGTATCTGTTGCTGTGATTGACATTCTCTCTGTTGTCAGGCAGTACTGCTATCAAAGAACATAAAGGGTAACTAAATGATCCTTGTTTACCTCTCTGGTATCAAGTGTACATTTGAAAATCCCAACTGTATTAGTGAAAGGAGTGCTGAAATTTATTTCTAAAATTATTAAATTTATAAATGAGCAGTGTAGGGAGTGTTTTTAGATGGCTTTATCTTCTTTAGGTACTCTAAAGGCCAAAGTGCTTCTACTATATGCAAGCTAAATTCAAGTTAGGATGTTTGTCTTTGGGATACAAAATAAGTGTATAGATTACGGTAAGTACAGCACATGGCCTGATTGATTGTAACTCAACAGAAAACTATGTACCACGGATTAATCATAAGCATTCGCAAATCACTCATTCTGTTTGCTATTCTGTTGAAATGCTCTCTCTATGGAAAAAAAAAAATCAGCAGTACAAGCAGTCATTTAGCTGGGGAATCCAACAACAAACACTATAACAAGGTTTCGAGGTTCCTAATAGGCTTTATTGGCCTTGATAGCCTCCACCTGTGCCCTCTGTGATGGGGTCAGGAGCTCCCTTTCAGCTTAGGCCTGAGTTTACAGTCCCTGCCAGCTCCTATGTCTCAGGAATGCTGGTTTGGACACCTGACCCATAGACTGACTCATCAGCTTGACCTCAGACCGCCCCCATCATGACAGACCAGCCTGCTGGGCTGTGTCTGACCCTAGCTACCCTCACCAGACCTAATCCTGACCTGCGAATTGACTTCCCAGTTTCAGCTCAGACCTGCCTTATCACCACAAACTCACCCAATGATCTGGACTCCTGGTTGAACCTGACTGCCAGGTGCTGCCCCACCAGCCATGGCATTGCCCTCGGCTCCTGGCTCCCCAGCCCTCACCATGCCCTGACACTGCCCTCACGGCCATGAAATAATGGATTAATACAAAGAAAATTGCAACACTAAGGCTTAGAATACTCAGCTTTATAGGAAGAAGGAAAACTGGGTCTTCCTGCAGTGCACTTTTAAGGATATTTGACACTGATCTGGTCTTGTGAGGTGAGCACAGAGATCCTGCTCCTATAAAGACTGGGGGGGGGATATCACCAACACAGGGGAATCCCTCAAAGCATCAGCCACAGCTCAGCTTCAGTATGAGCTCTTAGGTGAGGTGTACTCAAAGCTAGAGCAAAGCTGACTTTTCAGCATCATACATTTATCATGGCGGGTACTTTAACACTGGCATGTCTCTATACTTGAAGAAAAAAATCCTACGGGCACCATGTTTTTCCTTATCTCACTAAATAGATTCAGTATCTGACTCACAAATGGGATCAACAGATATGTATTATGGTTAAGAGTCAAGGCGTTTATGTTCCTGCCAGCATGGGGGACTAAATAGTACAAAGTCTCTTGTATCTAATTAGCAAATAAGCCATCTAATTAAAGCTACAAATATGGCTTATTTGCAGTGAATAAACTTTTAAATTCATATATTACATATAGGCCTTATTGAAAACAGTTCTACCTTAAATGTAAAAGTAGCACAGTGATATAAAATACAGATTTCATGTCGTGGACTAATAGTTAAAATCTTTTTTCTGAATAAAGGAAAATTCTCAGTTGTATTAAAAAGTCAAAATGTCATTATTATATAAAATGCACTGATACAGAGATACTAATAAATACTTCTGTACCTTTAGTATTGAAGAGTGCCAGTTCTCTAAGATATCACATTGAAGGCCAGCTTATGAATTCTTTTTTTTTTCTCTAAATGACAAGAGCTATATCTTAAACCAAGCTGTAAGCACAATAATGCACACCATACCTTTGCTGTATAAAATGCAGTACAAGCTATCATATGCTGAATACTCTCATAACATCCTGCCTGCCTCCTCTGCAAAGTGGCACTTGGAATTTCTTGAAGGACAGTCAAGCACTTAATGAGGATCTGTAAATACAAAGGTTAAAACAAAATTTGGAATCTGCAACACAGTTACAAGCTTGTACCTCTGTACAACCTATTGTCTTTGATAGTGAATTTTAAAATAACTTTTAAATCTAACAGATAGGATGCAATGCTAGCTCTACAAAAGCCAGTAAGAAAATTTCCATTGAATTTAGCGGTGTCAAGACTTCAACCACAGCCCTTTGGAATAAATGACATATTCACATAAAAACACAGGTATTAAATTACAGATACATGATGAATATTTTTGCCGATTTAATTAACATGAAATCAAAGAATGCTTAATTCAGTGAGATGACATACTCCTAATAGAGGACTGCTTAAAAAATATATTGAGCTGGTCAGAATTTTAAATGAAAGAAAAATGTTTCCAGTATGCTCTAAAATTAAAAGACTTCTTTCCCCCATTTCTCTCTATCAGACATGAAAAGAAGATGCAACTAAACTATTTTTCCCTTTAATTAGGAAATCTGAAACAGGAGCCATTTCCAGTGGCTAGCTCTGCCTTTAGTAGGTCATCACAGCCAATGACTTCTTCAGCAAGAGGCTATCCCTGTACATATACAATTTTTTTTTTTCCTAAAAACTTCTCAGGGCTCTGAGTGCCCCAATAGTCATTCACTGAGCAGCCTCACTTGGGACCTCCTCTCACGCCTTCTGCCAAGGTGCCCAGGAGTCCCAGTTAAGCTCAGACACAAGCCTTAATCCCTGCCTGAGCTATGGTATTGGTGTGGTGGTCTTTACTTCTGTCTCCTGGATGGACCTCGGACCTATGTTGTAGCCTTGTCTCCAGTCTCTGCTCCAACTCCTGCAGCTCCTGACTTTTTCTCCTGGATGGACCCTGGGCCAGCCCAACAACTTCACCTTCTCTGGACTCTCAGTGGATCCTCTTACCAACGCCCTGCTCTGTCTGCCATGTTCAGATGCTGCTAGTCTGTGCCTTGCCCGCGCTGCAGTCACCTCATCCTTCCTCACAGACCGAACACTCTCCTACTGCTGCTCCCTGACAAAACTACCTAATTATGGGGAAAAAGTTGCATGTTTCTACTGTATCCTTGCTGAATCTAAAAAAAAAACCCCATCTGCTGCTTCAGAAATGGCAGGAAAGGATTCAGGTAGTCTGTTTTCAAAGAGAAGGTGCTTGCTTCTGGAAAGGAGCACATGCCTGAAAACTAAAGACTGCATTATCAAAACGTTGAATAGCCTTCTTTTTTTAAGAAAATGAAACTGTATATGAAGCAAACATTCCAAAAAAAGTTATAGGCAAATGTAGAAGTTACACGGTAGATTCTACTACAGTTTAAAAATACCAAAAAATCATCCTGAAGAAACAATTGATATTCTGCAGTGACTTTAGCATATCTGAGAGCAGAGTCTGTGCACATTACAGTGAACATAAATGCACTGGGAACACATAAAACCATAAAGGGCTTTTCTTTCAGTAGCTACTAAGAACTCAAAGCCTAGATATTTTGCTCTCCCACTGTACACTCCATTGTAATTTTAATTTTAATTACTATAACTGTAGGACTTGGATGCTAGCTGCTTGCTTAAAATGCTCTCACCTGAACTACTGGCACTGAAGAAATCTTGTGATAAATAATTGGAGCAAGGAGACCATAGCATTGAACAACAGACTGCAGGGTGTAACTTGCATCATTCAACCAATTGCTAAGCTCAATTGCCACAGTCATTCTTTCACATTCTGCTAATCTAGCAACCTATAAAAGAAAAACATATTTTGATTCAAACATGAATTCTGTTGTCTTAAATCATTTGAGAGTGAAAGAAGACAGATCTTTTTGCAATTTAAAAAGTAGTGTAAGCAGCAGTAAGATAAAAGTTTAAAAACCAATTTACCTTGACTCCTGTTGGAAGTATATAAACAAATGCAACATTATTCACAATTCTAAAGGAAACGATTGTTCTTGACCTAATTGTGCCCTCTAAATTTACTCATATCATTTACAGAGCCTGGTTAACAACCTCAACCTGTGTGGAGTGGAAATTTCACATGCTAACCTCTCAAGAGTAGGTAAGAGGAGGAAAACAATTCCTTCCGTTCCCTTCCAGTTACCTGCTGCAGTCCTTGCATGGGTGAGCAGATTCAGTAAAGTCACTGAGTAATTGACTGCTCACATTTTTATGAGACAAGTACTTCAGCAAAGAAAGCATGGAGTAGGAATGTAATAATACAGAAGGCAAAGCTTGACTATCCAAATAAAAAAGAAAGTTTTTTGTGTCATTATACTATAAGGAAGTCTGAAATAAATAAAAAAAAAAAAGCTGAGTCTATTAAAACCATGAAACCCTGTTAGAAGTTCAATATTAATGAAAATATATGTATTAAATAGCAGAAATGTTTAAAATTAAAAATCCATGGTGCATCTTAGTAGGGCAAAAATAACAATAATTATACTTCTTTCTTTAATTATACTACCACCACTGAAGTCAAGGAAAATCCTTCCTCAGTTGGAATCAGTGAGCTTTGGATTAGGCAATAACCGATTCACAAACCATCTTTCCACCAGGATACAAAATAACCAACAGCTACTAAAATACTTCAGAAAAGAAGATCAGATAACTCACAGAAAATGGAGTCTTCTGTAAATAGGATTAGTACATTGCAGCATTTACCTTGCAATGATGAAATAAAGCTGATTAAAAATTCAAATAAATTCCAGTGTATTCTTTTAAGCCATACATACTTGTTCCTTGTAAAGTATCTCATTGGAACAGAGGGAATCACAGAAGAGTGCTCCTTCCATGACATTAATGTCACAGACAGCAAATATATTCCTCAGAAAGAGGTGCAAGGTAATAGGAGACGTCTGAGACACAGCTTCAAAATGTAACCTACAAAATAAAAAAGCAAAAGAATGGTAAAAGCATGTTAATAATGATTCAGATATCGCATGACTGAAACAGCATTATATTAAAATGCAGTCTTTAATTTTAAAATGATGGTCAAAACTGATTACTATAGCTACTTCTGGAAATAAGATTTATACATAAAACTTTGAGGGTGACAGAGCACTGGAACAGGCTGCCTAGGGGGGTTGTGGAGTCTCCTTCTCTGGAGATATTCAAAGCCTGCCTGGATGATGTCCTGTGCAACCTGCTCTACGTGAACTTGCTTTAGCAGGAGGGTTGGACTAGATGATCTCCCGAGGTCCCTTCCAACCCTTGCCATTCTGTGATTCTGTGGTTCTGTAACTGAAAAAAATTGCTAACATAAAAAATAAATAAAAGGGGTAAGACTCCTTTTCAAATTGTTGTCCACCTTCTGCTATCCTAAGACAGCTCTTCCTTAGTTGTTTCATCTAATCCAGAGAAATTTACTTTGAACTTTCTTTGAAAACTTGGGGTACTACAGCTTATTTAACTGTCTCCTTTTATGTTTTTTTTCTGTATTCTGACAATGACGCATGCAGTTGTGAAGTCTATTACTAAAGTATTAGTAACAGACTCCTTTTCATCACTGTTGTCTTGAATTACAAGTCTCAGAAGAATCTCTTCTCTTCTGCCTGCTTTTTTGTTGTTTTTTTCTTCTTCACTGGGGCAGGGGTTTATTTGCCCTTGTTATTTTTTTTTAATATTTTTTTTACAGGAAAAATCCTATGATTTTGAAGCATAAGAAATAAATTCCTGCTTCTCAATTGTATTTCCTAAAAGAGACTGAAACTCAAGAAGGACAATCAAATAGACATATTCACATACTTGACATTACCAAGGTATCAACAGGGCTTCTGGCTGGAAACAAGAGGTTTCCTTTCCTTCCAGCTCCCTCTACTGTCTCTTTAACTCCTATGTACTGTCAAGCTAGTCCATCTAATTTCTTAGCTACTGATCAGTAAAACTGAAACTGCCTTATTTCAGGTCTGATTACTGCAGTTTTGAGGATCTTCCATATTAATTGTAAAAAAAAAAAAACCTTCGGGCTTGGACATAACTGTCAGAAAAGCAAAATCCCTGGAACTGCTTTGCACAGCTATTTAAAGTTTTCTGTCTTCATTTGATTTATCTGAAAGTAGCTTCATTGAAATATTATCTCTAGAGCTGTATGTGGTTTTTTTAAAAAAGAAGAACATATGAGGAAAGAAGATTAATGAAAAACAAGTGCAAAAACCTGCTTTGTTGCCTAGGCCAGGGATAGATTTAAAACATCCACATAGTCATGAAATAGGATGTCTAGTGATTATCTGCCTGCATCAGTGCAGTCCACAGTCTGCCTGTAAATCCCAAATGCTCTTACGGCATGTAACATCAAGACCCTTGGTCAATTTGTATGCTTAGTATCAGACGCACGGTGCACCTGAAGGACAGACAGGATACACACCATTGGTCTGCCTGAGCCCCAGATAACAAGAAGTATGTTTAGACACATTACTTTCTCCTGTAACAGGATTCAAAGAACACACAAGCCTACACTATCTGCTTGCATCCAAACAGCGTTACCTTGAGAAAACTGTGGGCTCTGATGCAAGTGTGTCAAAACAATATAGAGAAAATGCCAGCTACATTATATGTCTTAGAATAGCTGGCTACCAGTTATTCTATCTGGAAAGTGGAAATGGAAGTGTTCTGACAAAACTTTTAGGAATTCCCCCTAATATCTATTTCTTGAAACAAGATCTTTATTTCTCCTTTAATTCTCGAAACATTCAAGAACTATTAACACACATGCAATAAGGGTAGTTCTTGTCATTATGTTTTCAAGACTGAGCCAGTCAGTCAAACTGAAATGGAGGTGCTGCAAAACTTGTTCATTCCTCCTCCACAATGTTGCCAAAACTTTCCTAATGAAAGAATTAATCTAAAAAGAATTCCACACAAATGAAGATGATGATTTGTGTCAGTGGACTAACATTTAAAACTATTCTTTTTTATGATAGTATTTCATGTATATTATTTCATACAAGTCTCTTTCCTTTATCTGGGATTGAATTAAGTTTTGATTTATTTTTGCATTTGGATCTATTGAATTTCAGTGAATGTAACTGCAAAATTTCTAGCTGGGCTTTGTGATCATGAAAATCCTACAATATTATGATTGAACATTTGAAATATATTTATAAATTAATTAATTTTAAATATCTCTTCTAAAGCACTTTAATATATTCAAAGATTATTGAAGATTTATGTAGCCACCCCAAAATAAAATTAGCAAGCATTTACCCATTTGGGGTGATGTTCTTGACAAAATTTTTACCATTTCGGAACTCTACTGCTCCCTTAATGAGAAAGTCAAGAATCCAGTGCATATTGCATATTTTGCATATGAAAATGCATCACACAGAATAGCCACTTTATAAATGTTTCCCAATTATCTTAAGAAAACAATCATTATGAAGAACTAGATGTGTAAATGTTAGCAGTTCCACAAATACCAAAAAAATCCTCTGCTAATTATAAAACTTTTTATTTTTATAAACACATTTCGCACCTTTTTTTTCAGAATGTTTTTCATATCTTAAGTCTGAACAAAATTTCACAACCTGGTACTCTTTAAAATAAAATGTGCACATCTATAATTAACTGTTTTCGCCAGTTACCTGTTTTCAGATATAGTCAAATTACTACTTGCAGAAATAACAGCTGCATTGGCAGGCAGTGGAGAAGAATTTGAAACAAAATAATCCCACATTGGTGAAAATGCTTCTCTGGCTAATATATAGTTGCCAGTCTGATAGGCTACCTACAAAAAAAAACCCAACAAAAACAACAAAAAATTTAGCAAATTTCCACATTCATCAAATAACCAAGCTAAATATGATTATAGTATAAAGGTTTTAAAACTCCCCCCTGCCATGTAAATTTCTAATTTCAGTAAGAATATTCTGATATATTCGAATAACACACATGTAGTAGCAATCTGATTCTACTAATATCAGTTTGCTTTCAGAATTAGCATCAGAGAAGGCAAAGGAGTTTCTTGACTGTCAAACAAGGATCTAACAGCCCCTTGTGGAACATTTTACAGGTATTGTCCTGCAGTTTTTGAAGGCATGTTATTTCATCTAGGTTCATTTTACTTTTGTTACTATTGCAGAATGCCCTGCACCTCTGGATAATGGAATGTAAATGGAGCTGCACAAGTAGGCATAAATTCATGTGGATACTTCTTACTCTGGAAGATTTTAGGAAATCTTCTAACTGTTCCCCATGATCTGATCTATAGGGCTAGACAATTTCACTTTTCTCCATGCCACAATCTGTTTTAAATTTTCTTTATGAAGAATACAGAAAATTATGATAAAGGTCTGACAGAGCCTTTGTGGTCTTCCACAAGACACTACAAAAATAATTTCAACATGAAAATGGTTGGATTTCATACCTGGTAAGTTCAGTCACATCTTTCATCCCATACTGTAATGACTAATAAGATGATTTCTAGCACTTGGTCTCGATCACAAAAATGAAAAAATAAATGATAAAAAAGAAGAAAAAACTTAAATGCAGACTGAAAAACAGGAACAGGGATAAGAAAACTAGCTGAGAGACATATTTCTCCTTAAACTGGAATTTTCAACAATCTTGAATTAAGAATTGAGTTACTCATATATACCATTTGTCATGTCAAATTTGTGATTTGTGCTCATCAAGCTTTTGGCAAGAAAGACTTGAGTTTTTACCAGAAGAACTTTTAGAGCTATCAGTGAAAACAGTTACAACCAAACTAAAGTATGTGTTTATTATCAAAGACTCTAACCCTACCTGAGTTAGATAGGCTCGAACAGTAGTAGCAGAAAGAGGTGGATAAGCAAGGATTGGCTTAGTCGTTTCCCCAATGGCATCACCAATAAGTTTTCCATCAGAAGAATATGCTGCAACTGCAAATATGTATTTCTCATTGGGTTCTAAGCCTTGTATTTCCAGGAGGCTTTTCCCATCAGCTGGTATCTATCAATAAAAATATTTTCTAGTTATACCTGTTGTAAACACCAAAAACAAATCTCAAATTTAAACTTCTATTGTTAAATAAATTATTTAATGGTTTTGGATACAGTCAAAATACAACCTAGATTAACAGACATGTCACATTTCCATGTAATATTAGGTTCTTGAAGACAATGAGAAAACAATTAAATGACAGGGAAAAGAAGTATCAGTTTCCTCTGGAATGCAGTTGATTACACAGAGCATGTAACCTAAGAGAACAGTTAAGTACCAGGACTGGAGTTTCTCTAAGGCATTTTTGTCCGTTTGCACATTCACACCGTGAGTGTGCATGCTTGCAGTCATTGAGCTGGAAACATTCTAGCCCTGAGCTGTGCTACCAGAGAAAGAGCATATGGCTCTCCTCCATACATGCCACATGCATGTATTAGATATGGGCAGAGGATGTCTCAGGTCCCCTCAGCACCATTAACAAGACTTTGGAGTTTTGAAACAAACCACATGTTTGCAAGATCTTCTCTTCATTTTTCCTTCAAGTAATTGTCTACCTGCACTTTAACATCATGGCTCACTCCTAACAGGCTTGTCCACCTTCCCCTCCCTAATCAGGACAACTTACCCAAAGGAAAGTTTTAGGGTCTTGAAGCAACAAACAACTGACACAGTGACTGAAGCACAACATGAGAAATGAGATCGTCATAATGTAGCATCAACTTATTCAAATACCATCTGGCATTCAAAAGGACACATCTGAACAACAGAAATCCCTTCAAATGCTGAATCCTGAACCAGCAGACCAGAAATTAGTGTAAGCCAGTCTGTAGCATCCCTTTAGAGCAAGCTTTTATCATATTGGTAAGTTGATAGATCATTCCACCACCAAGAATCCTAAACTTTTTCCACAGAGCAGGCAGATAGTGACTTTGTTTGCAGATCAGGATTTTGCAAAAGCGTATCATAAAGCAATCAGAAGTTCCATTGCTGAGGCATATGGTTAACCTCAGGTCTGTGCATCTCTAGTGCCTGCCAGAGTGAAGACAATCTGTGGCTTGGATGGATTGCAGCAAGTTCACAGAAGGAATAGCTAGCAGTGGGGTGAAAGGCTCCAATTAAACACTTAATTCACCTGGAGCAGGATAGTATATTGAAATTAGCTCACCAGACATCATAGGAAGCTCGATTCTCTGGATTTGATAATAGGAATATGAAGAATAACATCAAAGCCTCTATTGCCAGTAGCTACACACACCTTCTCTTTTTGGGGAGGAGATAGGGGGAACAGGCATAACAGGAAAGATTTCCTCTCCATCACCAAAGACAAGTCTATCCCAGTTAGTACAGAGCTAGCTCACAAAAACAGGAAAGCTTGAAACACTGGGTGAAAGAGGTTGAGATCATTCTTCTGCCACAATGCAAAACAGAGATATGCCCTGCAAAGAACAGAACTCTTCATGAGGAAGATTTCCAGATTTAAAAATGATCACTCAGGTCTGAGACTACAGTAAAATTTGCTGAAGAGAATATGCTGAAGCTTTTTTGCCCCTTTCTTAAAACTCAAAATGCAGAGTATTTGGATTAATCACGGTCATCATTCAGGTCGACAATACAATAGCATGCCTAAGTGAGTGAGAAATACAACTCTCTCAGTCTGTGCAGGAACATCAGATTGTGATCCAAAGGAAAAAACCTACACTAACACAAAACAAAAAATCCCAAACAAATTCAGAATATAAAATGTCAAATTGTAATGAAGCAATAATATAAAAGAGTACCGATACAGTCACATGATCAGTCATAAGTAATCAAAGATGTGAGGGATGATTTGTCATACCACATCTGCACAGCATGAAAG
>NW_009260667.1:2342276-2384526 GCF_000687185.1 Egretta garzetta
AACCTAGAAGTCAATCATGTCTGAACATGAAGGTTGCTGAAGGAGTTATATTATCATATTGCCAGAATTAAGGTAAGGTCTTCTCAAGAAGACATAGCTGATAGAAGTTACACAATTAAGAAAAATATTAAATTTTATATCTGTTTAGAATTTCTCTTTTTTTGAATCCCAGGAAAGAGTAGTGTCTGGGGCACACTCTATAAATATGTCATACACTTTCTTTTCCTTTTGTATTTCTTAGCTGTCACTCAAAAATAACAGAGTTATAACGGAAGGGACAGAGAATTGTCTAACATGAAGCTTTTGAAGCATTTAATTCATTATTCAAAAAAGGTTCCTAGAACCTTTTTTGGGTTTTAGCATGCCTTCAGCCTAGCAAAATTTCAATTGCTTAAAATAAAGATCAAAAGGTTTTTCAAAGGCTTGGCCAGTTACCAGATTAAAAAAAAAAAGATGTCAGATGTATACATTTAGAAGGTTGGGGTTTTTTAAAGGAAGAAAGAATGACCTAAAGGAGTTTTACCTCTGTCTTACCTCTTCTCCTGCATTTGGAAGTTTATTGTTATTTAACCTTACTTTCATATTGCTTCTTCCTGCTACAGAGCCCAAAATACTGTACCACGAAACCTTTGAGGAAAATGAGAACAAAATGAGTTGACACATAATAGTATTTCCAACTTTTGCCTAATGTAGAATGTACTAATTTTGTGAAAAGTCTCTGAAAAAAAAACCACCTTAGTTATAAACATGTATAGTCTAACTGCGCTAGAAACATTAATAGTTGATTTAGCTGGAGAATTAGATATACTACAATGGCAATAAAAGCAGATTATCCATTACCCTATCTCCTACCTTGAGTTACCTTATACCTCAAACCTATCCCAAAGCATAAACTCTATAGGTCATCCTGTAGATTTAGTCACTAGATCCCTTATTTGATCCTTGCAATGGTATTCTTCTAAAGCTGACATCAGGTTCTGATTCAGCAAACTACTTGAGGACAGATCCTTAAAATCAGGCAACAGAAATGCAGGTATGACGTAATGCAGTAATATTTTTTGAACAAGTCATGTTCTTAGTTCCTATTGAAATCAATGGTTTCTTAATACCATCCAGCTGCTGATCATCTCACTGGGCTTATCATCATACTTTTCAGTATCTTTAACCAAGGAAGAATGTGAGCATGCATTCCTGGATTAGTGCTCAGTCGTGTCCAGTGAGATCAAACATGGAAACTAATCTTGATTTCATCACTGCAGAACTGGGCAGATGGATTTCACTGTCATGCATGTGATGAAGTTCTCTTTCATTAAACTTCTTCTACTAAAAACTGTACTAAGTCTATTTACTTTCAGCAGACATTTAAACAGACCTGAAGTTTGGTAGATGAGGTAATTTTTCAACATATAAAAATTCTGTACAGCTAAAATTTCATTTTTCTTGTAAGACACGTGATTTGTCTTGCAATGAATCCTGACCATTTTTCATAAGGAGATATTGAAATAGAGGAGATTATTTTCAGCAAATGAGCATCTTTAAGATCAGGAAATTTTAGAGATACTTTGAATTCTAGTGCAAGAACTATGAATGTCTAATTAAATCCTAAGTATCCATTTCCAGTTAATAAGTTCTTCATAAAAAATACCTTTCATATCCACTCAACAGCTATACATATCTTTAGAAAAAAAGTTATTCTAGAATATCTGGGCTCAGATTCTAAGAATAATAATCACATTGCACCACCTAGTGGCCCAGTATGTTACATTCACAGTATCGAACAAAATGAAGTATTAACACTTACTAGAACAGATGAGCTACGAAGACTTTAAAGATTTTTTTTTTAGATTTTATATTCAGTAAGGATAAAAAGGAATAACTTTCTCCTAATTAATTTATTGGAAATTCACTAATCAAACTGCAATAAAACTGCAGGTTATGAAACAACTGTTCACAGAAACATTCTTACCACTGTTAACAAGATTTGAGTTTCTACTGCATTTATACACATCATTATTTTGAAGAAGCTTGCAAAATCACTATGACAATATCTCTCTCAAGGAAACTGTAGCTAGTGAATTTTTCATACTTCAGCCTCTTTGAACCCTTTCCGGACATATGAAGGAGAATAAGGTGATTTGCAACAGTCAGCATTGATTTACCAAGGGTAAATCACAGCTGACCACCATGATTGGCCTCTGTGGCAAAATTACTTGATTTTCAGAGGAGGGGAGAGGAGTAGATGCCATTTACCTTGCAATTTTAGCAAGGCACTTTTTTCAACACTGTCTCCCAATGTTCTTATATCCAAGTTAGGACGATACAGTATGGGGGTGTGAATAGATAAATGGGTAAAACAATGTTTGGAAGGCCAGACTCAGAGAGTAGTTGTTAATGGTTCGTACTCTACCTGGAGAATGGTAACAAGTGGAGCACTGCAGGGGGCTATCCTGGGACCTGTCCTGTTCAACAAGGAATGTTGAACAATTAGAGCGATTACAGCAGAGGACCACCAAGATGGTCAGGAGCTGGGGCACTAGCCCTGCAAGAAGAGGCTGAGAGAGCTGGGCTTATTCATCCTGGAGAAGAGGTTGCTTCAGGGCACCTACCAGGAGCCCCTGAGCGCCTGCAAGCAACTGATGAAGAAGATGTAGCCAGGCTTTTCACAGAGGTGCGTGGTAGGAGGATGAAAAACCTTAGACCTAAATTGAAGCAAGAGAGATTCAAACTGTACATAAGGAAAAAGGTTTTCCCCATGAACAGGTTGCCCTGTTGGAACAGGTTGCCCAAAGAAGCTGTTCAGACTCCATCCTTGGAGGTTTTCAGAACTGACTGGATAAAGCCCTGAGCAACCTAGTCTAATGTCACAGCTGACCCTACTTTGAGCAGAAGGTTCGAATAGAGACCTCTCCTAAAATCCCTTATGAGATGAGTAGTTCTGTGATTCTACATGTTCAACAGAAGGTAGATTTTTCCACCTGAACTATGGCACTTCAGTACTTCATTAACAGAGACTTTAGTGTGGTACTTTCTTGCATCACATGATGCAACAGCTTTGCATCTCTTCAGAGGGTAACTAGGAGTATGTCAGTCTCTAAGTGAGAGAAAGAGCTTTTGGCAAGTAGAATAAATAACTGTTATACAACAGAAACACCAAGAAGCATGATGCAGGAGATGAAGAAAGTTCATGCAAATGTGAAGATCAGAACAGTGAGTCCCAACTGACTCACAGGGGGAAAAAAAGCATACTTAATTAAGTCAGAATAATATAATCTTCTCAAGAACAACAGAGAAAACTGTGATGATATAGCACTGTTGAAACAACTTTTGGTCTCTTGTGTATTGTTTAATTATTTCTTATGCGGTCATTATGAAAAACATTACCTGAATATCTGAAGAGAACGGGGCTGGTTTAAATGTCATGGAGCAATGTGATCTAGACAGTAATACAGGAGGAGGAGGAGTCCTGCTTTTTTTCTTGCTGCTCATAGCTTCTTTGAGACTGTGATACAATGCACTTTGTTCAGCTTCAACTTGCTCAATTAAAGTTAGTGCTTCCTATGATTTAAATTAAAACAAAAGGAAAAACTGTTAAAACATAATGATCAGACAGATTCAACACTTATAAATGGCTTTCAAAATGATCTTATAAAAATTCACTGCTATGTTGAAAACTTTTTATAGATTTTCATATCACCTTACGTCCTAAATTAGGATGAATGGTACTTCATGTAAGCCTTACATATGCAGATTAATTTCACAATATACAATAAAGGGAATGCAGCATTGCCTATGAAAGAGGTGGGGCAGAGGCATATCCAATTTTGGAAGAACCTATAGGAAAAAAGACAGTGATCACAAATAATGTTGATTAGCAATTAGTGGCAACCAGTGATTAGCTCCAACAAGAAACAAAAAAGATATCAACTCTTACTTAGGAGAGAGCTGGAGACCTAATCTGTGGAATTTCTGAAGGAGCTGTGGAAGGTATCAGACTGATTTTCTGTACTCAAGGAATTAGAGAAAATAAATAAAGTCTGGAAATAAAGAAAAGGGAGGAGAATGCAGGTCTGGAAAAAGTAGGGCTAACCACTTCCCCTGGTTAGCTGGAGAGAGCTGAGAGCTGACTGACAGTCTGTTAGTGTCTTCAAAAAATGTGGGGGCCTCCTGCACATGGTGATTATGTGTCCATTTGGCTGGTGATCGGGGTACATTTTTTTCTTACTGGACTAAATAGCAAACTGGTAGGTTTCTTCACCTTGTTTGCATTGTCAGGATACGAGAAAGTTAACTTGGAAATTTAGTGTTAAGAACTTAGTACTTTTGTATCTTTAATTGTGGCAGCTGTCCAGTGCAAATCAAAGCCAAAAAGGCCAGCTCCCAGAGATGTTGAGATCAGGGATGTCTTGGACAAATCACATTCTTTTGGGAGACAAGAGAGATTATATGTTCCTACAGCTAGGGTTTTTATTTGAAACCTTTCAGTGCCATACACTGGACCAAGAATTTAGGCTGAACTGAGTCTGAAAGATGAAACTGAAGAAGAAAATCCCAAGTTATTGGTTAGTCAGCGACAGTCCTATAATCTTGCACCTTAACCTTTCCTTGTTTCTGTCCTCATACACTTATAAGACTATAAGAACAACCATACTGGGTCAGATCACAGATTGAATAAGCCTTGTATCTCATATCCAAAGATGACTAAAAGCTAGCCATAGATTTATAGTGAAATGGGGAGCTAAAATTTAATAGAGCCTTAAACACATTGCACAGCCCCTCACCTCACTCCACTCCCTACCTCTAGATTAGGGTTGCATCCACCCTAGTGAGAAATGTTGAAGGAAGAATATAAGATAAAGAACAATGTATGGAGAGACTCTTTCTCTCACACAACCATTCAACGTTTGCAATTGGTAATTAGAAACTTCATTACTTCCTTAAAAATTATACTTCTTTATGGTAAGCTGTACTATGACACAATTTTTAATTAAGAGTCACAGACTCATTCTTCTCTGAAGACGTATTTCTTACTAGTGCAAGGATGGAACTGCTCCCAGGTTGAATAAAGATAGTGTTGTGACTGATGGTGGTACTGTGTGACCTGTACTTCATTAATTGTAGAACTTGGAACATAATAAATGTGGCAGTGTCGCAAGAGGAGAAATAATAATCTTATGGTTGAGGAAGCCAAATGTCTCTATAAAAACCCGTATTTTATCCCTCCTTCTGCCACAGACTTGCCCTGTGATAAACCACATTTTATCCCTGTCTCTGCCACAGACTTGCACTGTGGTATTAGTTTAATCACATTAATTCAATTTTGCAGCTGGCCAACAAGAACTACCAGTGCACCCCATTCTGTAAAGACCTGGGTGTCCAACTAGACATATAGGACAGGAAGGAAGAATGAAACAACTGTGAAAGAAATAAAAAAAAAAATGAAGGGTACACAGTAGCTCAAGTAGTTCAGCAGTGTGGTGTCGGTGAGTATACACATATGATGCAGAAGCCTCCATACCTGCCCAGTGTTTTATTGCATGAGAAAAGGTTATTTGTATGTTCCTCAAAAAAACCCCAAACTTGCTTTCTTATTTTGCAGCATAGTAAGAACAGACTTATAATCATATTGTGTTGAGTACCGTAGAAAAGACCAGAAGATATGAGCAATTCTATATAGACCTCTTGGGTGCTCTATGATAAAAAAGGCAAAATCCTCTACACAGAAGCATGAAAATAAAGATATGGGGATTTGGTGTTCATGAAGTGAGCACCATACACTTCAAGGAGGAAAATTAATTGAGCATATAATTAAATTTCATCATAGTACAAATATCAAAGAAGATCATGCTCAGTTTGTCCAGGCAAAGTTAATTCTGATATTTTCTGGAAACTGGCTGCAAACGTATTATATCATTTTACCTACATATTTTGTTGTGAAAAGTACACAGAAGTAAAATATAGTGAAGGTCAGTATAAGACCTTTTCAAATGTTTGTTTGGGATAACCACACATTTCCTGGGAATTGCTTTTAAGTCTTCATTGGTGACTACAGTTACAACTTTCATATCATATCACTACATCTTATATTCATAAATGCCATATATTTTACAAACATAGAAGAGATTTTTAGTGTATGTCTTTTCTGATCCAGTTTTTGCATTCTTCTGACATAAAAGATAGGTATGTTAATTATCATGCTTCCAAATTTGTAGCACTCAAAAGAAAAACATTTTTTAGTAACTTCTTGTTTAAAATACTTTTTCATATATTATATAGTGAGAATTGCAGATTCTGTTATCTGTTGTGCAGGCTATAAAGAAATTTTACACCCCACTGATGAGAAGGCAATTTTCATGGACAGATGCTGGTACAAAGCTCAATAGAAAGACTCCCATTGATTTCAAAAGACTTCTAAATAAGCCTGTGAAGAATCTACTTTTAGCTTCAATAAATTCCAAATTTTCCAACTTCTAAACTGTTAATTTGATAAGAATAAAATAAAGTCCATGTCATCATCACCAGCCAAAGTGATCTAAGACAACTTACAGGTCTTGGAAAAAGAAGGACATTGAACATTGCAATGGGGAGAAGGAAACCTGCATGACATTTTGGCAAGGCATAGGTTCATAACTGTAAAGTCTAGGTGATTAATTGTAGAAAGAAAGTTCATATCTTCTTTCAGATTTCCTGTGTGCACAAAATTTGGGGATGCTCTCTTTCCTTGTTTTAAGTCACTTTATTCTTTCACCATAATGAAACTTCTCAGGGAAAATTTGACAACAGAAGTTAAAAACATCTAATGTCCCTCAAGTTCCTTCCATTTTTCTTTTTTTTTGTAAGAAGAAGTAATCCAAGCCTTAATTATACAGAACACAAAAAACTGTGATAATGATAAAGAATTTCTACCATAAGATTTTTATTACCTCCAGTAGATGCCTTTGCGAAGAAGTTGTTAACTCTTTAGGGAACTTCTGTGCAGCCTTTTGCATCAAAAAGATTGCTCTGGATAGCTTATTCTTTTTTATTTTTCTCATTATAAGTGCCTCTGTAAAATAGATATTTTAAGACATTTATAAAACAGCAGCAATAATTTCTTATACTTCTAGAATCTTAATTAATAAGCCTTACCTGTTAAATAATGGAAATCTTTAATATCCTTCACGTGAGATTTGCTAGACTTAAGACTTCTGTCATCCTCTCGAGCACCTATGTGGAAAGGAAGTCCTGAGTTATTCATTCTGATAGTGCTATTGAGAAAATTTCAGTGAGAGGGGTTAATACCTAGTTTTGTAACAAAACTCTGCTCCATCTCATGGTCTTTTCTTAGGTTCAATAATTTCTTGGACTGATCATGCCACTAAAAATATTCCACCCTCATAAAATCTTCAGTAGTTGTATTAACACCACAGGAAAAGAGGGAGCTTGTCTGATCATAGGGAGCAGCACACAGGGGAGCTCTGCAGTGTCAAACTACTACTAGCATTTAATTAAAAAAAAACCAAAACAAAAACAAACCACACACCAGGAATGGGAGATCAAGTACAGTTTTTTTCAGAAGGCATTTGGCAAGAGTGGGATATCTGCTGACTGGGGAGAGATAAGGACAATTTCACAGAAGAAATTCAGATCACAGAGAGTACTGAACAAAATATTCAATTCATGCTCTAGAGAGAAAATTAGAATTATAGGAAAAAAAAATTCTGCAAAGCATCCCCAAATTCTCCCTTACTGACACTATAACAGTTAACATTATAACTGAAATACCACAACAAACTGTCTAGGAATCAAATCCAGTAGTTGTTAGCAAAGTTTAACTCCCATTTGTTGAGTAGAGGTTAGAGACTAGTATCATGTGGTAAATCTAAATTCTGCAAATTCAGTATATTACTTCTGTCTGTACATGGCATACAAACTGGCCAACATCAGCTCCTCTTCAGAAAGTAAATACTCCTTTATTTCTTAGGATTACAAAATATATTAACAGAGGACTCTAATTAAGCTACGAAGATCATGTAGCTTTACTGAAACCTACCTTGTGCCATTTTAAGAAGTTTCACAGCTACTCGATGTTGTGCCTGAATGAGCTCCAAGTGTAAATCCATTACAAAACCATTACCTGTTGCTGTCTTATCATTACCACATCCCAAAACAGAATTCAAATTCTGATCATTTGAGTCCACCTAACAAATAGGAAGTGGCAATTAAGCAAACACAAACTTTTATTACTTAGCTTACTGCATTTATCTTGACATTGATATTATTATTTCAGTAAATTGACAAACACTGAAATTTCTCATTTCTGTGTAATATGCCGACATTCAAGAGAGCATGGAAGGAATGAGAATGACTAGATAGAGAAAGCATGGATAACGGACAAAGAAAACTAGACAAAACCTGAGAATCAATAGGGAACTGGATTAATAATAAATATGAAACTGCAGAAAAAATTGCTTAATTGTGTTACCAGTCCAGAAAACAAAGATCATATTGGTGTAGAATGATAATATTTAGAAAATCTGAACTCCTCTTAACAGCAAAAATTAGTTTTTGTAATAAGCAGTTGCAAGCAATAAATATAAAAAGGATTTCTGCTTTTATTTTATAGGAGAAAGATACACATTACGATTATTTCCAAAATAAAATGGCAAAGAAAACCTAAAAGAGTTTATAGTTTATTACTGAAAGAGAAAAATGCTATTTCTACTACCCAGAGATTTAGTTTTTCTATTCTCTTCTTACATGAAGCAGGAAGATGAGGTACATTTGATAATGCCAAGATTTCTAAGCATGAAGAAAAGATAAGTTTTGTGTCATCAAAATCCAATACATTATTTATAGATTTTGTTGCAGTGTAGCTTTTTGTAGACTTCACCTTTGTACAGCAGTTGTCAAATACCAACTTCCCATCTGGTTGAAGGGTTATTAAGTGAGATGTGTTCATTCCATTAATTGCTTTTTCAATATTTTCATAAGCAACTTGTAATTGTTCTGTAGGACTTTTCTGAAATGAAAACACATAGAAACACATATTAGGTAACAGCATCAAAAGCTATAGTATGGACTATCAAAAGTAAGGTGCTATTATTGTTAGCTGTTGCAGTTCAAACTCTGTCAAATAATGTTTAGATAGGCACTGGTCCCCATGTTTTCATATACTAATATCATCGTTTTAAATTTCAAGTAATTTTAATTATTTTAGGACTGATTTTCCTTCAGCTCTCAAAAACCAATTTACTAACTCAAAGAGTTAGCTTATAGCAGAATGAAACTGAACTTAAAGAATTAAGTTAACAAACAGTATTCTTCACAAGCAGTTTTTCAATGTCCCATTAGATGCTGTTAAGAAAAAACTGATTTTTCAGAAACCAACACTTTTAAGTAGACTATAACTGACTTAAAGCTTCTCCATGTGTGTAAGCATTAAGACATATAATTGACAAAATTCCTGAATCCTAATGTATATCTTTTCTCTTAATGTGTTCTAGTTAAGTAATTTTGAACTATTTGACTGGACACTCCTGCAAAGTGCTGAGCACTGAACACACTGAACAAAGCAAGGATACTCAGGACATTCCATCTATTCCACATCATCCTTACAAAAACAAACAAATAAAAGGAAAACCCAAAATATTTCCCAAAATGAAGCAAGGGCTAAAGTTTGTATCCTTGTATCTTTAAAAAAATGTGCTATTAAACCATTTAAAGTTGGTACTATACATCGGCATAAAAAAGAGTCCGCAGTAGAAATCAGTATGATCATGCTGTAATAAGTTTCAACTAAAATTTCTTCCATTTCACAGATTACTATAAAATACTACATGAAAAAATTCTGATTTTATTTCATTTGAAAAAATATCTTCATTTTTTTCCTCTGCACTAGCATGACTGTGTGAAACATTTCAACTTTATAAAACTAAATATAAAATTGAATGAAAAGCTTCAAGCAGAAGTAAGTGTTCTTATGTTATTCAAAACCACAGTATTAAAGAAAAGAAATTAGACATTACCATCAGTATTTCAGGAATACCATAGGTTTCATCTTGCAAGAGAGAGGCACTTCTTCCTTTTTTATGGGAACAAAATGAGAAAGTGAAAATGAAATATACTCAGAAAATTTTACTACCATTTGATCTAGCTCTCCTACTAACTTAAGGGTCTGACAATAATTCAGTTCTTCAGTACTTGACTATGAAAGGTAATAATACTGTTTCTTGAAAAACTTTTCAGGGTTTAAACACAATAGCTATGTATGTACAATTATACTCATTCAGTATATGATTATTCAATAATGTACTATTTTTAAATGTACACTATATTTCAAAGCAACATTGTATCCAAGCCAATGAAACTTGGACTCATTTTGTAGTTCCTCACATGGCTGTAGCATTCATATCAATTTTCCATTTTAAAGTCAATTAAAACCTGTTGTTATCCAATCTGCAGTGAGTTAAATGTTAATTCAACTTATAGGATTATTTTTAAATACATAAGGTCATATTTTATGATATATACTATTTCAATTTACTATTCCTTGAAGGGGTGTTATCACCCTTATAATGTTCATTTGGATTGTTTAAATTATTTTCATTTATAAAGAATGCACCCAGAATTGTGTTTTCCTTTACAAAGCAAGAGGAAGCAGCCAAAAAAGGAGGAAGCAGTTTCTTTGTTCTTTTTTACAGCCCTCTAGCCTGTCCAAAATGTATCTCTTTGCCAAAATAATTTCATTTTTTGCCCTTTCAGAGGGACAACCTTCTAGTCATTCCTGTACTCCTTGTGCCACTTTTGCCTATTCATTTCTGCTTGTTCACTGTCTCTTTTTCATAAATAAGAAAATCTTATTCGCTCAGCATTCGTTCAGTAAAAAGAGTGTTCTCAGCATAAACATGTGCTAGACTGGCTATTTATCAGCTTGTTTTGAGCAATGGCTCCTGTTTATTCGGGGTTTTTTCGTCCAAATAGACATATTTAAACTGAATGAAAAAGAATAGTAGTGACGCTACAATGAGGATTCATCCAATCTCCATCAGAATGGTCTGACTTTCATAACATTCACAGAAAACAATACCTACTCTACCCTATAATGGAACAGTACTGTTCCAAGATTTTCTTATTTTCAAAAAAAGCAAAAGGTATTGTCATTCTCTTCTGTTCCTAGATATGCTCTATAAGGGTCCTTAAAATCTACTCTCTAGTTTTAATTACAAGAAATATGATTCATATTCCAAGATCCTACATCCACAACAACAGAGAACTTTTAAAAGTATGTGTAAATATTCATATTTTACAACGTTAGTCAGATTTTGTAAGGAAATTTGTTTAATTGGATTGGAAAGTATCCCAATAATGTCAGCCAAGTTAAGTTCAATTTCAAAGACAACTGAATTCCTGTACAACAATCAAGACTTGTGTAGACAAGAGATCCAAATTAACAGCCCAATAAAAGCAAAAGCTTCAGTATGACCTCAATATTTTTCCACTTTTGTTTGGCCTGCCACTAGTCAACCAGCATTTGAATGCTCCAAATGAGCTGCAGCACACAATGCTTTCTGCCTAGCCAATATTCAGAGAATGTATGGGTGATCTGAGGCTACACTGAAGGGGCTAAGAGCCGTGTAGAATACCTGTGGGAAGGGTGAGTCATAAGAGATGTGATTCAAAATGTATACTTAAGCAGAACTGGAAATGCAAGGAAATAAGGCATAAATCCTTTGAAAAACAGGTTTCATAAGCTCTGATTATGGATGAAACATTATGTACAAATAATTATTATTCTACTCTCAACAATCTCTCTACAACAATTTTTGAATATGTGTATTTGCAAAAGTATTGAACTCAGAAAAGTTCCAATCCTTAAAGTAATTCTTGAAAGACAACTACATTTTTCTTCAAAGCTTTACCTGCTTTTTTCTTAGATTTACTTGCAGAATCAGCTACATTTTCCAATATTGCAGTTAGATGTAAGGTAATCTCTGCAAGCATTACAACATTAGTGTCTGCTATGCTGCTTTTCTGAATTACTTCATTTATTATCCAGAGTAGATGAATCCACTAAAAATGGGGAGAAGGGGAAAGAAAAAGAATCAGGACAGAGTTAAAACAACTTTTAGGGAGCTACTTATGTATTACAGAGGCAGGCAGGGGTTTGCACTCTAAATTGTTTAAAAAGATTCATAAACCTGGACACAGCTCCTTTCTTGGATTTGACTTCTTTTTTTGAATGCCACCAGACTAAGATGCTGAATTTGTGCCTGCTCCAAAGTCCCTATTTCTTCAGACAGCCAACTTTTTAATTTTAGAATATTACTGGTTTTTCTTACTTTAGAAAGGGTTATGAATGTTCTACGGGCACAACTTTTATACTTTCTCATAGTGTGGTAAGCCTTACAGCAGATTTGATCATTTGCCTCTCATTTATCCCCATACTGTCCCACTTAAACAGAGTAAGAGAGACCTGAATGCACCTGCTGTGTACACAGAGGAAAGTAACTGTACATTATCTCTGGTGAATCTCTCAACAATTTTATTATAGGGATCAGGGCCATAAAATTAACTCCTCCAGAAGCTGTATGGTCAGCATCAACTGGCAGCCCAAGAGAAACCAGCATAAATTACCCTTCACAAGACTGCTTTTCGCCAAAAGCCTCTCAGTCTCAGGAAAAGTTAAAGGTAAGGCTGTGACTCTATCCAGTGGGCCAAATCCTGACAACCCTCATGTCCCTTCTCTTAAGCTGTAAGGTTTTCCCTCTTTCTTCAATTGATCTAGGAAACTTTCTTGAACTATATCGATATTTTCCACCACAACACACCAAGTGCTTCTTCTTAACATCATGCCCAAATGCTTTCACTATTTTAGCTTCTATCAGGGCCCACTGACAGAGAATGGGTTACTTTACTGGGAAAAGCTAAGAAGTATTTTGATACTGGCATATGGGAGTACAGTCTGTTCAAGTGTATATACAATTCACATTTTCAGTAAAGAAGATTTATCTGCATTTTACCATAAGATAATGTACTTAGACTGGAGATCAGTATTTTATCTTGGCTTTACTATAACAAACTGCACTCATATTACGAGAAATACATTATAATAAGGAGTACTTGGTAAGCTTTGTATTTGTCAATATATTTTAAGTAGTCACTTCCACTCGTCTGGATTCGCTGAAGTCCTGTTTTACACTTCTGCCACAAAAACATTATTACATCAACAAGTATTTCTTTGTCAGGTTGGATATTCTGGAAAGAAAAAACCAACATAATAGAAACAGATATGTATATACAGTATACAAACATTCTCAAAAATTTTCAAAGTAAATAAATCATCATATTTAAATTTCTTATAAGGGATGACAACATTTTGAAAGCTTAAGAAATATTTTTTTAGAAGTAATTTCTGGTAGACCACCCAAGCTTTTCTTCTCCCAACAATACAAGTGGGTTTAGAGTTTGGGGGTTTTGTATTTCCTTTTTTACCATCAAGCTTTTAAAAGTCACACAGACAAGGAAAGCAGTGAGATGAAAATTATATGGGAGAGACAAGCAAATTAACTATCTGTGAAATGTTATAATAGTCAACACATTCTGGGGAAACTAAGTAATGTATTTAACAGTTATATTAACTTTGGGATTTTTTTTATGTTACAGTATTTAAATATTTGCAGAAGATCTAAATTAGTAGGTTTCATTTTGCATTGTCAGAGTACTTCCACAGGTTGTTGGTGCATCTCAGATGAGGGAGCAGTGAAGAACAACTTAAACAACTAGAAAAAAATGTTGGAATGGAAGATCTAATAACTGAAAGAAATTATGAAACACATCTGCATCTTATGAAGAGAATAGTTAAAAAAATCAAAACTATTCAGTTAACCTCCTTATAAATGAATTTTAAAAGGCAATAGAGACCATCTAGCCTGTGTTAAACACATTCTGAACAGTGATTAAAGATCCGTACACATCTTTATCACCATTTATACCAGAGTTAGACTAGTATCTCAGGTGCAATGAAACTTAAACCTGCTATATCCATACTATCTGTACAGTTGTACGTGTATGAACATAAGATTTCAGGGATATTGATACCGAGAAGTGAGGGGAGAAAAAGACTGAAAAAGAAGTAAATCAAGATGACTTTTGCCACTCATTTGGTGGCACCAAGCTGTTAGATTGGCTCTGCTATATCATGTAACTTCACCATCAGTGAATTCACTGTTAATCAGGGAAGAATTTGTTTCTTCCCCAGAGAGATTAGCTACTGATGAGATTTGTGGGAAACCAGAACAAGAAGAGTTGAAATCCAGGTAACCTGCCTCCATCATACAGTGGTCATGTAAAAAAAAAAAAGACAAATCATGCTATCTAAAGGTATAACCCCCTCACACGGGCAGGATATTTTGAAAGAAAATTTTACACTAAAGCTAAAAAATGTGTGTGCTCCAGTTATACTCAAACTCGGACAATATTCAAATTATATATAAAATTAATTTTGCAGCTACGGCATATGCCATGTAAGCAGAATGCATATTTTCTAAGGAAAATTCTTCATTAGTCTTTTGGATCACAAACTATTTTAGTGTAAATGCTAGTGGAGACATTGCACTGTAATTTTTTTCCCCTCACAGTAGAACATTATGTGAAATCTCAGTTTGAACAAGTAAGCTAAAAGTGGTTCCTCTGGGAATAAACCATCAAATATTTAATAGGATTATTCTGTAGTATAGACTTCCAGCACAAAAAGTCCCACTCCCTTTGGTTTTGTTGTTGCTGCTGCTTGTCTGTTTGCAGTGAGAATTTACCTTAAATTGCAGGCATACTGCAGCTATAAAGGCATTATCATTCCTTAGGGTCACTGCTCCAATTTCTATAAATACCACAGAAATGTTTTCTACAGCTGACCATATCTGCTCACCTAAATCTAATATCAGAAATTTGATCTCTGCTTGATTAGCTGAAACATGCAATTATCTCTGTGACATTCCAAATGGATTTAATATCTAGTAAACATTTTTAAGTAGCCTGAGTACATAGCACCAATAAAATATATTTTAAAAAATTAAACAAATATTTTTTTAAATCACAAATTGATCACCTCTTAGGGGTATATTTTTTCATTTTTGCTATTTCATTTTTGTAGTTTGTTAATCGTGCAAATGATTCCTTTGGTCTTAAAACATATGCATTCTCTACAGATTATGTGATTCATTCAGAAGAAATGTCTCTAATTTTTTTATACCTGCATAGATGTGGAGACACAGGAAAACACTGTTGTTGCCAAAATCATAAGATCATGAGAAGGCTCGCCGTGCTTTAAGGAACTCTCTACATTCGATGTTTATTAAAAAAGGAAAAAAAGGAAAGGCAAGATGTTATTTCTAGTTACAAACCTATGTTTGAAAACATCTGAGTGAATTGGCTTGCCAGTTCATGCCAGCAGGTAATATACTCTAAGAAACAGTAAATAAAAAGGGGACAGATATTCCCAAGTTTATTCATTTTCTGTGAAAAGTGAGCATTGCTATTTTTGGAAATGGAAAGTTTTCAAGATATTTGCAGGTTTTTGGAATGTTATACAATTAAATTGCAGTTGCTTTAACAAGTTTTTCTTGCTTTGAAAACAAGAAATTTTACAGAAATGGAGTATAAGGAAAAAAGAAAATCAAACATGCTTGTTTCCCTTTTTTCCTGGAAACCTGTCTGAAAACATCCATTCATTTTACATCTTTGCATATAACATGATGTATGTTAAACATACATGCTTTTTCACACTCAAGGGAAATGGTAAAAAGTCATGTTTTGGCAAATGAAAACAACAAAATTCAGTAGGTTGCAATTTCTCAGTTGCTAATTTTTGTCATAGAATACTGCATGCACCATATTAAATAGTTTTTTTAAAAAATAAACAGAATTTCTTGCTGCAAAAATATTTGAAATGCAAACACAGCTATAACTGAACAGCACTCACTTCTGCATGTTTCCTTTTCAGAACTGTGAGGCATTCTAGCTTCTTTAGTATTATTTCCACTAATAGAAAAACCATGTTTAAATTTTCTTGGAAATAGTAAAGGTTGCATCAGTGTAAGAAGTTTGAGTTCCATTTCAGCTTTCTTCCATGTTGGGTCATCTTGAGCCTAATTGACAAAAACAACCAATAGAAATGTGTCTTTAAAATATGTACTTTGAATACTCTTCCTTAACTTCACAGGAAAAGACTACATAAAGAATGTCTAAATAGCATCTGGATTACCTGAAGAAAATTAACAACAAATTCAATAGCAGAATCAAACACGTCCCACTCTTCATAGCTGAAAGCTAATTTTATAAATTTCACAGCAGCATCTCCAGACACGCCCTTTTCTCCTGCAGTGATGACAAAAATATTTTATTTGCTTTACATATATATATTTAGAAGTTTAATTTAAACAATAATTTAGGTATTGATAAACACAAAGGTAAAACTCCACATGCATTTTTGAATAGTCAGCATAATCTTGAAGGATTTTTTAATAGTTCTACAAGATACAATAGCTTTATTATTTTGCTTTAATGCCTATGCTTATATATTACATTAATGATGCTTCTGCAATGCTCTCTTACATTCTAACGAGGCTGTATAATTACTGATGTTAACATACCTGTGTAAAGGATATCA
Organism: Egretta garzetta; assembly: GCF_000687185.1. Taxonomy (NCBI): domain Eukaryota; kingdom Metazoa; phylum Chordata; class Aves; order Pelecaniformes; family Ardeidae; genus Egretta; species Egretta garzetta. The sequence continues at coordinate 2,358,919 of NW_009260667.1, forward strand.
AGGACCTAGTCCTTTCTGTTGCAGAAAGAACTTAAATCTGGCTATCACCCTGAAACGACCATTGTTCCCAGAAATTTAGTAAAAAAAGTGCATAGAAACATGAACAATCTATTGCAAGATACATGAGAATTTCTTATTACTGTATCAGAAAATGTGCACATACACCATAAGGAGTCTATTTTCTCACTCTTCAAGTTTATCCAAACCACAGTAAGGCAGAAAAGGGATTTCCTGGTCCTTGGAACGCTAAGCAAGTGTCTTAGATAATATATTCAGCAGTCTCCTACAGTCCTAGGAATATGCCACAGTCTGTCATATCACTTGCACACGTGGTCACTCAGATAAAAGATGTTAGCAATATTAACTTAGTAATAGACAGCTGTTATTTTCCAAAGCAGCACAATGGTTGGTCCAAGGATCTCAACAAGCTTACAACAGTCCTTCTGTTACTGCATCTCACTTCTCTTCCATAAGAATGTACCAGGACACCATTGCAAAATTTGGCCTATGAACTATTTTTTAGGGGCATTAATATATCTAGATGAACTGCTATGCTGAACAGTATGTAATTACAATGTCCATATATTACTATATGCTATTTAAATAATTCATGCATTAAGAAAATCATAATGTTATCTATACATAATCCCTTTCTAATGCCTTATTATATGTATAAACAAGCATATCTCACACAGAGAGGACAGCATTTTGCAGTCTCTTTATGCATAGGACTGCTACTAACATGAAAAACAGTTCTGCTCACCAAGCATTTGCATTATTGGGTACAGAATCCTTTGAAAATTCAAAGTAAGTTTACCTGTTAGTATCAGCTGCAGAAGGGTTGATGATGCATTAATTATACCAAAACGATCAGTGCAATGACTTTCTTGAACACCAGCACTGCTCACTCCACCTTTAATACAGACAATTCATTAAATCACATTATATTGTATTTGACTTGGTAGATGCCAATTATCCAGTAATCATATCAAGAAAATCTGATTCTGAAGTGTATTTAGCCTCTATAGATTCTTTTATTAACAAAATATCTCCATAACTACGGTTATATTCAGTCCAGAGCCCAGCAAAAAAAGTTTGGAAGGAATCATCAAGTCCAGTGTTCTTCTCAAGTTTTTAAATCTAACTTTGAGTGATTTTTTTGAAAAAAAATACATTAAACACTATGATATGTTGATCTTGCCTGGCTTACAGACCCCCACCCAGCTGCTCTCTCACTCCCTCTCCTCAGCAGGACAGGGGGAGAAAATAAGATGGAAAAGCTCATGGGTTGAGATAAAGAGAGTTTAATAAGAAAAGCCAAAGCTGTGTGTGCAAGCAAAGCAAAAATAGAAGGATTTTATTCACTATTTCCCATACACGGGCAGATATCCAGCCACTTCCTGGAAAGCAGGGCTTGAGGATGCGTAGCAGTTGCTCGGGAAGACAAACGCCATAACCACTAATCTGCTCCCATCCTCTCACTTAGCCCCAGGTTTTTTTGCTGAGCATGACATCATATGGTATGGAACAGCCGTTTGGCGAGTTCAGGGTCAGCTGTCCCAGCTATGTCCTCTCCCAACCTCTTGCCCACCCCCAGCCTACTGGCCTTTGCCGGGAAGAGGGTTGGAGAGACAGCCTTCATGCTGTGCAAGCATTGCTCAGCAACTGCCAAAACACTGGTGTGTTATCAACAAACACTGTTTTAACCACAAATGCAAGGCACAGCACCATGCGGGCTGCTGTGAAGAAAGTAAACTCCATCCTATTGAGAAAAGATATGTGTAAAATACTGTAGATTTTTACTGATAAAACGGACGACAGAGATTGGCCCAGATTTTTATCTTAAATTTTATGAAGATAAGAAAGAGTGCCTGCTTTTACAGGTGCTATTGTTAGAAATGAAATAGCAAAGAAAAAACTAGTAAAATGGAGGTGTGGGCTTCTCACCAACACTCTTTTTTTCTTCTTCATGTTGTTACCTGAGAGGATTTCCAGGCCTGCAAAAAAAAGCTCTGAAATGACATCACGAATTTCAATTTCATCAGGAACAGGTGGAGCAGGGCGCAACACATGCCTGCTACTATCAGACAGAGCTTCCAGGATGGCAAGGAATTGAGCTGCAGCACCATCAAACATTTCTGTCAGCAGACGTTCAGTAGTAGTGCGAGGCCATGGCAACTAAGTAACAAAAGGTAATGTAAGCCTTGTAATATCTAAACTGAGTTACAATAAAGCAAGATTTCTTTCAAAACAGTTCTCCATCAGAAAGTAAGTACACGTTTAAAACAGAAAATAATATACTGAAATAACATACTGCAAAATATATTGTTGTTATGAATTTCATGCTTCGAAGGCATAGCAAAGCCTCATGCTAAAAGGGTACAGTAAGAACTGCCATAATTTCATAGCAACCACTAGCACTGTTGCATGCTATTTTACTTAGAAAACAATACAATAGAAATTATGAGTGACAGTATTAAGGTCGTGCAGTTTCAAGCCACTCAGATCTCTCCTTATAATGATATGGACTTGACCATAAGGACCTAAGTTCTACACACTTTGCAGAAAATCAGAGAAAGCTTAGGATGCTCAGCACTGTAGTGAAAGCAAAACACTATTACATTACCTCACTTTTACATTTCAAACAGCATAACATAAAAATACAAGGCAGAATACACAAAAATATATTTGCAGTATTGGCAGCTAAGAAATCAGAGATCTGTGTAAGAAAATATATTAAAATTTTATTTCAGTGTTCTGTTTACCTGGTTACCAAACCACTACCAGACATAAGGTAAATCACAGACAGAGTACTTTAAAATGTTGGTTACAATCCATCAACATTTCAGTTCTATCTATTTGGCACAAGCTCAGATGTGTACCTGACAAAAAAAAAAAAAAACCTGATCTGTTCAATATCTGACAGCATTTAGAGTATTAAAGTTAACGGATTATTTTTGTTTTCAACTAACTTCTATAATGAGTGAGCCTCATCAACACTATATATGTCTTTTCCAAAGAAAGAGGGACTATTTCTGCTGGGATTATAGTTTAAAAAGGTAGTTAATATTGGATACTGATGGAGCAAGCAGCTAATCCTGGAAATATTTTCCAGGAACTTGAAGAACAAAACTATCCAGAGTGGTCAGCATGGATTCTGTGATTGATTCTATGAGAGGAAATGGCCTCAAGTTGTGTGAGGAGAGGTTTCAATTGGATATTAGGAATAATTTCTTTACTGAAAGAGTGGTCAAGCATTGGAACAGGCTGCCCAGAGAGGTGGTGGAGTCACCATCCCTGGAGGTGTTCAAAAAACACATAGACATGGTACTTTGGGACATGGTTTAGTAGGCATAGTGGTGTTGGGTGGACAGTTGGACTTGATGATCTTGGAGGTCTTTTCCAACCTTAATGATTCTATGATTCATGAAGGGGAAGTCATGCTCAACCAACCTGATAAACTTCTATGTTGAAATTACTTGCCCTGGTAGACAAGGGGAGCGCAGTGAATATTGTCTACCTAAACTTCAGCAAGGCCTTTGACACTATCTTCTATAACCCTCAGCAAGTTTGCAGATGACACAAAACTGGGAGGAGTGCCTGATATGCCAGATAGTCGTGCTACCATCCAGAGGGACCTCAACAGGTTGATAGGAACCTCATGATGTTCAAGAAAGGGAAGTACAAACTGCTATACCTAGGAAAGAACAAACCCATACACCAGTACATGCTGGACAGCCACCCAGCTGGAAAGCAGCTTGGCAGAAAAGGACTCTGGTTGCACATGAGCTATCAATGTGCCCTTGCAGCAAAGGTGGCTGACGGTACCCTGGGCTGCATTAGGCAAAGACTTGCTAGCAGGTCAAGGGAGGGGATCCTTCCCCTCTACTGGTGAAGCCACACATGGAGTACTGTGTCCAGTTCTGGGCTCCCTAGTGAGAGACATGGATATACTGGAGAGAGTCCAACGAAGGGCCTTGAAGATGATTAAGGGACTGGAGCATCTCCCCTATGAGGACAGGCTGAGGGAGCTGGGACTGTTCAGCCTGGGGAAGAGAAGGCTCAATAGGGATCTTATCAATATATGTAAATACTTGAAGTGTGGGTGCAAAGAAGACATAGCCAGGCTCTTTTCAGTGGTTTCCAGTGACAGGACCAGAGGCAATGGGCATGAACTGAAATACTTGAACTTCCCTCTAAACATCAGGAAATACTTTTTCACTTTGACGGCGACCAAGTACTGGCACCAGTTGCCTAGAGAGGTTGTGGAGTCTCCATCATTGGAGATACTCAAAAGCCAACTGGACATGGTCCTGGAAAACCAGCTCTAGTTGGCCCTGCCTGAGCAGGGGGGTTGGACCAGATGACCTCCAGAAGTCCCTTCCAACCTCAACCATTTTGTGATTCTGTGATATTCTCCTAGCAAAACAACTCCAAAACAAATTTTCAACATTTTTTTAATAAATCTTCATAATGATGTTTGCAGACTAAAAATTTTCAAAACGAACTATATGGGTTTTTTTTATATTTTGTGCCATCGTAGTCAATATATTTTTTTCCCCACAATGCAGATTTGTTTTTATGACCCCGACGTAGGAATCAGATCTGTACAAGCAGAAAGCAACATACATCACATATATTCCAGGACAGGCTAAGCACAAATTGCAGCTTTTGTTTAAATACATGCATTAAAATGCAGAGCAGAATGGGCATGTAATTTACTACTAATAATATTTTTGCATAAGCATTGTCTTGTCATGTTCAGAAAACAAACATTACACTGGTGCAGAAGAGCCTCAAAGTGAAAGCTAACTTAAACTAAACAGATTAGACTAGCTTGTTTCCATTTTTCAAGGTGATTTAAGTACAAAACCAAATTCCACTGCATATATACTAGAAGAGAAGGAAGAGCTTTAATTATTTGCTAGTCCAAGCATAAGTCATGCTGGACTGAGTTCTAAAAATAACTGTTCTACCTATTATACTACATTGTACATGTTTTATAATTAAAAAAGAAAACTGTTTTGAAAGTCAAAATATTAGGCAAAAATAAATGTCCCATATTTTTGCATTTACTTGACACTTAATAAACCTACAAAATATTCTGAAATAATTATTAAAGCAGTGCTTTCAGATTTTTATATCATTCAATAAATCTTACAAAACTACAAAAGGCATGGAGAAACAAATATGTAAATTCAATACTATTACTCCTTAAATAGGGTAATTAAAACTGTTGTAGCACATTTTAGAAGCAAAATATTCTTGGTGGGGGATTTATGAGTAGTGTAATTTCTAACAATTTCTTGTTAACTTCAAGTATTCAGTTTTGTGAGAAAGTCAAACAGACACTGCAGAACAAAATCCATTACTGAAGATTTTTCAAGCTTCTGGAGATCAGATATATGAGATTCCTGTAATGTGACAGACATAGGTTCCTAGTAAGTTGAAGGGTGCCTGACGAGCAAACACCCTATCTGAAGGCATGCAAAGTTGCTAATAACCTAATTGTTCAGCAAGACTTTTAGATGATCATCATTCAGAAGTATTTAAGTCTTCCAGAATCAACTGACCATGAGAAAGTTGACCAGTATCTTTATGCGTGCAAACCACACATACCTGAACATGTTGAGGTTTGGGCCCTACCTTTGATAATGGGAAATTTCCAGTAAGTGAGGTTTGGAACAGATCAATTGTGCTGTCCACACAGCTGCTTAATATTAATTACAATTCAAGTCAATGATTTGAAACTGAAATATCAGATAATCTTTTAAAAAGCTTTGATGAATAACTTAGGTAACAGAAGCATTCAATGCAATCAGATCACATCAGTAACATATTGGTATAATTTCATTATAATTTTACTATTAACCATAAGCAGTATCAAATGAGCAATCTCAGTTGCTTCTGATAAGTCTTTCTAATACAGCCAATTTTCTTTTAAAAAACCAACATAATGTAGACTAATGACAAAGAAATAATTAGACAGAAATTATATCAGTATTAAACAATTATTTAAGACAGAAAATACATCATTCTTATTTCAAATTATCTGGCTTTACTGTACCTAGTGCAGTACATGTTTTTACATGTAGCTTATCCCAAAGTATTTTATGAGTAAATTAGATAATTATGAATACAAAAATCCAGATTTAACCTATTCATTCAGCTCTGAATGTTTGAATCTGTTCTAGCATCAGATAAACTGTGACAAAGATGATGTCACTTTGTAGTATCTCTTTCAAAAAACGCAAAGAGATTCCTCAATTTTGCCATTATATTATGAGGTACATATGTAATGGATCTATATCTACGCCATGAGAATTAAAGGACAATGGAATTTCAGTCCAAGGAGACCTTAAGAAACTTAAGGAAGTAATTCTACTGGGAGAAGTGCCAAGCTCTGCAACTGGGGAGGAATGTATCTGTACAGACTGGAACCAACTTTTGGAGTAGCAGCACTGCCAACAAAGACCTGGTTGTTAAACTTGAGCCAGCAGTGTCCTCTTGCCACAAAGAAGGCAAACTGCAGACTGGATTACACCAGGAGAAGTGTAAACGGCACACTTCCCTTACTTGGAACTCATGAGGCTCCACCTAGACCACTTTTGGGCTCTTCTGTGTAAAAAGGATACAAACAAGACAGAGTCCCATGGAGGTCTACTAAGATGGTTAGGGGCATAAAATGTAAAAGAATAGGCTGAGGAAGCCTTAGTTAGTCTGACAAAGAGGAGGCTAATGGGTGACCTAATAGCTGTCCCCATCTACTTGAAGAACACTTATAAAAGTAAAGAAGCCAAACTCTTCTGATTAGATACAGACAGTATAAGAAGGAATAATGACCACCATTTCAACTTTGGGGGACTGGGCTAGATTACTTTAATTCAGATGACTCTGAAAGCATCAGGGATAACTTGCAGATTGGACATTAGGAGAAGTATGTTAATTAGGAGGGCAGTGCAGTACTGGAAGAGATTATCTAGATTGACTAGGGAATCTCCTTCATTAAAGGTTTTGACGGCAAAGCCACAGCTGGTTTGATCTATCATTGGCAAAAGGCATGCTTCAAGTCAGACCAGACTAGATGACTTCCAGAAGTCTCATGTAACCAACATATTTACACCTATGATACTGCAATAACAGTAATTCTTCATAATGCAGTATTCACAAAAGAAAATAATTTACAACATAAAACCATATTTTCTATATTTATATCACCATCAGATAACAATATTCGAATAATGCTTTTTATCCAAAAGAGTGTCACAGTGCAAAAAGATCTTGAATTTTTGCTTACAAGGGTGCAAAGCATCTCAATGAGCAGGCAATATTACTCAGTAAGAGAGTGCGGTTTGGGGAGCTTGCTGATTAGTACTTTCAGTCACTCCTCTCTGCCAGCTTCCTATGGAAGCTGGAATTAATTTATTTAAATCACAATTGCAAACATTAGGAAAGCAGAACCATCTGTCCATCAGAAAAGGAATAACCACTCAGTAGCATCCTCTTAGGCACAGTGAAATCAAAATGCAAAATTTCTATTCTATCTGTGCAGTCCTGCATCCAGGAAAGATCCTGAATTCAAAAGACCTATCAACCTATGAACAAAAACGGATGATATGCCTCTAAGTAAAATGCATAACCGTTATGTACCCACATAGTAGCATACTGGCATAAAGATAAACTTAACTACTGAAGTTTGTTATATTAAAGTCTGTATGTTGACCAAAAAAGGGACAAAGCACTCACAAAAAAAGCATTTTCTTTGATTATTTAGAATTCTTATTCCGATGGATCACTCATTTTTGACACTGGCTCTAAAGAACACAAGAGAAGAATGAAATTTGAGGAAATCCATTACTTCCTTAAAAGTCTATTTTGTATCCTGGATGCCTTTCTCTAATTCATGGTATCTTGCAGAACAGTAAGCGGCCTTCAGAAGCAATCTCTCAAGACTTGAGACAGTTCTCCAATGTAAATACAAAAAATTTAAAAATGTGGTAGCTTTTTTTCAAAGTACCCCTTTATTTTCACAGTAATTTAACACAGCAGGGCAAACTCAGGACTTCCATACACTTGATATGAATTTGAACAAGATTTCTCTTATTTTTATTGCTAACATAATTGCTAAAGGAAAAAAAACCTAGAAAAAACAGTATTTTCTGAAGTAGTAATTACTACATCTTACCTTTTTTCAAGCTTATTCTGAATTTTAAGAATAAAATTGTTAACTATGAAACTGAAAGAGTACAACTTTCTCCTTGTGAATAGCACCATGTGTATTAAGCAGAATTACATCACATATTCACCACATGCAAATAGTAAACAAAGAGAAGGATTATACAAAATGTTAGACTTACATTTTGTGCTTCTTTCAGGTTAACTCTTAACTTCGGTCGAAAGCAGCTTTTTGGTTTTCTTCTGGATTCATATACCGCTCTCTTGAAAATCATTACTGACATCTGACACAAAGAAAAAAAGTAAGTAACTGTGTTACGTGTTCTGTTCATAGAGATTGTAACTACTCTACCTGTTTATAATGAATAGCAGTGCGATACCTTCAGAGTGGCCTCTCTAAAAATCTTTTTTGTCTCTGAATTTTCCAGTGAAGAACTATTATTTTCTAATTGCTTCAGCTCATCAATTTTAATCAGACCACGGCGAGCAAATATCTGTCCAAAGTATTAAAAAAAAAATTATACTTTTTTTTTATATTCTGTATGTTGGTATTTAATTTTAGAATCATATCATTCTTTAATTCAGACAACTGCGAAGAGCTGCAGTGAAAGCCAGGTCATGAACAACTGAAAAGGAAAATAAAACCTTTGCAAAATACCTTTCGTATATATGCATGGGGCTGGCCACTACTTAGTGCTAGAAGTCTATGACTATGATTATATTACAAAGTACTATTGCATTTAACTTTGAATTGATTACTCATTTACATGTGAAAACACACCTCCACTTTGCAGATAAATTTTGGAATATGGGCTGAACTGTAAATTCATATGACCTGATAATAAGCAGGAATATTTAAATAAATATTTATTTCCCATCTGATTGCACCTGAAATGCTATGTGTGGTAAATCAGGATACCTCTCCATGAATGCCGGCTTGACAATCAAAATAACACTGAGAAACTGCAGTGTATAGGGTGGCTCTCCACGTCAAATAATGCACAGATAAGAGTGGAATGGACGATTCCATACATATACTGGCCCACAATAAGTATTCCAGGACCTGTAGTGAAGAAATCCAGTTTTAAACTGAATGCATTTTAAACTATATAAATATACTAAAGGACACATACAAAGATTTATCCTCACCTGGTAGGACAAATTAAAAGAGGGGAAAAGAAATCACAAAAATTGTATTAATTTTAACATGTTTTATTGAGTACAAAGCATTCATCCTGCGTATTATTAGTTTCTTCCCATCTGAAACTGTTGTCAAGCATTATATTTTAGTCTCTAAGATACCTCAACCACTCCAGCTAACTATAGCCTTGCCACCAGGCAGAGGTGCTGCCCTTCTCTCTCATCTGCTCTTATCTTGAGAGTTCTCCCTCTCCTTTGTGTCAGCTCTAGTGATCATTTTTTTCTAAGTTAGTTTTCAACTAGATCAGCAAGCTTATTTGGGATGCACCGGAGTCTGCCTTCTTTGGTGATACCCTGCACTTAAGATTAATTTACAACCATGGAACTACACTATTGACCCTTAACTTTAGGACCAACATAATCATTGCAGCAGTCTAATTTTAAGAATCGGTCCTACTAAATTGATTGAACAATATCTTCTTTTTGTATTTTCTTTGGGTCATCTGTTCCCTGAGGTACACAAAATATGCACAAATTAAGCCGATATACAGCTTTTCTTTTTGTCTGAAATAAAAGAACCTGAAATGCCTACAATCACTTCCTCTGTTTCCTGTATAGTAAAAGCCTGAATATGTTAAAGGAGGTGCTAAATCTATTCTGACTTCAATAAAATGTGTTCAAAGAGAAAAAATCCTTCCTGCTCAAAGAAAGATTAATATAACCAACAGATAAGAATATAGACTGGATCTAGGCTAAGCCAGACCCTGTTAAAGTTTTAGGAGAAAAAAATAAAGCTAAGACAAACAAAAATTACATTCATGGTTAAAACAAAAAGTGCAGAGGGAAAGGCCAGGTCATTTTAATCAAGTATTTTCAACTAAAAACCTAGCCACCAGGTGTCAGTACATTTCCACATTTTACAAAACAAAAGACTAGTTCTTGGGATTTGATACAGTTGCCCCAAAACCAGCATCTAGAGCCCCCTGAAAAAATCTATCATGTCCCATCTCAAAGACCAACAAGACGTTATTCTGGGCTCCATTCCACAACTAAGGAAGGAGCAGAGTCATAAAGGCACAAGGGCTTAGAAACTGGCCATTTTGCAATCTAGGCATTTTATTTCCTTGTGACAAATTGTTACTGTTGGCAATGACAATGAAATAGATATTTCAGGGTACAGTGTTATGCAAAATACAGGTGAATTTTCCAATCTCCTGTGAATTTTTCAAATGTTTCTATTTATTTTTCCATACCTTAGCAGACTGACCTCTCATCATCAAATGTCTGCATATGGTGTAAATATGAATAGTACCTGCAAAAAGAAAACAAAATAAGTAAAACCCAGGTAAGTTCTACAATCCTACATGAAATTTCTTACGCTAACCAACTGAAACTTTTTCTTAATATCTGGGTTTTTATTTCCAGAGACTGAAAAATAAACTAGTATTTTTTCTATAACTACTTTTAAATTAGAGAAGATGAAGACATTACATTTTTGGGCAATACTAGCTTCAAAAATACTTACACAAGGAAGTAGCATCATAAAATAAAGAAATCTTAACAATGCACTATGTTGAATTTTTATTAAATAACTGATGGAGAGAAAAATCTTATTTTTATCACCAAATGCCTTGGTCTTTTAAAGAAATATTACCTCTCCTCACAGACCTTACCTTACGTGATTCTTTTAGTCTGTCATGGCACTGTCCTAGCAGACAACACCACTATTATGTGATATTAAGTATGATAAGTGAAATGAAGAAAATTGATTGTGAATAGAATTTTCAAAAGCATCAAAGTGACTTACAAATAAAATCCTGTCAAAAAATTAGTTAATTTAGGCTATGTCACAAAATTGCTTTTCAAAAACCAGCCCTAGAAGTATAAAAGACATTGCAGTTCAGGGGTGGGAGGGGAAAGTCTATTCTTCTGCCTGTATGAATGTTCAGAAAGGGACACCTGTAGCAGAAAGAGTCATCGCAATGTCAACTGTCATAGCTGGAAGGGTGTTATTATCCCAATAATCAAGAATTGAGCAAGCATTAGGAAGATTTTTTTTTGTCAGTCAAATGTGTAATGAGGCACAAAATCTATTGCCAGAAATTGCAGAAAAATGCTCAGGAACTGGGAAAAATCTGAGTTATTGCCTAACATTTACTTCTAATCAGATTATTGGCTAGGCTTGGTACAGAGATGTGTCCCACACACAGGTAGGGGGACTTAAGAATGGCAGGTGAGTATATTTTAATTTTAATTCTCCCATAGAAACAGACAAACAAAAACCACACCTCAAAAGTAGGGACTGAGGGCAGCAGTAGTCCCAGCAAAACAGAAGGATAAGAATTTTGATCAATTATAGCTGAAAGAAAGTAAATTTTCCAAAATTAAATTAAAATCACATTATCTCCTCAATTTATATTTCACCAATTGACCATAGTAGAACAAATTAACAATAGTCTTTTGACTTTTGACTAAATAACATTGCTTGTCAAAGCAAAAATACACTGTTGCTGTTCTTGAAATAAAAATCTGGATACACCATGGTCTGTTTATCTAGTTCATGGAAGTTCCATTTTTTCCTCATCTTTTTCCCTAATTCAAGCATTTATAAGTAGCACACCAAAATCATACACAGAGAGATTCAAATTCTTAAATGTCATATGGTGTTTTTAGAATAGTTTTATTATTAACATCATCCTTAAACATCATTAAAAAAATACAAAGATGTAATGTCATGGACAGACTAGCATTTTCTACTCTTAGATCTGCAACCCCCTTTTAAAAAAAAAAAACCCCAAACTATTAACAAACATTTTATTGATAAAAAATCTTATGAGGGTTTTTTTTTAATAGGGGTTCATTCAATAAGTGCCCGTATTATGCTGTTAGATTTCATTTTACTAGTGCACTTGAATCACAGCTATGATGAAAAAGCTATTACTTTTACAACAGTCTATCTGAAAAAGGCATACCGTGTAGAAACATCAATTTAAAAATCCCTTATTTTAGGGGGGAAAAAAATCTATTGTGATTGAAGACTAACTAGAGATTTATTCATGACCCTTAGGTTGACCATAAAGAATATGTATAAAGTTTCCCTCCACATTGCTTAGCAAATAAATGTAAATGCAAAGCCTGAGGTACCATTGTAGATAAGCCAACACAAATTCTCCTGAGGTAGAGCCACTTGCATATTGAGTCGTAATGAGGACAAGACATTCAAACAAGTCTGCAGGGACTCTTGATTCTGGAGATATCTGTCGCTGCTGCAAACCATCTGATAAATGCAAACATTCCTCTTTTGCAAAGCATGGAACTAAAATATATGGAAACATATGTAAAATTAATATATATAGATAAAATAGGTGCAAATGTCAGTTTTTACATGAGCAAAGTACAACAAAATGGTGCGTCTTAACAGACCAAGCATACTAGAAAAAAAGTCAGCGTGACATTGAAATAAGAATTAGAATATGGAGAAAGTTCTAAAGCTTTGAGATTGCTGTACCATTAGCCTGAGTCAGTTTCCACTGCATCACAGGATGAAAACGCACCTAGTGCACTCGGGCTGCTGAAAGGGGCATAGGAAGAAAGTATAAATGAGGCATTAAACTGATATTCAAAGAATCTGACTTTAATTCTTGGCTTCTCTGTCGATGACCTCTGTAAATTAAGGGAAGTCTTAACTTTTTGCATTTCTCCATCTGTATCAGAGAGATCTCATTTCTCACTCTCATCCATTAATTTTCTCTTCTACAGATGTATTGTTCCTTCTCTTCCTTGTAATACCTAACAGAATGTCATCTCAGTCTTGTCTGGAGTACAGTACCATTTGAACTAGCCAACATGTGAGAAAATGAGCTAAGTGGGATGTCGCCAGTCAGTAACTATCAACCTCTCAGAAGCCTACTAACCTGATAATGTTTGAAATTATATTATTTTTTGCAGTTAATTCACTGAAACTGGAAGTTTCAAGCCCTGGAACTCCATTTCTGTGATTTCCTTAGTGTTATATTAAAAAAACAAAAGCTAGCTGCAGAAACCTGGCAAAAAGAATTTACATATAAAGCCTTTAGATGTAATCATTTGACACATTATCATTATCCATTTCCAATTATAGAAATCATTGTCAAACTAGATTCCATATTTGAAAACTTAGGGTATGGAAGTGTCTAAAGGTCAAGTTACAGAATGGGTATTTTAGTACAGACTCATGATAACATCTGGTGCTATGATTTGTTCAAGGTCTAGACAGACATATAGAAAACAGGAGAAACCATCTCTGGGACTTCAAATTTATTTTAAAAGCATTTTTTAAAAACTAAAATAAAATGGATTAACATAGCCTTCGATCATATTCTCTCTAGGAAGCTGAACTATCTTTGAAAAACAAAAAATAATATAAATGAAGCATCTCTTCTGTCATGACATCTGCTTCTAGCTCTCAAGCGAACTGTCTGCTTTTTTCTCCTCACTAAACACCTATTTACAACCTAACTCTGACTAGAGGAATATGAGTTTGATTAGCTCAATACACAGGAGATGCCTATGATTTTCTTTTGTTGTTCTTCATCACAGAATAACTTGCATTATTTTGAAATATCCACTGTGTACTGAAAATAGAGCTTCTCAGCAAAGAACTGCTTAAGAAAAAATCTAACATGTTTTAGCATTCCTCCTATACCTACTGAAACACTTTCTTCCATGAATAAAAATGATAAATCACAAGCCTGTACCTCGATAAGCAATTAACACAAAAGGATGCCAATGTACTCTAGAGGTCACTCAGCTTCCCAGAGCTTAGAGCACTTAAAAAACTGTTCAGCATTCTGCCTCTTTTTTTCACAGTGAGCAAGTAAGCTATTGATAGTAACGCAATCCTGCTTTTTTACTATGTTATGAGCTTTTTTTTACATGTGGTATTTTTGCACATTTATGGTACAAATTACAGACAATGTTTTAATTCTCTTGTACTCTGCCCTGTTCTTAGATCACATTATACAGAAATTTCTGCAACAATTGTAGGACAGTTATCAAATTTTGCCTATATCCTGATTCTGACAGTGGTTAATAGCAACTATTTCAGAGCAAAACTGCTGTAGACAGTTACAGAATAACCTGTTCAGAGAAAATTGCCCTTTTAACATTACGTTGATAGTGGCTGGCTTATGCCACAAAAGCATTATGCTTTTATATCATATATTTTATATTATGCACTTATACCCTCTTAAAAATCTACACCAACTCTGGATGTTCATATCACACATGTGACTGTTAAATCTCAATACAATCTATGTGGACAAACTATTAAAGATTAGTTAATATTTAATTAAAATGAAGTACATTTCTGGAGGATAAAACAGACTACTTAATTTGAATCTGTGAGTTCTTTGACAAAACAAAAACAAAAACCGAAACCTACCGTAAGTGCTGCATTTTTGTCTCTGAAACCATTTGGAAAAAAGGTGGATTTAAATTGATGCACATCATCTGTGATATCATCAAGGTGTCCAGAAATGAACTGCTGAAGGTATCTTCCATAGCACTGTAGAAGTGCCAACTTATATTCCTGAAGTGCAAATAATGGTATTTTTATAGTTCATATATTACATTCTATTTCTATAAAACGTGGGGGTTTTTATGATCTTTATGTAAAAAGGTATCAATGTGAAAGAGCAGCTAGAAGTAAAACACTGACGTTTTATATAAACATTCAGCAATGTAATTTCTAATGTGAACACTCTCAGCATATTAACGGTTGAAGTACTTAAAAGAAGAGCTTGTGGTTTAGGAGTTTCTGTTTATTTTAATCACAAATATGACATATCAGAGAACAATTGTAAAGTATGATGCTGGGCTAATGTAATAAACTCAAAGGGTTCCTGGAATGTCCTGCAGCTTTGCAACAGTAATGATAATGATACTACACTTCTGAGAAAAGTACTTCATAATGTAGAATTTTATAAACAATATACAGACATCATTACTTCCCTCTCCCCTGTTTCCTTGATGCCAAAGCTCTTTTTTCATAAAAGCAGAGAGGAAGAGCTGAGGAAGAATAAGATGCACTAAAAAAGAATTAAACAAGTGACAACTGGGATTTACATATGGCCAAGAAGTCAGCATTAATAGAAAATTGCCACTGGGCCTTTAAGAACTGTTAACAAACAGGATGTTGAGCTTTATGTCTCATTCAAAATAGAGCTCCCCAGCAGCATGCTGAACCACTCTAACATCATGCTGAGACTATGGTTCAGCTCTGACTCAGATGTGGAAGTGCCATTTACTGAATCACCTCCACCACTTCCTGCAGCAAAGATTATTTAGAGGTTTCTCTACCAACTTCACTGAATTCTAGAGCACACACACACCAGTCATGATAAATTCTGGGGAAAAAAGTAACTAATTTTTATTCGTAAAAGTGATCCTTTAATGTTTAATCACAGAAAATTCAAAAGTATTTCCTTGCACCCACTTTTTTCAATACAAATTCCTACTACCACGGTAAAACCTACCCTGAATTTTTTAATCATCTGAGGAGTCCAACTCCCATGGCCCTATTGTCCCCTTTCCTGTGTGAAAGCAGCAGCCATACACAGAAACTTTTACTTTCCATGGATGGCTACAGGCAAGTCAGTCACTTGTGTAATCTAATACGTAGATTCAGGCTGTGATAACTCTTAGAATCTGAAGTCATGGATCAGAATCCCATTAAGTTAGTTACAAATATATAGCAAATGGGTAATTTCTCTCTCAAACAGTTTAAAATGTATGTGTAAAACCAGAGATAACAGGCAGATACAGGCAGAGAGGGAGGGGAAAAAATGAGTCAGTACTAATCAGTATGATGACTAATGGGCTAATTAATTTCCAGATATGTGACATAATGAATTTAGGTGTGTCCTAAAAGATACATAGCAGATGTATAATAGAAAGGAACCTAAAGTGAGAAAGCACTAAAAAAAATAGCAGGAGGACAGAAAGTTAAGCTAATGCTTATCCACTGACTAATTATATTGAATAATTAATTTTAAAGGTTATACACCATTAAATATTATATAACATAAGGGTGGCTTAAAATTCAACTAGGAGTTGATGTTTTCACCTAGGGGTCAAGACTTTCAACTTGGAGTCAAGAGTGGTACTTATGGAATAAGGTTATCCCACCTAACACAGAGCTAGGTGTTACACCACATTCATCTTTCCAGTAAGGCACTACATTTGTAACTAACATGCATCACATACTTTTCCTTTCTATTTTCTCCAGGGAGAAAAATTGATATAATGAAAACTAAATTTGTAAAGTCAAAGAAATCCACTTAAAAATGGGAGTTCTGAAAAGAGCTCATTTCAAAGTTTTAGGCTGGCCAGCAAAACAACTCTTCTACAACATTGCTAACTTTACCTTCACTGTAGAAAACCACGTTACACCAGAGAACTGAAGTTGCAAGCAGAAGTCTTTACTCAGAATTCTAGATTATTTTTAGGCAATCTAGGGCCCGTTCATTAAGCACCTTGAACATAAGGACCAAATTACCACATTTGAGCTGTGCTATGGGAAGCCAGTGTAAAGTACACAGAGCAGGGTTTGATGATTTTGAAATAACTTCTTACTGAGTACACTGTGAGAGCAGCAGTTCCCAAGTAGCTAAAAGCTTCATGCAATATTCCAAGCAATTTCTAGGGCCCAGAAGCCATGAAAACTTGAGGAAAACATGAACAAAGAAAAATGGTGAATGAAATTGGCTAGGCAATGAAGGAGCAATTAACAAATGCAGCTACTCACGCTTCCTTAAGATTTTCTGTGAACATTCCTAAACCTATACCATGAGCCTATACCTTCAATTACAATGGCCCCACAGCTAAGGACTCTTCTATATGCCTTCTTCAACCTACCAGTGAGTGTTGAGTGCTGCTGAAGTTCAGCTTCAGCTTGCTGCTCTTTATTCAGGAGGCAGGACACTTTTGTGGAATTCTTTAGGGCAGATGCAGTGAAGGATATGTAAGACTTTGTAACATCTGCATGATACTCATACCTTTGCCCAGTTCCACGGAAAAGCTCACCTAGTAGCCGCATATATATGCTTTCCATAAACAGCATTTATCCTTGCTGTATTCCATAAGCAAAGGATATAATAGTGGAAGAACAGCTGCACTGGATGTGTTCCTCCAAAAGATGGCCCCTCAAACTATCTTGATACCTTATATCCTGATACATTCCTCCTGAAAACTATGCTAAGGCACGTGAAAAATGAGGAGGTGATTGGTGACAGTCAACGTGGCTTCACTAAGGGCGAATCATGCCTGACAAATTTGGCGGCTTTCTACAACAGGGTTACAGTGTTGGTGGATAAGGGAAGAGCAACTGACATCATCTACCTGAACTTGTGCAAAGAATTTGACACTGTCCCACATGATATCCTTGTCTCTAAATGGAAGAGGCAGGGATTTGATGGATGGACCACTTGGTGGATAAGGAATTGGCTGAATGGTCACACTTCAAAGAATTGCAGTCAATGGCTCAATGTCCAAGTGGAGTCAGTATTGGGACTGGCACTGTTTAACATCTTCGTTGGTGACATGGACAGTGGGATTGAGTGCACCCTCAGCCAAGTCTGCCAACGACACCAAGCTATGTGGTGCAGCCAACATGCTGGAGGGAAGAGATGTCATCCAGAGGGACCTTTACAGGCTTGAGAGGTGGGCCCATGAGAATCTCATGAAGTTCAACAAGGCCAAGTGCAAGGTCTTGCCCATGCTTTGGGATAATCCCAAGCACAAATACAGGCTGAGTGGATAATGGATCGAAAGCAGCCCTGAAGAGAAGTACTTGGGGGTACTGGTAGATGAGAAGCTAGACACGAGCCAGCAATGTGTGTTTGCAGCCCAGAAGGCCAAGCCTATCCCGGGCTGCATCAAAACAAGCATGATGAGCAGGTCAAGGGAAGTGGTTCTGCCCTTCTACTCTACTCTCGTGAGACCTCACCTGGAGTGCTGCATCCAGCTCTAGGGCCCCCAACGTAAAAAGGACATGGACCTGTTGGAGCGAGTCTAAAGGAGGGCCATGAAGATGATCAGAGGGCTGGAGCACCTCTCCTATGAAGATGGGCTGAGAGACTTGGGGTTGTTCAGCCCGGAGAAGAGAAGGCTCCGGAAGACCTTATAGCAGCCTTCCAGTACCTAAAGGGGGCCTACAAAAAAGCTGGAGAGGGGCTTTTTACAAGGGCATGTGGTAATAAGACAAGGAGCAATGGCTTTAAACTGAAAGAGGGTAGATTTAGATTAGATAGAAGGAAGAAATTCTTCACTATGAAGGTGGTGAGGCACTGGAAGGGGTTGCCCAGAGAAGCTGTGGATGCCCCATCCCTGCAAGTGTTCAAGGCCAGGTTGGATGGGGCTTTGAACAACCCAATCTAGTGGAAGGTGTCCCTGACCATGGCAGGGGCGTTGGAACTAGATGATCTTTAAGGTCCCTTCCAGGCCAAACCATTCCATGATTCTATGGTTTCCAATTACGTCCTCTTCTTTTCTAGGTGAAAAGAGGGAATCTAATAGTGTCATATGCTGCAGAGAATGAAAAAGTGTAAATACAAGTAACAATTGGCATTTAACTGCTTTCCTAACGCAAAAGTCAATGGACTGTTCTTAAAAATTATTTTCAGTCTAAACACAATGTCAGTTATCTGTTTTTCTTTCGGGGGGGCGGTGGGTATTAAAATTTAATACTCCCATTCTGAAAAAAATACAAACTTGGTTTAATCTGATTTTTTATTCCCATTACATTCAAAAATGAAGTAGAAGTTACAGAAATCTTTCCAAAAGCATGGAAGGATTCTACTAATAAATTATAGACTTTCACTACCTTTTGTGTTATAATTTTTCTATTACAATCAACATTTTAGAAGACTAATATAAAAGTCTGTGTCTGAAACAGGCCTGAAAGACTGAAGGACATAGTTAAAATGTATACTTGTCTCATAACACAGGTAGTATCATACACAGACACACTGAATAGCCAGAGTTTTAAACTAAGAAAGTATTATTGATGAAATAGATATCTTCTAATATCTTCCTGGCAAAAAGAAGATAAATCCACCAATGGATCACTACAAACACAAAATCACACTAAGCAGATAGCATCTATTTAGGACCTGTCCCTTACTGTAAATTATCCTAATTCTCAACAATCTTTATGTGTATCCGCTCAAGCAACTTTTCTGGTACTGAACCTTTATAATAAATTAATCTATAACTCTGTAATCCTTCAGTATTTCTGCTTCATAACTGTGCCACTCAGGACCGCACACCCTTCTTCAATCCTAAAAGGAATGACTCGCAACTAGCTTTCAACTGTACATCTTTGAGATGCTTCTGAGTGTTGTTTAGTAATTACCCCTGAAAGCCCCAGACTTTACGTCGTGATCTTCTGACACAGGTATCACTGAGGTAGTAAGTGGCATGCCTTTGAGGGCTTTTTCCCAGCAGGCACAAAGGACAAATATTATAGAAGAATATAACATAAAACCAGCTTCACTGAGTCAGACCAATAGTTACTAGCCCAGTATCCCATCTCCCAACAGTAGCCACTAACAGAAATTGAGGAGACCAGAAGTGTGCACAGAATGCAAGATGCAGGAGCATCATCAATACATATAGTTGTATAATGTGTAATTGTACTCTGGTTTTTATTCTCTGTTCCCCTCCTGACAATTCTTTACATTCACTTTTGGTTAACTGAGCACTGAGTTGATATTTCAGTGGAACAAACCACCACTGCTCCATCATTGTCAATTTGCACTGAAGCAGTGTCTACAAGCACAGTCAGATATTGTACACAGTAGTGTTGAAACACATATTAAGGAAAGATTTTGGGGTGTTTAAAAAGGCAACAGGTGCATAGAAATACATATACAGAAAATACATCAAAAAATCAGGGCAATTTTACAATAATAAGCAAGAGATACAAATCACCAACTCTCCCTGGAATCATTTTGTAAAAGATTTTGCTATTTTCTAAATAGCTTCCAGTAAAATATGATTAAAAATTAAAGTGGCACAGACACATATTGAAACAAAGACTGTTATTGAGCCTTTTCTGTTTCCATATTACTTACTTTGATCTGAGTGAGGGAATCGCCAACTTTCAGAAGTTTTTCATTGTAATACCACTCTGGCAGTCGAGGCTTATATTTGATCCAAATATTAAACAAAGCATTTGCTCTAAAAAAAAAAAAAAAATACAGGAGAAAAGGTTTCAGATTAAACTGGCAGTAGACCTGTCACAACAAGTAAACAAATTAGGAAAACTTCAAATTGTGAAAACACCTTTCTTCCAAGTCTATTTGAACCTCTACGCATTTCAAAACAAGTGCTTATTAAAACTGGATTTAACAAGCAGCCAAGGACATTTCTGGGTTTCATTTCTGTCACCAGCTTTTATCACACATTTAAAATATGATGAACTTTCCCCTGTGTAAATTCTTATTTAAATGTCTTAGTATTAATCCCTTTGCATTGTTCAAACATGGTCACAAGTGAAAAATCTGTCCCACCTTTCAGCTAGTATTTGAGAGGTTCTGTCTGAAGAAACAATTTGATATTTTAAAGAAACTCAACGGATTACAACTCACAGCAATTATTGAACTGGAAACTACAAATGCTAAGAGCAGGAAAAAAGATCCCAAAATAACAATGTATGTCAGGTAGCAACAAACTTAGGAACTGGTAGCCATGGAATAAACCATAGAGCTATAGAGTATATAGAGCTATGGTATCTAGAGCTATAGAGCTCATGGTACGTAGAGCTATACCATGAATCACAAAAGAAGAAAGTCATTAGAAAGCCTCTAGGAATAACTGCATTTGGCATGAAATGTTCAGGAATTTTAAATCCTAAAGGGTAGGATTCAGAGAGAAGAAAATGACACATTCGTTAAAATAGAAAGGATTTTATGACAATAGTTGCAATGCTATTCTGTTGCCTTTGCCTGTTATTCTGGCCACAGTTGTCATCAAGGATGACTTTGTGTAACAAATTACTTCTTTGGCTGAACCAGCAAGCCTCCCATAGACAGTAACTGGCTCTAAGCGGTTTGTCTCCTCTACAGAGGAACTGACTACATCACGCCAGTATTATAGTCCCTCCTGATCGCTGTTTGATGGCTTAGTGCCTTCATGTGTACCTTAGACTCCTTTAAGAAAGCTGTATTCAAATTGGAAAACAATACTTGATCAGACAGACTGATAACAAGCACAGGGATTTTTCAGAAAAGAATCCTGTTACCAAATTATTAATAGTATTGACAGCATTCACAGTGCCAGGCATCTCTTACATTTATTCTCTTAACAAATCACTCATACAGAAACCTCAGCAAAGAGTGCCTTGTGAAACCACAACAGCTAAATTATTCATAGGTAGCAATTTATCAGGAAGGAAAACAACTGAAAAGAGAGGAATTAGTGCTTGAAAATAACCTAGCTGAATTCTCACATGTAAACCTTGTGCTAACTGGTGTGAGGTAGCTGGAACTTTTCAATCTCTTAAAAGTGATGATAGACTAGAATGCAAGACGCTTTCCTAAGCTGTTTTCTGACATGCAGGAACGTGGCATCCGTTCTCACAGTCTCCCAGATAGCTCTTCATTTCAGCTTACAAGAAGATTCCCAATAAAAAAAGCACAGTAAGTAACCTCATTTTTTCCACACAGAAAGCTGCGAGCCACCTTCACATTTCAAGGTGAAACAGATGGCTGCATGAGAAGCCTGTCAAAATCTTTACACAAAAGAATTGTAACAATCATAATCCTTTTTTTTTTTCCTAAAAGTATCATCTCAGCACAATTCTCAGTTCTTGAAAGTAAACAGCAAAGAAATAAGTAGGACATTCTAGAGGTGTATCCTAAAGGAAAAACGCAGTAACAACACAAAATAGGCCAAAAGCAACAATCTGAGTAAAATGTTCTAAGGCATTATGTTTTTAAAGGAAACCATAGCCCAGTCTAATGAAGAGCACCTTCTAAATGGGGAATGAGTCCCTCCTAGTCCATCCATAAACAATTAACGGTCTGGGTGGCTAATGACTTCTTATACTGAGAGAAGTATCCCACTCTAGTTACTAGGGATGGATCTGCAAAGAGGCTCCAAAACTGAAGGAATCTGTCAGGCATCTGAGCAGAGTTACCTTGGAGTATCAAGGGAAGAAGCTTGGGAAAAGACTTCCAGAGTCCAAGAGGCTTGATGGATACTACTGGGGGAGGGGAGGAAGAAAGTAGGGAAAAAAACAAAGAAAGGGGTAATTATCAGGTTGTAAGTCTGTAACTGATAGTAAGAATGACAGTGGATAAAGCTCTGGAAGGTAAGACTAATAAACTTCTTTAAGGCTTATCAGCTGGAAAGTCCCCATCGAAGGTCATCTTCATTTTTTGTTTTGAATGCTCATATTAAAACATGAGATTCTTAGATGTGATAAATGAGTAACAAATCCGTAATAAACTAGATTAGTAAAGTAGTGACAAATCTGACTAGACTTTCAACTTCAACGGAAAGATTAAGGTAAACTCTATCTGCTACAATGCTATGACTAACTACAAGTGAGTTCATGATGCAGGAATGTTTCTTTGACACAGACAAAGGAGAAGAGTAAGACACTTCCCAAACAGCTCATCAGCCTTTCCTTTAAACCAGCTGTAGGACACCAGAATAACAAGTTAAGCAAGTGAATTCTTAAAAAATACTGGGCTGTTGGAGCTCAGAGGTGAAGTTTCTTCATTTCCAACCACTCTATAAATAACAAAAAAATTTTCTCTAAGGTCAACCCATAATAGTGTGCACAGGGTAAGGCCCACACGGCTATACTTTTGGACCAAAAGTCTTTACTGCAGGTAGTAAAGGATTCTCTGATACGGATCAAAAGATGATATATTAAATAAGGGTGGCTAAGCCCTACAATGTGAGATAAAATCAGTAGTTCAAGGTAATCCTTTTATGGACCCATTGCAAAGAGCAATGGGGTAAAGACAACTTCTCATTTAGTTGAACAAAAAATACTTTTGATGGCTACTTCTTCTGATTGAAAACAGTCATGATTCCAGTACGGGGCAAGTCCTCAGTAATTTTTGTTTCTTACATTAGAACACTGTGAGTGCCTAAATTATGGTCTTACTGTTGACTTATCAATACCAAAGGCTGACAGCACTGAAGGAATGAAGCTGACAATTTATTTTTCTAAACTGAACATACGTGCCATGTGGAAGCGGGTTTTCTTGCTCCTCTCATAACAAGAACGCTTTGATCTCAGCCCACGCTAGGAAAAGTTGTTTGACAAATGACACAGCAAGAAGTCTTTAGAGCATTTAAGAAAGCATCTGTAATAGCCATTACCTTCAGAAATTCTTAGGAACAACTAGACTAAGGCTGGTTCTGCAAGCACCCCACGCTCCAACTTGGAGTTATCTAACAATGAGAGGCAAGGGGGAAACAACCCTGAAATTTCATAATCACAAATAAATATCCATGACTTTGCTAGCTGCCTAAACATATGCTAATAATGAGAATTCCAGGCTTCTCTGTGCCGTCCCTATACAAATGAAGAATGCCGGAGGATGCAGAGCTACTGGGAGCTTCATGTTACACAACATTCTCAATGCCCTGGAGTTTTGGTATCACTACCAGTGACTTCTGGGATCAAGAACCATGTAGCATTAGTTCTCCTCTCCATGATGAACGCTGCAGAATTCTTTGGATGAGAAAATGCTCTCATGCCAACTGAGTTATGGGTGGACATGGGTCACATCTACAAAATACCAGTTTGAAAAAGACAGAGCCCACTCAGGTCAAAATATTCCAGAGGGCAAAGGCAGGCTTGGAGACACAAATCATAAAAACTGATAACTTGGCATGACATTTGCAAAGAGACCAGATTCAGCATGCCCAACTCCCAACCAGAAGATACAATGAATGTGTTCATTATCAGCAATTTCAGTGGTATCTGAAGCAGCTGAGCAGTGTTCCTTCCTCTAAGGGGCCTAGAGAGGGTAAGTTTCAAAGTGAGAATACAGATCAGCTGAAGCAAAAAAAGGTCTGAAGTTATAAATGAATGGCTTAAAAATAGCAAAGCACTGAAATAATCTGCTGAAGCAATACAAAAAGCCAACATATGGAGATTCAAAACACTACAGGCAAAAGCCTGGAGACTGATTACCTGCATGATAGACCTAGGCCTAGACCTGAGGATGAACTTGCCACATAAACAAATCAGAAATCCAGATGGCTTAGAAAAGGAAAGATGTCCACCACAGACAAATGCCAGGCTGCAGCATCTGAATACCTCCTGAAGATGTATACAGCTTCTTTAAAGAAGGGTCATTTCTGGACTACATCTAGGAAAGTACCAAGGGAAATATGCAAGGGTAGAAGCTGCAGGTAAGTGATTAACTACCCTATAACCCAATTCCTGTGTTGTTTTTGAATGAAATTTTGATAACCAGGGAAACTTTCATTTTTTTATGTTAAAGACCTGTACATTTAGAATACAACGCTGCTCAGTTAATGATAGAAAATCAATCATTTACCTTAAAAGAAGCAGTTGAACTTTCATCTCATAAGGTACCTAAATGCAGTAGGGAGAGCTACATGAGAAATGCACAGTCTATAGAAGACATATGCATGCACTGTGAATCTTACAGTGATGCCAGTTGCTCTATCTTAACTGCATTACAAAATCTAGATCTATGCATGCCCACAGATATGCATGTATGCGAGCAAACAAATATGCACAATTATACTTGCCATATGCTCTGCCTGCATCTATGTGTATAAAAATATACCAGTGTAGACACAGACATATGCACAAAAAGAGCTGTGTGGTGTTATCCTCATGTAGCCCTACCGTGAGCGCATCTTTCAGAGGCATGTGCGTGCCCACACGCGTTCACCCTCGCACGCAGTCGCACACGCTGGTGGGCTGCCAGTTGCTCCAGCACCGTGAAGGGATTTTCCTACCAGAAAGCGCAGGCAGCCAACAGTGGGGCCGCCAACTTCCACACCACCCTGTACTGTTTCCCTAAAGCATTAACATCTAGGAAGTGCTGAAAATGGGGGTGTTCAGATTGGGCGGGGGGTGGGTGTAGTGTAATTTTAAAAAAGGAAAACGGATTGCGGGTGTTTCGGCACACTGCTGGAGATGCTGACCCAGGCGAACAACCTCCCTGGCTAGCTCTCAGGCCAAGGGGAGCGGGAGGGAAGGGGCTCCCCGGCCTGTGGGATGCGGCGTGAAGAGGGGAGCCGAGGAGGAGG
>NW_009260667.1:2385160-2401095 GCF_000687185.1 Egretta garzetta
TTGGACGAGGCCAGGAGGTACCTTACGGGGCGTTTTTTTCAATAATGTGTTTCACCAGGGATGTCATTTTTGAATTTGCAGCTTGCATCACCGAGCCTGCCTACTGCACGACTACAGATCAAAGAAGAAAGTGTGGTAACCCTCTAAACGGTTATATCCGTCTGTTTAAAAAAAAAAAAAAAGGGTGGCCAACTAGGAGACAACCAGGCCATATTTATCAGTGTTCTAGGAGGAGTCCATAGCAACCTATGAGTTTTCAAGTTCTTTATAGGTGTTATGGTAAAGGGGTTTGGGAAGGATTTGGAGGAAACCAGCTATGTTGCCATGTTCATCATCACGATGAGCATAAGGGACAGCTTAATTGAAAACATGAAACTTAGAATTGTGCTCAGTGAGCAACGCATCCCGGCAGCCCGGGCCAGTTGGAGGCAGCTGCTTGACATTGAATGGAAAAGGATCAATAGGGAGGGGTAAAGCGAAGAAGTACCTGAAAAGTGCATCCAAGTAATTCATAGATAATAGTGAAGAAATTATCCTTTGAACAGCTGAAAGATGCAGCATCGTCATGCTGAATGATGGGAGCTAGAAAATACTGCATTAGCCAGGCCAGAGAAATGATGTGGGAATCATTTAGATACTGTGGGGAATATGTAAAAAATGAAATTCATTTATGACTAATGTCTGACTCATTTTACACACTGATTTTGTATTGTTACCTGCTGGGAGTTGTATGGATCCATCGCCCAACAGGTATCGTGTGACTACGGGGAGGTTGTTACTAGGAATCACGACAGGCAATTCATATGCCTGAGTTAATTCCAGCGACAATGGCTGTGCGTTTAGGTGGGAGCAAATGGCTGAGCACAAGAGAGAGCGGGTTCCTCAGATTTCTGCGGAGGCAGTAGAAAACAAAGCCTGCAATGAAAAGACATGGTACAAAGGTGCTGATGCTGGGATTTAGAAATCGCTGGGTACAGTGACAAATTTCACGAGACAACTGAAATATGAGAACTTGGCTTGGAGAGCAATTACTGCTACATTCAAAGACTTTGTGCTTTGCCACGCTAACCAAAGAGCTTCCTGTGATGGATTCCAGATGACTAATAAAACACTGGCCTCTTGTGAAAGGCGGCTTATGCCACTGTGAGTCTGCTGGTGACATCCGTTTCAAGGCCCTGTGAAGGTCTGAGCTAGATGGCTTCACTAGGTGGTGCTGTATCCTAAAGGCCTGGTCTTCACATTCACTGGGACGCAGAGATGTGCACTGTAACAAAGCAGCAGTGCCCAGAAGCTTCAAGGGGAACTTGAGAGACTGGAAATGAGACTGCGGAGTAAAACTTTGCATATCTATAGTATTTGGCTAGCAGATGGTGGACTGTATGTAACATTAGCCAGTTTGAATTAGTGTTTCAGCCATAGAAACTGAGTCAACGAAAACAATAAGAGAAAGGGAGTATAGCCATTTCCCAATGGGGAAGATTACAGAACTGTGTGAAGCTAAAGCTTTAACCACTGGGAGGTTAACCAGGGCGTAGCTGATCAGCCAGGTCATGAAGAGTATTCAGTCTAAAATTCCTGAGTCAGTGCTCGACAGGCTCTAAGTGTACACTCTCTGCTAGGTGGAGGTTTGGTGTAAGGAGGGCAGTAGTGACCCTCTCAGCACCCAGGGTGGAAAGCCATGGAGAACCATAGCAAGGAACTACATCGCAGCAAGCATGATGGCATGTATGTTATTTCAGTTTTGGGTGCTTACAGTATTGGTTCCTGTTTTACTGTTTTGGAGAAGTCTCAAATTTACACTTCAGATAGTCTCCATCTAACATTTAATGGGTCCAAAAGTCAAAAAGGCTTATAGTTAAGTGAACAGAACTTTTTAACTTCAGAAAGATTATATATTCTCCAGAAGCCTGTAACGTGCATAATCTGATGTTTACAGGGAAATGCTTGCTGTATACAAAACAGTGTGATGGCTATTGAAGTTGCAATCATGATAGGAGAATTTCCTCAAAAAATTGAATATACATATCAGTACCTGTATGTATGACTTGGAAAGTTTATAGCAATTCTTTGAATTACCTATGTCCCCTACATGCTAAAAAATGTGATTTGTTGATTGGAAGACTAATGTTTTATTCATCATCGGTAGGTGACCATTTAGATGGTAATCTGAATTACGGTAAAATTAGGGAGAAACTAGGTGAGATGATGGTCTCATAGGAGAGTTGGCACAGACAGGATCCCAAGAAACGTAATTTAGGTAAATACATTGGCCCAAGCAGAGCACTCATAGCAACCTGTGATTTCCTATCACCAGGTCAGATATGAGGAAGCCTCCTTAGAAACAGAAGGATCCACAAACGGTTAACTTAGTAAAAACCCATATAGGAAGTGTCTGCTCTCACAGTATAGGGCCAAGAGTACGCTTGAGTCGGAAAGGGGAAAAACTTTGCTGCTAACTCATCAAGCTGCCTGCTTCCTTCTCATGTGTTGGTTCCACTTGTGTGAACAGCAGTGGAGTTACTAAGAGCAAACAAAGGGGGGAAACACCATACGATCACAGCAGAGTTGGTCCAGTGGTATCAGGGTTACAGGAGCTGAGGTAACGTCTGCTAAGCCCTATTTAGTCTTTTAGTCAAAGTTTGTTTCTTACAAGTAATTCTGAGAGGCATGTTCAGATCCCTTCCTAGGATGCTTGTAGCAAATGTACACCAGAATTTTGGTGCCTATAGATTTTGCTGCTTGATATTCAGAGACAAGAGGCAGTCATGGGTGCTGTATTACCAGACTTCCGCAGGGTAACTCGACAGTCCCCAGAGATGAAAGAGCTAAATTTATGCCATCTCCTCCTTGATGCTTTCAGAAAAAACAAGTCTGAGTTGAGGTGATTCTGGGCCATCGCTTAGCATTTTCAGGCTGATTGACTAATGAAGACATGGGGCTTTAAAATAATGTTTTAACATATTTTTGGACTAGCATGCTCAGAACTGGGATCTGCATTTACTTGTGGTATGCCTGCCTAGTCGTAAGTGCTGGTGAGAATCCAGTTCTACTCCTTTGAGTGGCAGTGGATTGTTGGATTTAAAAAACAGAAGTAACTCTAGAGAAAGAAGCGGTGGCAGGTATGTGCTGATTCCTATGGAGAGATTCAGTTTGTGAGTTAGGCAAGGAAAACATGGTCAAGGACCAATAGAAACAAAATGTCTTCTACGACAGTACAGCATTTGCTATTCACATGGTATAGGGGAATCAGCTATGATGCAAAAGAATAGCTCTAAGCTGGCTGATAAAGGTCCTTAAAAAGCCATCAGATATTTGGAAGAGGTGAACTAAGTTGCTGAATGCCAGGAGTATACTTTATAAATGTGATGTTGTCAAATGGGAGGGGAAAAAGGAGGAACTTGTACTAAGCTTACAAGAGGCAAACCACTTGCTGGAATCATTGTACGTTTCCAATAACTAACTGTACGGGAAGCAGAGAGGTGCAGCAGACGGGCAAGTTAATTACTATCAAAATCTGTGGCACTTGTCTGTACCTACAACCGATGAGATAGATGTGGGAATACAGGGCTTTTGTGGGCAGCTATGAGGGACTATACTGCCATCATTTCTTTCCCATCCTTCTGCCCTTCATGTTTTAGGGCTGTTTGGTAGAGCTGCTTGTGGTTTACTAATAGTGAGTGTCTTTAGACTCAGATGTCTTATTTAAATCTGCCTTTACATTTAAAACAGAATTTGTGGATTCCTAACCTTATCTAAGGGCTACCTGCTGCCTTTCAATGGAAAAGTTAGTAAGGAGTTAAGAGATACACTGTCATGTTTTGATAGCGTTTGTAGTATTTGCTGTACCATGAAGAAACGTGTCCTGAATTCAGAAGGTACATGCCTGACTGCAAAGGTAGGAAAATGTGAAAAGATGTTGGAAATGGCTTATTTAGGACCCAGTACAGATAGCAACGTGATAAAAAAACCCA
Source organism: Egretta garzetta (assembly GCF_000687185.1). Lineage (NCBI taxonomy): Eukaryota > Metazoa > Chordata > Aves > Pelecaniformes > Ardeidae > Egretta > Egretta garzetta. The sequence goes on from NW_009260667.1 coordinate 2,389,132, forward strand.
GCACCTGCAGAGCTGGAGGCACCTAAAGAGGAAGGATTGCACTGCTTTTCAAACAAAGCAGCAGGTCGAGTCTTTTACTGAGATAGTGACACATATGTGTAAAGTATTCCAGCACTGTTCCTGTCACTGAGCAGTATACAAAATTTGTCAAACAATTGAATAGTCTCTGAACTCTGGAACATACATGAACAAGGTAGCTGAACCTTGTGAATCTTTTGACAAGCAAGTGCTGGTCTTTTAAGATATGCTGAAAGCAGATCTGTGACAGTTTAAAGCAAGTGAATGCTAAGAGAAGGAAAATGCTAAGTTTTCAATTGAAAATGGTTCTTGGCTTGCTTTCTGATCTAGTGAGACAGTATAGTAAGAAGAAGGGAAAAGAGCGATCAACATGAGAAAGAACTGCAATGACTGAGAACTGTGCAACTGCCAGGTTCTTACAGAGCTGTGTTCGAGTTTGGGGTGACAGTTGTCACTGTGTTTTGGTTGTATCATATGAAAGGTTTCAGTGCCAAATTCTAAAGAGGAAGTGTAGCTTTCAAGGATATAATATGGAAGTAATTTTTTTTTTTTAATGTGAGTGTGAATGCTCACAAAGAGGTTTTCTCAGTTTCTTTTTATCATTAGGGAAATATTCTTAGGCATATAGATGAATTTCAGTTTATTTGCAGAAAATGGGTTATATGGGAGAAGTAACCTTGTTCAGTTGACTTCCCCCCTCCCCCCAAAGAAACTGTAGGAATGTAATATTTGTGTGAACTATCTGTGAGATTTGCCTCACCCACTCAGGCTGTATTGTTATGCTTTGAGTGGGTTAACCAGTCTTTGGGGAGGGAGATGCAGCAGTTTTTTTATATAGCTGCCTGAGTTTGTAAGAGGTTTAAGTTGAAACACAACAGATTCCAAGATCTGCTTCATGGACTTAAGTACCTAAGGTAGCAGCTGGACACATCAAAGGCCATTAGTGACTTTCCAAAAGATGGAACTATTGCTTCAATGACATAGTTGGCCTAAAATTCCTGTTATTTTCTTTATTTGATTAAGATATGCTTTGTTCCAGTTTACAAAGTACATTCTATTCAAGTAGACATCAATTGATATAGCTTATTTTGGAAAGAGTTCCAGGGACCTGCAAATATTTCTTCTGAGGATGTACTAATTTTGGTTCACTAGACAGACCATGGAGGTAAACTTCTTGTCTCACTCGAAGATCTTTTCTCAAATCTCAGGAAGCTGTAGGGGTTCTTCTAATGAAGAAGCTATGCCTAAGGCTACTTTAGAGCTCTAGTAAAGAAGTCTTGCACAAAAGCCCTGTAAATCCCTTCCAATCACAAAAAGGTGAAAGTCTGAACAAGATTTTTGGTGATGTGCATGAAAACAGCATCTTAGAAACAGAGTAAAAATGTGGATCACTTAGCTGTATGTGTAAAAAAACCTAGAGAGACCTGAGCTAGACAACATCCAGTTTATTGAGCAGAGAGACAGGCAAGATGCTTATATTTTCAATGGAATGTGAGAAAAGAAGTAGCAGAGCTGGAGCATGGAAATGAATTCTATTTTAGCTGTGTTCAGCTTAAGCTGATTGCTAGGCATCTAGTAGTTAAGATTTGATTTCTGGAAAAAAAAGTAGCGACATGTTTTGTTTAAAACCATCATGCATTTTCTTCATTTCATAAACATTCTCAAGACAAACTTTAAATGAGAGGAATTATAGCCTATTCCAAGAAATAAATCGGTTCTGAAGACCTTCCCAAATCTCTCTTGAAGCCAAATTTGACAGCGCATTTTTATTCATAGTCTCCTGATGCACATTTGCTGTTATAATTCTGAGCTGCTATAAACACTGCACATAGAAATCATCTTGGGGAAATAACACTACTGTTTTTATATATAAACTCCTGAGTAGCCAAATGCATCCTTATCATGACACTTTCTCTGTTGTGCATTTGGTCCAGGAGTACTCACAGGATCAAAATAGACTCTTCTAGGAATTAACCATTGGCAACAAACAAAGGGAGACCTAAAATAACCTGGTGATGACCTCCAATATTTTTAGATCAATGCATTTCTCTTCAGGCCATTTCTTATTGCATTACATATCAATTTTGAAACTTTCTGGCATCATTGTTTCCATTTTCCATTCTTAGTAGTTTCTCACTTGCCAGAATATTTCACTCCAAGGTCAGAGTATCTGCTGATTGAGATTTGTTCAAGCAGCTGACAGAAATTGTTTTGGGCAATAGCCTGACCTTGGACTAGGAGATTTAGCAGCTTGGAAGTCAGCAATAGAAAATTATGCCATGTGGAAGAGTAGTTACTTGTTGCTTATTAAGCCTTGCTTATTGAAGGAAGTAGAAAAAATATCTTTGTCTTAATGTAGTTATTTGGATATCTCATATTTTTCAACAATACTTTTTTAATTTTTCTACGTAATTATATTTTCTAGGCTATTCTTTCTAATAGTATGTATCATTCTGAGCTTTTGGTAGATATTGTATTATCTGGGTATATATTATTTCTAATAATGATATGCAATAATGTATGACATTATGTGCTTTTATCTCAGTACTTCAAAATTTTAGAAAATCAATGTTTAAGAACAAGTAATTGTTTTGCATTCTACATACTTGTGGGAAGGTTATTTGTCTAGTTTCTAGAATAGTGGAACATGTGCATGCTGGCTTTATTTCAGTTTAAGTAAAAATTAGAATAATTTCTTTTTAGTGCAATGGGTGCTGTTGCCTGATTATATTTTATGAAAAAAAAACCTGTTCAGGAGCAGGATATGTTTATCAGTATATCCATAGAAATGCAGATACTAGATCATTCAATCCCTAGCAGGGCTGCAGGAGAACCTACAATATTAAAAAGTATAATGGCACTGAAGAAGAGTAAATCGTTGCTAGAAGGAAGACTAAAATCCCAGACTTGCACCCAGCTGCTAACAAGAATGGGTAGAAGTGCAGGTGTTTCCTGCAGGGATTCTGACATCTTTTGGTGGTAAACCACTGATTTCCACTGATATGTAAGCCCACAGAAATTAAGCTGGAGAGCAGAAGTAGATCTGTTAGAGCTAATATGGTTGAAGTAAGCCTTCCTTTAGCCTTTTTTCCTTAACACTTTAAAGGGCAGACCATTATTTTCAGTATTAGTTTCAAAACAAGCAGCAGCGTGCAAATGCTTAATGGGAGTGGAGCACCTTTATTAAATAAAAAGCATTACTCTTCCTGGTGTTTGGTCCTGCATCTCATTATCAGTGTGGCAAGTGATTTCTAGCTTTGACTGCAATAAACTTGAAATAGGTGATACTTTTATATCTCATTCTTCTTTTTCTGAGCCACCCTTGTTTGCTATGCATTTTTATTATTTCTATGTAATGCCTAGGATTTTTTTCTGTTTTGATTTTATTCAGATTGTCTTTTTACTAGAAGTTTTGGCTAGGGCTTATATTTAACATTTAGTCTACTTTAAAAATACTTTAAAATTTTATAATACTCTATTAAAATTATATTAGATGTCAATAGAGTAACTTGGAAACGCTGTTTTATCAGTCAGAATCTTCTTCCTCAGACTGAAGGACCCTCCACAACATTGTAAATATAACCTCTCTTAATAGGCAGACTATATGAAGTTTATCAGCTGTACATTCAAACTTCTCTCTGATGCAGAGAGAACTTGGATGGAGTACTATTCCAGCTGAGCTGGACTCATGAATTTTTAGGATGAGCTCTCTCTTTTGAGATTAACAAAAAGGAATGCAGAGAAAGGGAAGCAGTAGAAGATACATACCTATATAAAATACCAAAACAGTAACAGAATAAAGGTCTTGGTTATTTGTAATTCAATGAAGTTTAGCATCAAAGTGTAACAAGATCTTACACATGACATTTTTCAGGTCTGTTTTCAATACCCCTACATAGGTTTTTAGAGAAAATAGGCAACAGGTCCTAATTCTTGCAGTTTTATCATTCTGTTAAAGTTGCCAAGCTGACAACTCTTACAGTATCCATTTTCTAATGAAAAGAGACTTTTACTTCCCATTCTCCAAAGATTACTCTGAACCCATGCAATTAGCCCCTTACAAATGTATAAGTAGTACCATCCATTCCTTTGGCATAGCAATTTGTATTGCCATTTTGTAGAACACAAAAGGCAGTTATATACATTACATATACAACTACCTACATTTCTGGTCAGCATATTATCAGTCTGTTCTTTATATTTTTATTTTCATCCAAGAGATGCTCTAAATAAAATTGTAATCTTTACCCTTTTCTCCCTCAGAATTTCAAAATAGAAAGACCAAACTATTGTCTTTTCTCTGCATGATGGCACTTTAAGAAAAACAGAAGTTGCTATCAGCACTTCACCATGTTTAATTGAGGCAATAATAAAAAGCATGTAGATCTTCACCACACAAATGTAGATGAAACTTTGGTAGCAAGTTTTGAAAATTTTGCTAAAATGCTTTCAAGTGGACATACGGCTTTTCATCTATTAGGTATGGTTATATTAAAATGGCTATTTTTTTCCTCAGTGGATCTACTTTGTATACTCTGGCATATCTATTACATTTGGAGACAAAAGCATAGAATTTACTTTGTAGAACCAAAGTAAGCGAGCTAGATTTTATTCCTTCTTCTGTATTGTTAGCAATATAGTTGTTTAATAAATTATCCTTAAAGGACCAAATTTTGTTATGTTGTACCTGTATAATCTCATTATGACTGACAGAATGATTCCTTAGAGAAGATAGACACAACTTCACTGAAATGAAGCATTATACATCCTTCTGAGTTACCACAAAGGTACCTTAAGTATAATTTAGTCATCAGAAACATAATCACTAGGTATCAGACATGAATAAAAAAACCCAGGCTAATTTGTAGATCTGAGATTATGGGTGCATCTACATTAGCAATTTGGTTTGGATCAAGAGTGTGCTTTTGAATCATCCCCAGCTCCCATGCTTGTTTCATGTTACAGAGGGATCTTGAATGCATGGGTTGAACTCCTTCTGAATAGAACGAAGCTGAAATGTGCGCTCTGTGAGCACACCTGACATCCTCCAGCTGGTGCTGGAGACACAGTCTGCAGGAACAGACTAGAACGGGTTCAAAGTAAAACCCCTGAAAAGTGCATTATGTGAACATTTGGTCCCTGGGACTAATTGTTTCACAGTACAGATCTGCTCTGATTGCACTGCTTTCCTTGTCAATACAGCCATAGCCTACTTCACTAATTAGGAAAAGAAAAAATTGAAGCAATATGAAAAACAATTATGCCATTTCTGGAGAGTTGCTTTTTAAAATATCTATACTTGAAGAAAAAAGCCTTCTAAGATACCACTGCTACCTACACTTTCCTTTGCAAAGGGAGAAGAAATTGCTTACAAACTTTATACCACAAGTTAAATGTGATTTCTTGTCAGAGAACAGTATCTTCTGTCTGTCTCAAAGAACTGACGAGAAGATTTTCAGTGTTTCTTCAGTGCCATTACCACAGATGACAACACTGCAGTGATTATAAATACCTAACAAAACATGCCAGTGCATTGCATATGGTATTGTATCTGTTTCAAGGTTAAAGTCTACAAATAGGCCCTATGTTCCTGGCTTGCAGTTTATCCCATGATTTAGTTAAGAAAAAAGGACCACATCATTAAGCCCTGCTACAAAAAAGTGTTCTCAAGCTCTGGAATTACAACGTCCTTTTCTTTACATCTTTGGTTTATTTCCTTAAAATAAGAAACTTAATGCATCATGTGCTTTCCTAGGAACCTCCATTTTTTCCAGGCCATCTACATGTAAATACTGTCCCTAACCCAGAGGCCACTTGTCGGTGCAGCTCAGTTGGTAGGCAGCAGATCAGTCGCAGACCAGAAGATTCAGTGTGATGGCTCTGTTCACACTGTTTTACTACATTTGCAGGGGCTGAGAGAATGGAGAGCCTGCCCTCATCCGTGCTGCAGATGTGCATGGTTCCTCCAGAAAACCCATAATAATTTCCTTAAAACACATACCAAGATGCATATCTGAGAATAATGTCTATCCTACTATAATGCTGCTCCTGCTGTTCTTTCAGATATCCCAGCAATACCTATCTAGCCCTCCCTCAGCAACATGCACACTCCAAAGAATGCGCTTCTCTGTCATTTTTCAGCCCCCATATGATCCATAGTTGGCAAGAGCCTGGTAGTTCAGGGAGGGTGGAAAACTGGTGTGTTTTCAGAGAAGTGCAAGAAGAAAAGGACATGAGTTGACCAGTGCCATAATGCCGAATCCTAATTTCAGTCAGGGGTCAGAGGACTCTGTTGCCAGTCCTGATCTGACGTCAGATGCAGCGTCTGAGCCAGCTCTAAACAGGCTTAGCCGCTTGGCACAGTGCTACGCTGTGTGGAAATACCAAAACAATGTAATTACAGCAGAAGGACGTACCAGAACAGTCTGTCTCTGAAGTTAGTATATCTATCTGGGATCATGGTGTGTATTTCTGGTAGGGTACTACTTTGCATAGTGTGGGTGCATATTTAATGGCCAGTATTCATAGTACCACAGGTGCACAAAGTGAAGGCTCTCGGAACATAAAAATATGGAGAGGACAAGATGGGAGAGACTTTTGCTAATGGGATGCAGTAAGAGAACGTGATTTGCCTTGGAAAGCTCAAGGGCTGTAAGATGCAGCATCTGGCATACAGGGAGAAGGAACTGTAGTAGATGATGGTACAACTTCTGTTGTAGTTGTACAAGATGGAAAAGAGCATGCGAGTTGTATTCTGTGTTGGGGGGAGAAGAGGAGAGAGCCCAGAGAGAATAGGGGAATGCACAGTAAGCACTGGGCAAGGAGGCAAAGACAGAAGAAGGGGGTGAAGGGGAGAAGTCACAAGGAACAGCAAAGGAAAAGAAAGGAAAATGGGCTGCAGCATCCTAAGTGCCTATGATGCTGAAGAGTAGAGTCTCAGGAGGGGACTCTTCTCTTAAGAGAAAAGAAATCATGCCTTGAACACTGATGGAAGTAGGTCTCTCAAGTATAGCCCCAGAGGCTGCTCAGGAGAATAGCTGAGAGACGGTCTGGGCATAAGAGGGAAATAAATGAAAAGGAAGAAATAATACCTTCTACAGAATTCTTCCTAAGAGTGATACTTTCACTTTTATATATATGTTTGTTGTGGTTTGAGTTTTTGGGCAAGGAACAAGATTAAGTTAGCTGTGGCAGACCTTAGGCCTCAGTGTCTCAGATCTAAAATCAGGCAAACTTCCTTTTGATAACAGCAGCCCTGACTAGTATCTAGTTCCAGCTCCCTGCATGATAGTGATGCTGGCTGTCTTCACACGTTAAATGGGGTGTGGGGGTGTGTGTGTGTGTGTGTGTTCCAGGCCCATTTTCTAGGTAAAAGGGCCTTAATTTGTTATTGTGAAGAATATGGTATTAGTAGCATCCTGAAGTGTTTCTTTTTTGTCTTTGGAAAAGGTTTTGCACTGTTTAAAAAAAAAAAAGTGAAGGTTTTCAGCAGAGGCAAATGGGGGCTAATGTTACTGCTCCTACAGTTTCCATTAGCTAAGATGTTTTTCGGAGAAGCGGTTGGAGTGGAAGGCAGAGAGTGGGAGTGCCGAATGGGAAGGTGAGGGGGTCGGGCAGATTTCCACAGAGCGGGTGGAGCTCCCTCAAGCTTCTGACTTAACATTTTCTGAGTCAGAGAATTCAGGGTTGATGGTGGCAATTATGTATGTTGGGTGCAGCAGAGATCTGAGGTAATGAGATAATGGTCTTCCTTTGGAGAAGAGAAAGGCAATAGCTGAGAGCAATAGAAGAAGAAAGTAAGAAGAAAGGAAAAACATGCAGTGGGAGTAGGTCAAGGCATATGTTTTAGCAATGATTCTGGAATTTCAGGTCTTTAAACCTCTTCAACAGGTGATACTTCCTCTCTGGGGCTCTGTAGCGATTAATATGGAAGCGAGACATTAAAATGCAGAGAGACAGTCTGGCGCTTAGTCCCTGAGAAGTTTGCAGACAGGGACCTGTGGGAAACTTCCTGAAGGAAAGTGTTTTGCCCTGAGGTTATAAATGGTGGAGCATTTCTTCAGGGTTGTTCCTAAGCCAGGGGAGCTAGGGAGGTGCAGGCCAAGATGATCTGCTCTTCATTAGTGAGCTGTAGGAGGTCCCAGTGTGTTTTGGAAGGCTTGAAGAGATTGCTGTTTGCAAGAGTCATGGGATGACTTTTCAGGTTCACCCTGTTGTCGCCTGAATGATTTGATAATGCCTTGTCTACGTTACACCTCTCTTACAGTCTAGGGATGTCTCTGTACTTTCTTGGCAACACATTAGTTAGCCAGCTTTGGTCTGGTGACTTCATTCTGTGTCCTTTTAAAATTTAATTTCATTTTATTTTACTTTTTTTTTCTTTTTTAATTTTGCCATTTAGTGCAAGGTGATTACTGCATTTTAATAACTGAAATTACTGCAGCATTTTGGAAGTAAACAGTTGATCACTAGTCAGGCTGAATCTAGTTGCCTTTAAAAAGCCAGTTAATCAATGACAGGTCACATGTGGAGTTAAAGAATATCAACAGTAGCCTGAAACTCTTCTACACTGTACTATTCAGTGAGTAGATAAATTTGTTAGATTTCAATACTAATAGTTTCTCGGGCATTGTTATTATATACAAATTTATTCATCTTTTTTTTCTGTCCAATGCATTTCTGTAGCACCTCTTATTATCATAATTTAGTACATTTCTATCATTTCCTTTGACTATTATTTTCAATAGAGAATACCTGAAAAGTGGACACAATTTGGTTACTGAATAATGCAAACCACAAGAGAGATTTACAGAGAGGAAAAATGAAATACAAGCTAATGGCTAGTTCAACCCTCACTGAATACAAAATGTAACATTTATGATAAGATTTCTGAATTCCTTAAGCATCCTCTATAGCCTATGGCCTTTGTTTCATCCCTAGAGCTGTGCAGCCCCTCCATTTAAAGTGCACAATAACTGTTCAGGGGGAGGGAAAATTTTTGATTTGCAGATAGACATGCATTCAGTAAAATAGTTTCCAGCCATTGCTGAGTAAAATTCCAGTTCTCCAGATCTACCTCAGTGGGACCTGCAGAGCTTAGAAACACTGATTTCTGAATCCCCTTCTAAAACTCACTCTGATGTCAAAGATGTTTTTTTCTTTATCTCATCTCTATTTATCGTGGTCAGCACCTCAGCCCTCTTCTCTTTCCTAGTTATTTGACATCCATCATTAGTGTACACTTCCACAATGCTCTAGTGCAAAGCACTAAAAATCGTAATAGTAAATGCTTGTATCACTCCAGAACACGTTATGATTTTAAAGACTGGACCTATTACAAAATAAGAATGCTCCTTCACTGTATGCAGAAAGAAATTTATATGAGTATGTAGAGAATCAAGCTCTGCAATCAAGCTATTTCCTGATAAGCATCTCTTCATAGCGCATGTCATATGAGTATGTTTTAACAGGATAAATTGAAGCAAAACAAATATCTTCATTTTCCTTCTCTAGTTTTTGAAAGAAACAGGAAATAGAAAGGGAAGTTAATACATCCAGCACTCTTGGGTAATAATTATCACAGGAGTTTGAAAAACAGTCACACGGAGAAGAATATATGCAGAGTCAGAGACCACAGTGACCTCCCACACTGCAAAGTTCTTTAGAATTACTGAAATTATAAACAAAGTAAAAGCTCTTCTTTCTCAAACAGCCGCCTCAATGTCACTTGTTTCCACATTCCAGCTTCTGTTGCTGCATCCCACACTCTCTCGGTTGCTAAGTGCTTTAGGCTTCTGCAATATGTTCCAGCAGCTCCCTGTTTCTCTCAGATCTCCAAACGTGCTATCATCTGAGAGCAGAATGTCTAGGTTTATCTGACATGGTAAGAAAAAAAGATTAAACTGTACAAATTACAGCTTCCTAAAGAACACAAGAATTTTCCATACCAAAACCCATCTTTGTCATCTTGCATGCCCTTTCATAATATTTTGTTAGAACGTGTTTTCAGTTCACAGTAGGATACGTGAGGGATGGGGGCACGTTATGGCTCTTAGGAGCAGCTGTAACTAAACCTTGACTGTAAGTGACAATAGCAGCACAGAGCACCTGCAGAAGCTTAGATCAGTGCTGTCACTGAGCTATGCAAATAAAGCAGCTCATAAATAAATGGAAATAATAGGAAAAGTGGAAAAAGAAAATACAACAGTTAAGAATTTATATAATTTTCTAATTACATTAGTAAGTATTGACTGCTACATCTATTCATCATTCTGGATTAAACATTGTTTGGTTTCTTCTACTCTTGTAGCAGGCACGTAGTAGCTTCCGTTTAAGAGAGAATGGTAATGTCACAGTTATTCACCCAGCTATGCCTGTCTATTTATTATTTTTTTTCTTGGTGGGTAGGCATCTTACTGAGTGCAGTTTTCAGCCCATCTGCCTTTACCCGTCCTGGGGTACAATCCCACAGCTCTCCCTGTATCCTCGGCTACCGTTCCAGCATACCTACTACTGTGATTGCTGGCAGGTTTTGCCGTATCTCTTCCATTCGGGTTAAAATGAGCAACATTAATAGTGATTAAGAGCTGTCTTACAAGCTAACATATATCATTAAACTGGGTGCACATCCCCCCTATCAGATACAAGAAATGTTCTAGGTACATATTTATGTTAGATTTGCCATATTCCAAAGCCAGCTCAAGGTACAGGCGAAGTAGGCAGTACTTTCATGAGAAAGTAATTCAGCACATTGGAGTGGATAGTAGAACGAAACAGTTGATACTGAGGCACCTCCTTTTCCCATGATATGTGTTTTGGGGGTTTATTCTGGATTATATTTAGCCTGGTCCCCGGAGCCAAACACCTCCGCTACACATGTGTTCCAAAGCTTTCTGAGGAGAAGTGTTAGGTATGTGCTAGAGGACCTTGTGATGATGCTGCTCACACACTATTTTGGAACCTACTGTCCCCATTAGCACTAGGGTGCATGTGGAGCAGATTTGAAGCAGAGCTTCTGCTTTAATTTCCTCCTTAAGGAGTTTAGTATGTATGCACCAAAACCACTCTGAGAACTGAAACACCACATGGTAAATGGAGACAATGACAGGATTTTCCTCCAAACCGCACCATTGCTTTGAACAAATTGCTAATGTAGACCCAGCCTTTGACAGCTGCTGAGGGCAGCAGCCTGCCAATTCCACTAGGGCCTAGGAGAGGAGACCTGCTGCTTTAGGCTGAATCTCTTCCCTCCGTATAGACCACCTTTCAATATCACTGCAGGCCTTCCTGCTCTCCTCTCATCGCTCTGTCTTCTTCCTTTTTCCACATCCATTCTCACTACCAGGAAGGCAAAGGAAGCGAACTGTGGCTGCTGAAAGGTGAGGCAGGCTGTGAAGTGAGGACAGACAACTGCATGAGACCTGAGCGTGGAGGTGCCATAGCCACAGAGGACTGAGGGAAGAGTGTCTCTGGGGTGGGGTGGGCACACACAGGTTGCAAGAGAGGGGTGTAAAAGCCCCCATGGCTTCTGAAACTCTGCTGCTTTTTTTCACACTGGAGCCTCCTCTTCTTTCATCCTCCCTCAGCCTCTTAAAACATCTCTGGCAGTTATAGTACCCTAACGTTCCCCTGGAACAAAAAAAAGACCCTTCCCAGTGTCCCCGTTTCTTACTCTGAAATAGCTCGCCTGCTAGTGCTGCAAATTTTGGTTAACTACAGAAATACAGAATTTTTAAGCTCATGTTTCAGCAGATGCTTTCTCACTGCCTCGTTCTCCCCACAGAGAGGGAAAGAAAGTTTCTTTTTAAATCTGCCGGGTTCCTCCTGGTTCCTAGGCCTCTTCTTTGGCTCCAGACATGTTCTTTTAATAACTGCATGCTGAGACAAGAGATATCGTGACTCTGTCTTCATTCCCTCAGTTAGTCTGGGCCTGAAACCAAAGCTGAT
>NW_009260667.1:2401119-2402748 GCF_000687185.1 Egretta garzetta
CCTTAATCAAAACCCGGGATAGGATGTTATGTTGCTTGGCATCTTAAAAGCTCCATGGAGGGCTGGGGTTAGGACACCCTCTACTCTACAGTAGTGCTAAATGGCCTGGGTTATTTTGAATCAGAGAAGAATACCAGCCAAGGCAGACATTACTCTCAACTGGGATGCAGCAATTAATAACTAAAAAGTGGTCTGAGAACCAGCAGAAAAGCATGTCTCGTCCCTTTCTAACTGGACAAAATAACAGCGCGACCCCACCCCATCTGGGGCTGGGGCCCAGGCCAAACACGTCAGGTACGCATGGCCCTTGCATCATTCTTTACTTCCTGCTGCTTTTCCCCTGAAGCACTTGTTAAACTATGCAGGTTTTACAGTGTAGTCATATGCTTAACTTGCTAATAATCGGCTCAGTGTAAATATCGACACAGGGCTGCAGAGAAGCTCAAATGTCATCGTAGTCGTTCCCCTGGTTCACTTCAGAGAGATAGCTGCCCGTGGAAGGAACACAGAGAAGCAAGTTAGGTGCCAGAGGACAAATCTGTGCCCTACAGCAACCACGGGAGAGCAAGAAGGAAAGAAGAAAAACAGTAAGAAAGCTGGCAAAGCTTGGGTCATCTGGAGTCGTCCAGCTGGACTCTGACATGGTGGAAAAGGAGAGCCCAGCAGAGCAGCTACAGATTCACATGAGGTGACACCAGTGATTTTCAAGATTTTCAGGATTTTTCTATGTAGAAAGACTGGGAAAAAAATCAGGGGCAGTAGCCAAAATAGTTTTGAATTCAGTTGACCATGGCCAAAAGCAAAAAGCGTTCATGTAGCTCATTGGCTAGCATCCAATTAAAACAAAACCAAAAAATAAAACCCCAGCCACAACGGACAGCAGTTTGACATTTTGCTGGTATGCTCCTACAAAGGCCAAGGAATAACGCAGGTAAAAGTGACCTGTATCTCGCACGTAAGGAGACCAATCTAGGAAGCACTGAGACGTGTTGTGCTGCAATGCCGTGCCTGCTACAATTGCAGGACAACTCTCTTACTCCTTTTAACAACTACAAATATCTCTTTAAGGGTAGTTTACACAGATGCAGTGTATTTCCTGAACTCTATTCTTGGTATGTTACTAAGATACGACTGTTTCTATGGAGAGCTTATTGGTGGGCAAAATAAACTGTTTTGATGAATTATAAAAAAGGTAAATTAATCTTTAAAACAAAATACTGCATGAGAATGCTAATGATACGAAATCATGCTAATATTGAATTTCAAGTACATACTTACCTTTTTTTATTATTTTTCTTTTAAATTTCTAGTAGACATTTATCCTAAATTCTGTATGGTCTACAAACTGATATAGATTAATATCTGTCCTGCAAAATACTTAACTAACTGTGACAGTCACCTATGTAGTGGCTACAAAAGCTCCAGCTGAACATTTGTTTGTTTTTAAAAGCTAAGTATAATTGTACAGCAATTTATTGTGGATTGTAAATATCTACATGACCATGAATATGCCATGATGTGAAGTGAACAAAAGAGCTTTGAAATACGAACGGTAAAGACAAAGAAGGAGAGAACAAATAAGTATGTTAAATAAAGCTCAGCATTTAATTTTAACATGCTTCTGTGGTA
>NW_009260667.1:2402828-2405168 GCF_000687185.1 Egretta garzetta
ACAGACCCTGAAAAATGCTGTGCTTGACTTAGAGAACAGTTCAGTTGATCCATCAACGATTTGGCGAAGTAAATAACAAGAAACTACACAAAAAGAAATCAGTGAGGAATTCCACAGTTAAACAAATTGGAATTTATGAGAGACCTCTTCTTTTTTTATCTTTACATCTGTAGAAATTATTCATGTCATTTGAAGATGAACTTTGATATTTTCAGTGTCAGAAATATTCCATGTCTTTTTTTGTTTCTTCATAAGAAAGCCAGCCCAGGATCAAAATTCAACCTTAAATGCACATACAGAAATGTAAAGTTTCTCACTGGCACCTCAAAGGAAGCTTTTATTTGCATGAGCAGGTAGAAGCTGCCATCTATACCCTTCTGGTTTTATGCCACCCTTTTTTCTCTCATTTGGTTGCAGTCTTCCAAATCTGAATATACACACGGCTGCCTAAAGCAGGAGGATTCGTAGGACAGCACAAATTAGCTAAGAGAAGCCTGCCTGATCTGGCTGTGCTGATTTAAAAAAAATTATAGATTACACTGCTTTGTCCCTCCCATCTGCCAGAGGGTACCGACCTTGTAGGAGGTGTGGCAGAAGAAACTGTAGGCATCTGACTCACCTGCCTCAATGTCCTCACTGGTGGTTAAAGCTAATTGCCACACTATACAGGGAAAAGGGTACGGTTCCTGTCTCCTCTCCCTCAGGGTGTAACAACTTTCAGCAGAAGGGTAGGGCAACTAGCTGGGGCAGTAATAAATTAAAAAGTAATGTCCTAATTCTACCTATCTACCCTGCATAGTTAGGGTTGCTAAGATTGTAAGACAGTAAAAGCCTTTGGCCTAGACTGCCAGGTAAAGCCCTACATCTACTCATCTCCTAATTTCCTGCATTCTTTTTCCATATCTTCTCTCTTGCATTCTCTTTCATCCATCCCAGCTCTCCTTCTGTCCCCCTTCTCTTACCTTAGTGCTTGTTTTGCATAGACTACCTGCCAGACATCTCAAAAGCTACCATTATAAATTTGAAAGAAGCCCTGACAGCCAGCTGCCAGTGCACAAAACCCCACATAATGTAGTTGATTTGAGCATGCACAGGGATCTCTAGAATATATAAGGAATTCTCTGCACATCAACAATACCAACGCATACAAATATCCTAAGGGTGGGTGTCACGAGGACAGAGCCAGACTCTGCAGTGGAGCCCAGAGACAGGACAAGGGGCAATGGGCACAAACTGAAGCATAAGAGGTTTCAGTTGAATATAAGGAAAAACTTCTTTACTTTGAGGGTGACAGAGCACTGGAACAGGCTGCCCAGGGGGGTTGTGGAGTCTCCTTCTCTGGAGATACTCAAAGCCCGCCTGAACGATGTCCTGTGTAACCTGCTTTAGCAGGAGGGTTGGACTGGATGATCTCCCGAGGTCCCTTCCAACCCTTGCCATTCTGTGATTCTGTGATTCTGTGACTTGGGGTGCACAGAACGGTGTGTACAGTACTCAGTCCTCCCTACAGTAGCCTATGTGTCCCACAAGCCACTTCAGTCTGTCCCTCGTTTTCCTGTACTTCATTTTATCTCCAAAAGTCACTACGTATACTGGTTCCATTTTCATGTGCCCTTTCTCATAGTCTTCATATTCTCTACATTGGATTTGAGCTCCGGTCCCACCTCTTTTATTCCCATGCCTCTCCACACCTTCCTGTCCAGCCATAGAAACATAAATTTCAGAATGATCTGGTTTCATCTTCACTGGAACAGATACCATCTTTGCTAAAACAAACTTCATTTTTATGTAACAGGATTACAGAAAAGTAACTGGCTGTCATGACTGAAAGGAATTTCACTTAAGTCCTAAAACCCTCTGGAGAGAGCAACAATCACAATAAGGAAAAAATCAGAAGTTTGACACCTATAATCTTGTAACTGCAGGAGTCTCTGTGTATTTTGTGCTTTATTTTCAAATCCACTAAGTACTTTGAATTGGCAACAGTACAAATGTTCTGAGACTCACTGATGGCATTTCTAATCAATTCAGTGAGTAATGACTGCACATTTCTATGAAGCAATTTACTTGCAATGAAGAGAAAGAGATGATTGCTATTCTGTCCAAGACACTGAACATTCATGAAAGAAACAGAGAGAAGAATAGGAACCTCTTCCCCTGCCATTTCAGCTTTCTGTTTCATAAAGGGAGAAGCGTATCCCTGAACGGTACTTGAAAAAGAGAAGCAGCAGAAGTGTGGATACACAAGTGACCAGCTTTCGTTACCTGCAGATCTTCATTGTTTCACTCAAATTCGTTTCACTGGTTTTAGTCTCCAACACAAAATGTAAACAAAATATC
>NW_009260667.1:2405184-2409166 GCF_000687185.1 Egretta garzetta
CCCTAGGCTAGACTTCCATAGTGGCCTATCTTCTACTGCAGAAACCTCATTTTTAGACAATCGACAGAAAATGCCTCACCGTTTCCTATCCGAGTGTGGTAATTGTACCGGGTTGGGGTAGGCTAGGCCTAGTATCTTTGCTTTAGAAAAGCCGGATGTCCTGCCTTTCAGAGCAGCAGCAGAGAAATAAAGGAGTGTCTAGCCATTTGTTTGCAAAACAGGGCAGAAATATACAGAAAGAGTCTCTCTCTCCGTGTGATTGACTTCCTTCTAAAAGGATTAACCTGACTCTCGCTGAAGTCAATGGAAAGACTTAATTTATATCAGTTGGAACAAGGAACAAATAGTAGCGTTCCCTGTTTCTATCTGAAATAGCGCCACTAAGTCAATGACCAGTTACCAGTTACTCAAATCACGGTAGAAATGGCTGCAGTTCTTGTTAGCAGAAGTCTAGCGCTTTTTGTTTCTTGCAAGGGTGACCACCTTCTTGTTGCTGCTTCCTGCTTCCATTCATTCAAAGAGGAAGGGGTTTGGTCTTCCAGTGACGTTAGACAATTTATTTATTTATTTGTTTTTAGCATAGAGGCCTGCAAGTATGACATTGTATTAAATCCACGTAACCTGGAAAATACATTATATGAATACCAGCTTGGTATAAGAAAGCAAGAAGCTACCTTAATTTGACTATTTTAAATGGTTTGGAGTTTTGCGGAGGTAGAAGACAATCCTTACGGAAAGGAGTGCTACATAGACTAATATATAGATAGCTCGTGCTGCGAGGAGAACAATAGCTCTGTTTCTTGTCTCAGAGCACAGATACAATTAGAGGATATTGCCTTCTTCAGAAATTTTTGGCATCTGACAGAAAAAACCAATTGCATTTCAAACCAAAACATTGTATTTTAAAATCATTTCCCCTTTTAATTACCTGCCAAGACCTTCAGTCTTTCCCCTGCAAATGAACAGATCCCTTCCAGTTGAGCACAATGCTTTCCCACACTGCCAGCGGGTTGCAACGTCGCTGACTCCCGCTGCTGCGACACAGAATCCTCAATTTGGCTCTTGGCAGGAAAGTAACTGCTTTCCACATACATTGTGTTAAAAATACATACGTTTCTGTAAGGTTTCCATCTACCCTTATGTGAACTTCACTGATTTAACTATCATACTTTTACTGTCACAAAATAACTACGTCCTTCTGTTCGATAACAGAAGGGCCAGCAGTGACAAGACAAGGGGTAGTGGTTTTAAACTAAACCAGGGTAGGTTTAGACTAGATATAAGGAAGAAGTTCTTTACAATGAGGGTGGTGAAACACTGGAACAGGTTGCCCAGAGAGGTAGTGGAGGCCCCATCCCTGGAAACATTCAAGGCCAGGTTGGATGGGGCTCTCAGCAGCCTGATCTAGCTAGCGGTGTCCCTGCTCCTGCAGGGGGGTTGGACTACATGACCTCTAGGGGTCCCTTCCAACCCAAAACATTCTATGATTCTATGATTCTATGATAAATGCAGAAGCAAAGCCTGTGTATTTGTATTCAAAGCAGGAAATCTTGGTCCCCTGACAGCACTGTATTCCTACTGCTGGATTTATATTCTAATGGCTGATGTAGATTTCATCAGATTGTCCAAGTGGCAATAATTCATTCCACATAACCTGGGCATACACCGTTTTCACTGGCTCAGAGAGCAGTCCTATTGCGCTCACCAGCCAATCCATCTTAAAATTAGTTTAAAATATTAATAATCATGGTTAGCTAGATGGAAGTATGATTGATTGCTACATATTCCACTAAATAATAAACCAAATCAATAGCTATAGTTATAAAACCAGGCTCATGGGTTAAATTAATCAAAATCAGTGCCTACATTTCAGACTTAGGTCTGTCACTCTGTCTTGCTTCTGCACTGTCTTTTGCCCAGATGTGAAAATCTTTCTCCAAGGGCACCAGGTAGTGGTAGATAGGAAGGCCAAATGGGTATCGAGTGTTACACTGTTACAGACTCTTCCCTCTTAACAACTCCTTATTCTCCCCATTACCAGTGGAAAACCTTAAAATACTCTCATGGCACTGCAGTCAGGTGTTGGCCCCTTATTTCTTGGGTGACTCATCCTAGCAGCTCATTTTTTAGTTTCTTCTTTTGTTTGCAATAATTACTTTTCCTGCCATAACGGAAGTATCAATGGCAGACATGAATATGTATAAAGTAAAACAAGCATATTTTTACTGATACTTTTAATACTTGAAAACAAAACCACGGCTTCATAAACTTCCAACCCAGCTTCTCCCCGTACCTCGTTTATGGAACGTAATTTACTTGGACGTGCTGCAATAAGTGCACTCACTGCTGTGCTGTCTCAAGAACTCGTTTTACAAATCATGTATATAATAACAAACTTGCATACAATCGTTTATAATAATATTACTTACCAAAAATAGCCTTGGAATTGAATAAGATAAAAGAAAACACACATCATCTTGTTAGCATTCAAAGATCAGGAGAACTGGTAGGTCCTGAGCTTTAAAGGAGATCCGTAAGGGATATCTTTGCATTACAGGAAGTTCAAAGCTTGAACGTCTGCTTTCTCTGTTATTAAAAATCCCACAAGTTTTGCAAAGGTAGCTATCTTACGTCTTGAAAACATTCAAAAAGACCTCAGTGATCATGTTTTGTCTCTATAAGGAGCAAGTTTGTTTCTGAGTCATATTTATTGCTTTCTAGCCTAAACTGATTTCACCAAAAGTCTGCATCAGCAGGAGCAAAGTGAATTTGTGTGCATGTCAGAAGTGGTTTCATGCTTACATTCCTTTTTTAGGCAAGAGCAAGTGACTTCTGTTTACTGGGAAACATACTCGTCTGTGTTCTGGTTCGCTTATGCCGCTGGAAGGGTGCAGCGGAGCTGGAAGCAGGGGAATTTTCAGCTGGCACAGCTCCTGTGAAGGCAGCTCCCGCTTGGCCCTACTGTGGAGAAGGACTGGCTAGAGTAAGCTGCACATGGAGTTCCTCAAGATCAGGAGCTAGCTGCTGCTGCAAATTAGAATACACTCTGGTCTCCACCTAGACAGAGCATAGCACAGACCCACCTGCAGAGCGATGGAGCTTTGGCCTCCCTCAGCATATACAGGAGTGTGGCAAAGCAAAGACTCGAAAGACCTGTGAGTTAGTTCCTCTTAAGGAGCCCGTGACGTGGCCTGACATAGTCGGGGATGATGGGAGACCTGTTTTGAGAAAAGGCCCTGTCATCATGACGCTGAACTTCAGCTGACAAGAGAGATAGTGAGCAGGCAGGCAGCGAGGATCAGTGGATGTCTGAAAGGGAAAAAAAAAAGATTTACCAAATTCTGCCCTAAGTGTGCCTATGACCTGGTACTTGAACCGAGGTCACTAAAATCACTTCAGTTTCGGCCTTCTTGTTATATTTTGTTCTTTGTGTGGTGGAAATATGAAAACAACAATGGAGCGGGATAACTGGCTCATAGGACTAGCTTTTAGCTTTTAGGTCTTGTTCGGTGGGACACAGAGCCTAAGAAATTCGGGGATGGAAAGGGCTGAAAAGTGAGAGAATGCAAACTGGATCACTTTGAAAGAAAAGCACAGGAAGGGAGTGCAGTTGGTGCCGGCAGAGCAATCGTGAGGGAGACAGGAGGGTTGGTACGGGAACTGTGAATGCAGGAGACAAAGGAAAGAAAATACCACAAGAATAAATATGGGAAGGATGTTTTTGTAGCTACTGAGTTAGAAATCGATCTGAAAAGCCACATGGCTTTCCCTTAACTTCAGTTACTGAACTGTCAGACGGGGGGGGCGGACGGGGAGCAAGGGGGAATGCCTTAGATCACTCTGCAAACCCAAGAGGCAACACTGCCAGGAGCAGGAAAACATGAAGCGAGCCAACGCCCCTTCCCACGCTGCCTTCCCCGAAACCCCTCGGGGAGACCCCCCCGGACGGCCAGCAGCGGGCAGGGCCTCGGGGCGGTCTGCC
>NW_009260667.1:2410163-2464780 GCF_000687185.1 Egretta garzetta
TGGCGGGGGCCGGGGCAGCTCCGGGGGGCTGAGCCCCGTCAGCGCGGGGAGCCGAGGGGAGCCGGGCCTGAGGGGTGAGCCGGGGCTTGCAGCCGGCGAGCACCGCGGGATTTTTTGGTGATTCTGTGTTCGTAACTGCCCTTTCCCCACCGCCTCCTCCCCTTCAAACGAGGCTGCTTTCTCCTGACAGCTCTTCTCCTCGCAGCCTCCGCACGTATGACACATTCGCTCCTATTGCAGGTTTCCACCCCCACCCCACACCTAATATATAGGTTTCAGTGCGTGGCATAAGAGTTTTTGTGCCCTGAGCCTTGAGTTCGTAGATGACAGGATACGTGAACATTTGCTGACCCTGAACTTCTCTGAACTCCTCTTCTCCCTCCCCTTCCTCTCTCAGATATATAGCGGCTTGATTCCAGTGGGAGCAAAATGGTTCTTCCCTCGCAAAGACGGGGGAAAATTTGGTGGCATTCGGTATATTCTATATTTCATGGAAATTTACTGCGCCCACCAGTTCCAACAGCGTGTTTGTAGGAGTGGTTTAGCTGCTGCGTTAGAAGAATGCTGACCTTGATCCCCTTTGTCTCTTCTGCAACAATTTTGGTAGCTGGCTGGAGTTGTTTTAAACTCATTGCTGTCTTTGGCACTTCGCTAATGGTGGTCAACAGTATTATGGATATTGTGAGGGAAGCAGGGCTGAGGTGTATCATAATCCAAACTAAATAATTTAAAAAGCATCTGTTTCCTTCTGTTTTTAATTTTCATGAATAATTTATATGTGTTTTTTTCTTTTTGTAATTTCACAGAAGGTGAATAGCAACTTTCTTGTAGCTATCATGGCATAGATATGAGGAGAGGAAGTGTGGTTTGACATTCTGCCGTTTCCCCCCCCTCCCCCCCATTTTTAATTGTATTAATTGAATTGAAAACTAGATGACCAAAGGTTAAATACTCGGAAGATGTGGGGCAGAAGAAAACATTTATGAAATTAGACTTAGTACCAAATTCAGGTTTGTTTTTCGTATGAGAATTGGGTAAAAGTGAAGTAGGTGATCTGGTATTTTATGTCCTTAAGATGTTAAGTAAATTGCCGTATTGCTTTGTTGTAGGAATTCTGTATCCTTGTACGCAGCTCTTGTTATTTATATCTGCACTTCAATAAGCGATGTGAGAGAGACTGGTTTTGAATAATTAACACAGAAGTAACAGTTATGAAAACATGAAATCATATGTTTGAAATGCATAGTGAAAAATTTCCTTAAAAATTATCTATACTTGAAAGAACAAACTGACTTTACTTCTCCAACATAGAGAAACCATTATAATGTTAACTTGGCATTGAAAAGGCCACTTAAATTTGAAAGATGAAAGCATCTGTTTTGATGGAGTTATTTAAATAATGCATTGACAATAATGAGTCTGGCTTACAAAAATCTTCAGTAAGGATAATGCAATTCATACCTTGCATTTGCATATTGTGTGGTGTAGCCCTGTGTTTACCCGGGATGGAGCTCTACACAAATCAGTAGGTGGGGTCTGCCTACATCCATACCAAAGAGTTTGCAAATTGGAGCCTGTGTTGTCTGAAGTGAATTATAGTTTGAAAGTGGTGAGTTATTTATTTTAAGCTTGGCTAAGGATGTAGTGCATTAATTGATCTTTTTAATATGTAAAATGCCACTAATGTATAGTGAAATACTAAATATAAGTCCAAATATAATTGGATTGAGAATAACTGAAAACCAGAACAGGGCTGTGTTTCTCCCCTGAATGGCTCTGGTTTTAATTTCTTGCCTAACAGTGCAATGTGAAAACGTATAGCTTGTGATATGGCTGTTAAGATGTTCTGGATGCCTGTGTTATTGTTACAATGGGGAGCTCCTACAGTAAAACTGCAGAATTTTTTTAATGGCTTACTAACATACAAAATCTTCTCGTTTCTTGAATGACTACCTGCTGCTAGAAGAAAAAAAAAAAAAAAAAAAATGTTTCGCTAGTCTTAATAACTTTTGGTCCAGTACAATATATTTGAGTAATTGCACCTAAAAAGTGCAATCGAATGACCCCCTGCTGCAAAAAAAAAAAAAAAAAAAAAAAGAATGTTTCGCTAGTCTTAATAACTTTTGGTCCAGTACAATATATTTGAGTAATTGCACCTAAAAAGTGCAATCAGGAAAGGCTTTGTTGGAGACTGATTCAATGAACAGTCTGCATTAAAACCTTTCTGGGAATTTGCTCTTCACCCTCCTTTCCCATTTAATGGAAGCTGTTGATATTTCACGTTCTGATCAGCTTTTATTTGTTGGCCAGGAAAGCTAATCAGCTGTTTTTTAAAAAGACGTATATACTAGTTGTGTCCTTATTGAATGCATAATCTGGTGCAACGTGAAAATGGACGAGATCATGTCTAAAGATCAAGCTCACTAATAATTATAAAGCTTTTCTAGCATAAACTCGTCTTTTGTAAATTCACTAAATGTTACTTACAGTTCTTAAGTTATGGGTATCTTAAGTTCTCAGCTGCATGCTTTTAATGCTTGCTTTTTTATTTTTACAGCAAGCTCTGAATATCTACTGAGTATCTACTGATGCAGCTGGACACCACTGTAACCAGTGGCACTTGAGAATCTGATCCAAAACGCTACTCCACAACTTTAGCTTGTAAAAATGCTTTTAAAATGCCCGATATTTACTTGAGAGTTATGCTTCACATCTAAAGACCAAACTAAACCAGTGTATTGCTTGTGATCGTTGTCTTTTTTGCAAGGCATGTAATTGTAGCAATGACTTTTCCCTTCTGAGTGTAAGAACTGGAAATTTTTTTTTGTGCTGGTTCATGTGCTGAGGTAGAGACTGTCTTACTTGGATGTTAGAGGTAAAAGCATTTTATATTTAAATATTTTGATCACTAGACAGTTTTAATGAACTTATTAAAAACCTTTAAGAAATCTAAGACTAGGGTTTTTTTTTAAAAAAACTTCACAGAAGTTTTCTATCTTACTGTGTGTATCTTTTGGGGCCTAGTAACATTTTTCCCTGTTAAGCAGGGAAGAATAGATACTGCTTCCTCCAGAAATACTAGATTCCCAGAAATGCCTGTTAAGGATGTGGAATGCTTTCTTTTTCCTGTGTATTTTGTAAAGAGTTGTGATGTACTTTTGACAACTATTTCTCTGAAGAGTGAGAGTTAATGCTTGTTTAGCCAAATGAGTGGCTATAATTCTGCATCCAATACAAACCCATACATGCACACTCTTAACTAACCTGATGCATTGGCAATTCTTCCAGGGTTGTTGGTTTCCTGGACACCTTTTAGCGGAGATGTCAGCTCCAGAGTTCAGTAGAACTGGCTGATGAGAAGATCTACAGACAGCAGTTTAAATCTTGAGCGTTTAACCAGTGATGTTGATAGTCACAAGGAATAAATAAAACTGGAACTTGAGCTAGTTTGCCAGCTTGGAGCACAAGAACGTAAAAAAAGAGTTCTCCTTCAGTTCTGTGATCTGGTTATATGGAAAATAATAACTTTAATGGATGCATAGATCAGGTAATTTATGTCAGGTCAGCTTTTGATACATCAGTCCTCGGGTAATAAGGCTTTTGCCACTTCCTTGGAGATAATTATACCCAGTGTCTGACTTTCTTATAGAATACCATAGACGCATTGATACTGGAAATAATCATGACTCTGTGCTTTACTGGCATATTTGGACTTTTGTGGTCTAGTGCCTGTTTTTAAAGGATTAGAAATTTCTTTCAGTAGCGAACATCATGTTATCACGGGGTGCTGTGTGTAAGCATGAAAGTTATAAAGAAAGAAAAAAGAAATGTGTGAGTAGTGTCATCAAAAAATAAAGCAGCAGCAGAAGAAATAACTGTCAAATCACACTTCAATTTTTCATGTGGGGCAGAATTAAACATAATGATTTTAAGAAAAGGGAAAATACCAACTTTATAACATTTTAAAATAAACACTCAAAGGCTTCTGTGAATTTCAGGACAATTTTCTGCTTGCTTACTTCTGTAATGCCTTGAAATTATACCTTGAGATACCTGCCTATGGCAGGGAGGTTGGAGCTGGATGATCTTGAAGGTCCGTTCGAACCCAAACCATTCTACGATTCTGTGAAAATACAGTAAGCTGAAGAATAGTTTTATCCTTTGTTTTTGATTATGACCTTTTTTCCCCCTTATTTTTTTTAATCTCTGGAGAGACTAGTAGTGCATATATTATGATGAACAAGTCTGTGTTATTATACCAGAACGAAGAAATGACATGTCTTTCATTTACACTCCTAGCTACAGTTCATGCCTGTCCTTGTGTTTTAGGTTGGACTTGCTAGGTATCTTGCATAAGTGTATGTTACTCTGTGCCCTCTAATCATATTTCATTTAATTATAATCCATCCCTCATAATTGTACTCCTTTCTTGGACTGCTGCTTTTTCCAAGGCTTGGTAGAGTTGCACGATGGTATCTGATTTTTAACATCCGCACTTTGTCAGCTTCACTAAGGATACTTGCATGCTTTCAGTTTGTGTTAAAAGTTGGCAGGATCGTGACTTTCTCTTCTGTCCTCAGTGGATTAGGGCATTTTGCAGGCATGTAGCTGTACTCGTATGCTTATATCACAGTGAACTGCCATAAGCTGCATAGTCTTCTTTCAGTAATGTTTCTCCAAGTATTTCTGACTTCTTACTCTTACCGTACTGATACCGAAGTATCTTGATTTGTTTGCATTTTATTCAGGTATGTGCAAGACATTTTTATACAGCAGTCATTAAAGGTAACATTTAAAGAGGTTTACAGTAATGGGTGCTAACTGGTGTTCACTGAAAGAGAGATCTTTGGGAAATATGGATTACTGAGAATTATCAAAGAATATTACTTATCAGCAAACCCATTGTCCTGTAATGGAGAGGAAACTGTTCAGGTTAAAAAGTTACAGTGGACTATAGGAGTAAAGAAGCCAGTTTACAAAAATGTAAAGAAGTTGAAATAAGTGAATATGATTGATAAGGGAGGCCAAAGACTGTGATGACGAAAACCCACGCTGTCACGGACTATGACAATAAGGCAGGGTGTGTTTTAGGAGGAGAATTCTAACAAAGCCATTATCCTGTTAGAAATGCTAAAGAAAACGTTAGCGTTTGTGATCTTCAGAAGAGATTGTTGTTCATTAAATAATGCTGTATTCAGAAGTAAAACCAGATGATAGTCACATGCAATACTCTGAAACACTTCCTAAGAGAACCTGAGGGTATTAGACAGCAGCCACTGAAGTTGTATGGTATGAACTGCAAAAGCCGATGGGGCTCTTCCTTCGGATGATGTTTTTCAGTATGTCTCTCAACATTGAGAAATTCTGTAACTGTAGCACAACTTAAGGTTTCTTTCAGTGGTTTTAGAAGTTAGTGATATGCAGGGTAACGGATATTGATTGAACAGGAGTTTAAGCAGAGGAAATAATTGTTCAGTGTATATTTATAGAAGGCTGATCTTGTGAAATTAACTTCTTGTTCTCATGATATAATCTTATAAAAAAAACTGCGTGTGGTATCATATTGTTGATGTTGCAGGCAGGCTTCTCTGAAACCTTTTGCTTGGCTGTTACGTGACATTTTGATTAAGGGGCTAAAACGATAGATCAAGTGTCTACGTCTGAAACGGTTTAAAACCTGGCGGATATTGTGAATCAAGTGGTTAACTATAAATAGTTGCCGTTACGTAACTGCGTGTGATGAGGGCTCCTCCTCGTCGTCGTCGTTGTCGAAGTACCTTCGTGAAGGAGCACGGGGAAACCCGCTGCGTGCCTGCTGGTGGGCATTGCCACTAATGAAGTGAAAGCCAGTGAAAATAGCTGATCGGTTTTTGTAGCTCACAGAAAACTGGGAAAACAATAGATGCTGCAGAACGGGTCATTAGCGCAGGGTGGATGCTTGGAAAAATGGCAGTTTCCCGATGGTTTACTTGATGTGGCATTCTATATCGGGCTTTAAAATAATGAATACAGTATGTTAACTTGTTAAATTAATGATATTTTGTAATTAAAACAAAGCAAATATAAGCAGCTATTAATAGTAGCTTTTAGCTTGGCAATTTATTTTGTAAAGCTTTGGAATAGTTACTCATGTATAATACAGAACAGCTATTTGTTGATCTGCGTTCAGTTTGTGGGTTTTGGGGAAAGATTTTATTTGTTTTAAAAGATATTAATATAATTAATAATTCATTAATAATATCCAAGAGGAGGATAATCAATTGCAAAATAATAGATTACATTTTATTATATTTCCACCAGTTTTCTGCATATCTTGAAGCAAAGCTGAATTTCTAAATGTGGAATTCATAAACATACTGTGTGGGCCAAAAAACCTGTGGTCATACGTGTATTTAACTGGGGAAGATTAAAAGCCATTTATTAGTCTGTGCTTAGTTTATTGCAAGAGCAGCTTCCTCTGTTCTTTTTCTCTTCATCAAAATCTCGTCATAAACAGCAGTATTTACACATGGAGGAGGCTTGTTTCTTTCTTAAGTACTACTCAGTCTTAAAGCTATGTCATAAATATCTTCCTAAATTGTTTAAGTGTCTGTTTGCAAAATGTGAAGCTGTTTCGTAATTCACCTTATTTATGTTCGCTCTGAAAACTAAATATAAAACTTAAGTCTTCTTGTATGACTGTCGGAGACTAAGCTTGGGCTGGTGCTGCCTGCAAATAACTTTGTTGCTCCACAAACAGCTTAAACTGGTGTAACTTTGGCACTATTGCTTAACACCGTAGCTGTTTTGCCCTTGCTCTCATCCCCTCGCTGCTGCCTTTGCGTTAGCAGGTGCCTTGTGACCATCTGATGGCAATGTCAGGGAGCCAGTGGGGGTTAAAATGGACTTGCGGGTTCAACTTCACTTTTGTTTTTACACGTAAGTAATGGTCACTTTCTGCAGAATCAATGGAAAAAACAAGTTTGTAATTATTTTTTTAAATATCCTGAGCAGATGGGAGGGGAAACTTCCTGTTGTACAGAGAGGAAAGGAGGTCCTCAACTGCTAAATATATCAAACATGTATGCTGTACTAAGGTCTTTTAAAAATGACGTGTAGAACGGCAGGTCAGAAACTTACTTTGGTATTGAATAAGAAGGGATAGTGGGGAAATAATTACTAATAAATCTTATGAAATACATTCTTAATTTTAAATATGGGTACATCTTTGAGGTGGGAGTTGTGAAAGGAAATAGGATTTTTGGTGTGGAAACTGGTAGTGTTGGAGAAAAGAAATCCAAGGAAGCTGAAAATATTTTTTCTTGAAAATAATATTTAAAAAAAAAAATCAGTTAATAACTATAGTGTCGTATTTTAAAGGGGCCCAGTAGGGGAGTTGTGCAGGATCCTTGTTTTTTCTGAAGAAGCAATCACTCCATGAGAGACAAGAGGAGATCTTTGGCTTCATTGAAGCTACAGTTTGGATTTAAACCACTGAAATTTACGCTGAGTGTTCTTTAGAATAATGTCCTGTACAGTACTTGGATAAAGCAATTTCAGAGGCAATTCTAAAAGTTTAAGATTCTCCATAGTATTTCATTACCTTTTGTCAATATGATTCAGTAGGTTATGGCAAGAAACAAAATATTTTAAAGCTTATGCTATTTACCTTCAGGATTAAACAAGATAAACAGCTTACAGTGTTACCATTTGCACAAGTCGCAGTATTTTTAAACGTGCTGCTTGTAATTCTGGGTTGTTTATCAGGGAATGCAGTTAATCTAAATGTTTTATTGTGGCTTGTTTCTGATACGTCTCAATATAATTCTCAAAAACAAAAGGTTTGATCCATAAACCGAAAACATAGCTTTAAAATGTATTTAGGCAGAAGAAGGCCTTCCGTTATAAGCATACTCTTTTTTTTTTCTTTTTTTTTTTTTTCTGGGCAGCACAGGAGAAACAACATGATGGTGTATAATAATTCGTTTGCTCAGTAGGTATATGATTTTCTTCTCAAATTAGGCAATTTCAGTATTTTAGGAACAATACCAAGTAGATTATGAGTTTTGAATGTATGGATTTGATATGCTTTGGTAGTAGGCTTAGTTACTGCATTTTAAAATGCGTTTGGTTTTACTTTGCGTATAAATGTGAAGTCTTGAGTGTTGTTAACAAAGTGTTCTGAGCCTGCTTCCTTTAAAATGGGCTTTTTTTTTTTTTTTAGTGACCTTACATAATAGGAGTTTTGGTTTCCTGGTATTCGTGAATATTTCTGGTAGTGGAAGAGGTAGACATTAGTTGAAGGATTTAAGTCATAACTTGTTTGTCATTGTTAAAGTTATTTTGGGGATGAATGAATACCCAGTGATGATTTGCACCTGTAGCTGTGTCTTAGCAAAGTACCTATATTGTTTGTAATCATCTGTTTCTAGGAGTGGGTAGATAAAACCTGGATTTTTTTTTTTTTCAGCAAATAATTTATTCACATCTAAAATACAAATTGTGCCAGATTGACTGATTTGGGGTTTGCCTTTTTTTTATTCATTTTTAAATGCCATCTCTATAATCAGTTGATAGAAACAAGTTCAGAGGGTAATCCAAAGTTCTTGATACGGAACTGCCTCTCTTTCCACATTTACCTTGGAGGGAGCCCATCACAGTCATTGTTTTCATATTACAACATTACGGTTTGAGCTGAATTAAGCACTTGCTTCAGAATAATTTTTGCTGCATCAGGAAGCTGAATAGGTTTCCACTACTATCTGGAAAGTACTGGAGGGAAGGGAGAAGGCAGGAATTACATGGTTGATGGTGAAGAGGGAAGAGAGGGTGGCTGGGGGATGGAGCCAAGCATTTTTTTACTGGTGATAGGAAACGTGTTAACTGACCCCAGAACTGGTATGAAACTTTCTCCTAAGTACCTCAGGTGCCTAAAGATGAATGGTGTGAATCCCCCCTGTAATTTATGCATTTGGGTCTTTAAAATGTAAGCAAGAAAACATGATGATTTTTCTTAATCCTTCACTTCTGCTTGCAGGTCTTTAGCATGAATTAAAATTTGGGTCACATGAGTAGCAGTGATGATATATTTTAATATTGACATAGATTGCCGAATGATCTGGTTTTATTTTATGTCTGACGGCAATTTCAGAAACTAGGGTTGCAAAACCAAAAATCATCTGGGTTTTTGTATTATGAGAACCTGGTTATTAGAATATATATGCTCCATGATAAAATAAGCCTAGTGAGGATTTGAGCATATACTACACCTGCAGCAGATGTTCGTTATTGACTTGTTCACTACATTACACTGCCTAAAGTTAGTTGTAAATTTACATCTTTACAGGATTGGATTGTCATATGTGCTCTTGATAACTGAAATGGTATCTTAATTCAGAGTTTGGTTTTTGTTTTTGCTTGGAAGATAGGATGTGAAATCTCTCTTTTACCTGTATATTGAGAATTATTTCCTTGGGTTGATTGATGTTAATTGCCGAGTTTTATGCTAGTTTAGATAACCTGTTGAAGATGTTACTTTAGGATATAATTGCAACAGGTTTTGTGTAGTGACATTGGCCAGTTTTCATGGAAAGTAGTGCATTGCTAGCTAAAGAAGTATGTAGGGACAGATTAAGTGAATTTTTGATTGCTTAACTCGAGGCTTCTTTAAGATACTAATTGTCAGGGTGCAAGTGCTGAGGACATGTTGAAAATCAGCCTTACAGTGTTGGCTGAGTCTGAAAACCTAGTGGTATAGATTCTGGTAAACATTTCTAAGAAACAACTGGAGGAGAAGCAAAGATGGTGCATCTGCAAAATACTGGTAAGCCAGCTTTATACTATCACTTTCCCTTTTCTATGCCAAAGTGATATCTTGCTCTCAGTCTTATACCAATATAAATGCATCTACCCTGGACTATTTAACCTATATTAATGCTTTATGTCTCAGTCTAGGTAATTGCACTGGTGCCTTTTCTAGTTGTACGTCAGACAGAACTCACACATACATAGCCTCACTGCTTCCAGGCAGGCCTGAAACACAGGCTTGGAAAGCAGTCCTGTTGACTGCCTTCTACAGGGAATATTCGCTCTTAACTGCATCGGGTATACAGAGCTTCCAGTAGTAGACTATTAAAAAAAAACAAAGGTCTTTGTCACTTAAGGAGGAAAAAACCTTAAACCTCTGATAAAGCACAGGAAGCAAAACTGTTGACAGAGAAAATTCCTTTTCTGTATAGTCACTTTTATGAGAAGAGCCACACCCCAAAGGTAATCTATTTAACTGTTAGTGGATCCTAGTGACATAATAGAATTTTTTCCCTTGTACTCAGAGGTTTAAAAGGAATAAAGAAAATTATGTGGGTTAATATCCTTCCAAAATTGTTTTTGGTGGTTGCCACGTTATTTACGTTATGTTCTAATTTAAAAATATTTGTCTCTATGACCGGAAGAGGCTCTGGAAAAATAGCATATTCTGGTTTGTGCAAAAGTAAGAGACGTTTGTGATGGTACTTTCATCTTGTTTAGCTTCTGACAAAGTTCCTTCCACGGTGTGCTTTGCTTTTTCTGCTAGGTAGTAATATTATTCCAGTTGGATTGAGTTATCATGGCTCTTTATCATGAAGTCTAGGAAGCTTTTTGATTAAGCATCTGAAATACAGAGAAGCTGCACTCTGTTTTACACCACAGAGGTGAACTTTTATTTCTAATAATGTCCCTTTCCCCTCCTTGCATGAGTAGGTTTGCTGTGGTTTTGAACCAAACCTTAGGGTTAGCAGTGGTGTTCTTGGGTGGCAAAGGGGACAAATTTAGGTGTCAGAAGTGAGAGGAGGAGTGCATAGCCAGGACCAAAGGAGAGCTTTACGGGCAGGGCATGGCATTCTGGCATGCTGCATCCAGAATCGGATATTACTGGAGTGCATTCTTGAGAAATACTGGGAATCCGGTGGGGTTTTTTATTTTGTGTTGTTTTTAAGCCGAAGGGAGACCTAGGGGGGGTTGTCTTGGGGCTTTGCTGTCTGTGCTATCAACAATATTTTGATCTAAAAAGTCAGACATCTGTGTTTATGTAGTGAAACACAGCGTACTTAAATCTGCTCTTAGATCCCTGTACTGCAGGTTTTCTTTGAGAGGTGCTGTGTACAGTATTACTCATGATACATCCTGATTATGTGTTCTAAGGATAATTAAACGTTTTGAACTTTTGTAGGCCATAGGGATGTATCCAGGTATTCAGTTCTTTTTAAATTCCAGTCATGGAATGCTGTAGATTGAATAATACAATGTATAAAAGCTAGAGGTGAGTACTGCCAGGTGCTGTTCATTGCTGTCAAACACATGCTCTGCAGCATCAAAAGTTTAATGTCAAAGGAGATTGAATTGAAGCTAAGGAATGTTTCAGGTGCCCTAACTCCTCGTCTTGTAGTGATACTAGTTTACTATCTTATCTGCGGTTCTCACACAGGTTTTCGTTGACCAGGCCTTCAGTAGGACACTGTTCACTTCTGCACTTCTGTACCCGTGAATGGAGTGCTGGTTTCAGAGTTATGCTATGAAATGCCTTGTATACCTTGAAGCTTTAAGTGTATGAAAGTTAAATACTGGGAATTCCATTAGTAAGGTTTAAACTTCCTAAAGGCAAAAAGCAGCTTCTCTCCTTAATTTCCGACATAGTTTTGTTATCTTTTTTGTCCATCGATATTTTGGGAAGTGCTGTGTTTCCTAAAAAGTGTCAGTAAGCAACATCACAAGAGGTATGCTATGTTGTTGTTGGACATTTTTAGACGCTTAAATCTTTGCAGCATATCTGTTTTTTGTCCTTTTTTAGTAATTTGGATGCTACTAGAAATGATTAATGTTTGAATTTTAACTTCAGATTTTTTAAAAATTGAATTTTAGATTTTTTTTTTTTTTTAAGAGCCCTCAGAATATTTTTCATCTGCCTTGCTTAACAGATGGCAGAGCTGATGTGATGATTTTGGTGTTACTTCAAGCATCCAAGATCACTGAATGGCAAAGTGGCAAAAGTTAGTCATGGGATCTGATTCTCAGCACAGGTTTTCCTTGCTCTTTTCTGTCTTTCCTACATATGTGGTGCAGAAATATATTTACTCAAATAATTCCGTGAGATTAGCTGTAAGAATTTGTATTGCTGTAATAAAGATTGACATTTCTAGCTTCTGATATGTAGCTTTGCTGGCTTAATTTTTTGTTTGTTTTATTTTAAATCATTAATTTTAAAAGGATGCTGATGTTTCAGTATGCAATAATGCAATATTTAGGGCTACTATTTTTTCTATAGTATAACACAATGTATGACATGGGCTTTAATTTTTTTCATAGATCCTGTTTGGAACTCTGCTGGTGCGTATTCTTTTGCTAGTATTGATGAAGGCTGGAGTCTTCATCTGAAAATTATGTGTTTTAAACTAAGCTGGAAATTTGTTATGTGTATTTCTTCCATCTTACGTAACTTCTAGAATGGGGAAGCTATGTTTGAAAACAATAGAAGATCGCTCTGTTGAATGATTTAATTCTATGTCATTTTGAGACACTACTTAGAGACAGCCTATCTATTATTTTGAAGTTTTTTTAAATGTTGAATTTTGTTTTAAAAGTGGTGTGCAATCTAAGTCTAAATTCAAACAAATAAAAAGAGAAAACATGATCTATATTAAATGTTAATTAAATTCATAGAAAATAGAAAGGCAGCTGATGGATAGAAGGGCATTATGACCTTGTAGAAAAGAGAAGGTATTTAGGATTATAATAAGCATTAGCAGGCTTTCTGTACCATAGACCTTTGTATATTTTGTTTTAGAGCTCTGGAAGTAACTGTATTAAATGTGACCTATTTTTAGATTTAGTTTGGTTTTTGCACTGTTGAAAATCCTGCTTATGATGTATTTGTAACTGTTTTTACTTGAAAGATGCAATGAAAGTTTCAGGCATTTCTTTAGTGAAACATTCCCATATATTGAGAGGAGGAGTTTAAAATTGCCATTTTATGGCTGTGTGAAGGTTACATATAGCAAATGAGATGTAAAGAATTGCAACCACATTTTCTTCACACATGCAAGAGCATGTTCTGGAAGCAATTTCTGCAGTTACCTTTGTGCACTTCATGATTAGTTAATGTACGTTGGGCATGTTATAAATGCATGCCTGGCATATCAGAATATGATTTATACTGTGTAAATCATAAATACTTTATTCAGTATTTTCACTGCTCATTACACAGAATTGTCTAGCAGCACTTGAGAGAGTAAATGAATTCTCTTAAGACCTAAATGCTGTCATCAGCAATATCTATGTGTTTACATTCTGCATGGGCCGTACATGGACCACATTTTGAAATAATCCACTGTGTGAATAAAGAATATTCAAGTCTGTCATGCTGAAGTAGAAGTTTAATACAAACACTAAATTAATTAAAAATACCATTCTTTTTTGACAGTGACACTGTCTCTCAGATTTAGACATCCTGTCTCAAAACAGCAGTATTAATCATTCAGTAGGGTTAAAAGATAAAGTTGCTTTTTAACGGCTCTTTGTAATTATTCAAAGTTAGTTGTTTATTCTAAAGGGGGAAGTGAACTTTCTTTGTATGAAATGATGTACAATGCTAAAATTATCCTGATCTGTAGCATGGGAGGTACTGTTTATCAAAATGATGCATTGTAATTTAGGATCGTTTAATGAAAGTAGCAATAGCTTCAAGGTGTTTTTGTTTATACAACCAGATCAACATAAATATTGCATTAAAAGCAAAGTTTGAGGCGTTTTTACAAAAAGGTTGTGCCTCTCTAGGAGTACAGGTAGCCAAGAGTGGCATGAGTGTCCCAGGGGGTGTAAGGCGGGGTCAGGGCATGGTGGGGTCCGGGCTTTTTGTACCCGGGCTGTGCCAGGGAGAATGATGTGGTCACCATCACTCCCCATCTGGTGGCTCTCGTGTGTTCTTTAATGATAAAACTAGCTTGCTGCCTCAAAGCTCAGAAAAGCATCTCAAATTGCTGCATTAATCCTCTTCTTTCTAAGAGCAGTATTTGGTAAACTCTCGTGTTCCCTTTCTTGCCTGTATTCTTACTGACTTTGTCATTTGGTCTTCCTAGTCGGCAGGCTTGTGCTCTATAAAAATTTAATGTTGGTACAGAGATAAAAGTTTCTGACCCTAGGGAAGGGTTTAGGTTGAGTATATTATGAGCTACAGGGGAATGAGCATTCATTTGCAGGGTGAATATTTCACCTGTTGTGCCGTATCTGTTTTAAGAGTAAAAAGAAGTTGTGGTTTAAGAGTAAAAAAGCTTTAAAGTGAGTATGTATTTACTGTCACCTCCAAAAGTCATTACTGACTAGATTATATGCCTGTATGGGCAGAGCCCTTTTGTGGTAAGGTATTTCCTTAGGAAACTCTACCTGTCTGTGTGGTGTTCTGACATTTATTTTTTTAGTTCATAAAGTTGTCATGTGAGGCACTAACAAAAACTTTGCCTTGATACTCTAAAAAGGGTTCTTGAATGGAGGATTTGTGCCTGGCGTTATCCCCTGCTATTCTACAGGCCCAGTGGAAAAACAGATTGTAAGCCAGCTCTGGTGGCACTGGTAAATGTCTTTATATAAAAAGTCAGGATATTTCTGTGTGTTCAGTACCAGGCTGTTCTGAAGTTGAACCAACTCAAGTAAATTCTTTTTTTCTCCTGTTGCACTGTCCACAAAGTTGAAAATAAAGGTAGACTTTTGAAAAAGTAAACTGGAAATGGCCATGCATAACACTAGCTCCACTTGCTTTAGGCTTGTCCCCACGCTGTGTTGTCCATGTGATGTGGTGGTCATGAGGCTGCAGGAAGAAAGATGGTCCATTCCATCACCTGGTGTGCCGGCCCAGCTTTCCTGCCCTGCAGACTTCACAGAAGGAGGGTTTCCACAATAGGGCAAGCAAACAGGGTGGTAAATACGCAGTGTTTTTCTCTCTGAGTGGTAGCTTAATTTAATGCCATTTAGAGGAGTTCATGATTAGTCATCTCTTTCTCTTACGTCAGTTATTTGCTGTGAAGCCGTCTGCTGTATATGCGTGTTGACCTAAACATTAATGTGTTGAACTGCTGTTCATCAAACATGTACGTTCTGAAAAATTGCACGTTTTCAATTTGTCCCCCAAGATGCTCTGCAAAATATGTGTAGTGTTTCCATAACACAGGGAGGTGGTTAGGTCTTTCAGTTGACTTGGTGACTAAATTAGGTAATTCTCACAGAGGATACTTTGACACTGGTAATAAATTAAATGATCACATGAAACCTGTTCCTTACACGCCTAATTAATAAGAAACATTTATTCTACACTTACCCCTCATATCCTCATCGTGTTCTACTAAATGCCAGTCAGGATAATACATAATTAAGACATTTTGAACAATTTCCCAAGTATCATAATAAATTGTGAAACAAATGATGTCAGTCCTGTAAGTCAAAACAAAACAAGCTGCTTTTTGAGCTTCTTGGGCTGTCTTAAGGAAATACATTCAATTAGAATCTTTGCTGGTGGTTTGCAAAAGGTGAACTGCAGTAGAAATTAAGTTCCAGGAGAAGTTTGTTGAGCAGTATTTAGAACACCACTGTTTTGCTAGAAGTAGAAAGAATTCACTCCTTATTCTTGCTTTTATTTTATTGTGAAGACTGAGTGTTTGGGTAGAAGGGGTGCAGCGTGGTACTTAGAACTGGATGTGGTTTTGCTACCCCTGAGAATGGAAAGTTTAGCAAGGCTTCTCGCTAGTATGAAAGGCGGTATCTGTGTTTTGATTCTTCGCCTCCCCTTAGTTTTTTGATGTTCAGTTTGCTGTGTATTACTGTGACGAAAATATAATAATGTGTATTTTCAAGAGATGATACAAGATGTAGAGTATATTTCAAGTGTTCAGAACTCATCAGGTTTGGCTTAACAAGCGTGCTTGGCCTCCGCTTATACCAACTGCACTGGAATGCCGCTTGTATGTAGCTTAGTTGAATAGTCTTTAGATTACAGTTTGGTTTTCCCAAAAGCTGCGTTCCTTCTGCCAAATAAAACAGTTTAGTCTGACCTGCTGTATTTTGATATTTTACATCATCTTGCTGGGATACACATGAGCCTTTGAAAGGTTAATTTTCTTCATTTTGAAATTTCTAATCAACTAAAAATCTTCTGCTTGGCTTTCTTACTTGTCTCTTACGCTGTCACGTTTGAAAGGTAAGCAAGAGCAAACCTAGTCTGGAAAGAGGCAGGATACCTGGTTTATGCAACTCTGCTGTAAGGGATTTGTGCAACATGCAGAGAGTATGTGTAGCAATAATAGGCTTAAAAAGCATTAGTCCCAACCTTGCTTTGCTTCATAAATCAGATTTGAATGTTTACCATACAAATTTAATGAGAAATATATACTTGAAAAACAAATCAATGTTAATTTTATTAACCATGTAGTTAGGAGATTCTTTAATGGGATGATAGAAATTTTTATTGTGGAGTCTTGTTAGACTGATCAAGAGGTGTGGAAGATGGACATGGGAAAAGGGACAACTTGTATGTATCAGTCAGTCTCATCCCTAGGGCACCCTGACTCTGTGTGTGCCTGACATTCAGCATGTGAACTCTGCATTTTTTCCCTTCTGGTCTAATATGGGACAAGTAGTAAATTCTATGCTAGTTATAAAATCTTTCAAATTAAAAACAGAGCAGATTGCCAGGTAGTTGTATATTTAGTTACTTCAGCTCGGAAGTTAAATGTGCAAATATGTTAGTTTGTTCCCTGGCAAAGAGAGAAGGTGCTTTTCAGGTGTGGCTCTATCAGGGCAATGCAAATGTATCGGCACGAGTCCTGCTCTCCACGTGAGTCTAAGATCCTGTATGTGTGTAGGCACGCAAGCTGCATGTCAATATGTTTGCACGTTCACTATTTTTTCTTTTCCTAGTCTCTAACACTTTGTAAGGTTCTTCAGGCTTATTCCAGGTACAGGCTGATTCTTGGGAAGGTGGTTGATCTGTACCTGCAGGTTTTATGTTTCATGTGGGAAGCGTATGATCTTAAGGTGCTGGTTAGAGTTCATGGAAGCACATCATGGGGAATTAGGTGTTGGGAAAAGAGGTACCTCCATGCCTGGTTTGTTTTGGATTTGCCTCGGTAATGTTTGAATGCCTTCGCTTTTTTGCTGTCAAAATGTCATTATTTGGATCTTTCCCAATGTTTTTATTCAAGTGATAGGAAACAGAAGGGAAGGAACTAATTGGTATGAGTCTGGAAATCATGCTCTGAATACATGTACAAGCATTCGTGCTTTCTTATCCAGATTTCCAGCATGTGAGATTTGTGACGGCAGAAGCATCGTTCTGGGAATGTAGTTAGAGCTCTTGGAGAGACCAAAAAGTGTTTTCATCCTTATTGCCACTGAAGGAAAGTGCGGGTATTTCTCTCCTTATTCAGATTTTCTTAAATTCTTGCTTTATAATGAAGAGCTTGTCTTGCTAGTTCATTAGTAATTGCTACCTCCTACCATGTCTTTTGTCAGCAGGGGGTAGGATTGCCTCCTACACCCAGGAAAAAAAAAAAAAGAGAAAATTAGATAGTGATAGAGGCTAAAATTAAAATAAATTTGAGAAGAAATATGCCAGGTTAATCTCTAATTCTGTAAGACAGCAATTCTTTCTTTAGATTTTAGGTGCAGAAATCATTCTTTTCTTGATAGTGGTATCTTTAGGGGGGCAGCCTATGTTGCTGGGCAGAGAATATTTCCATGTACATAATCTGCTTCTACTTGGACTAGCTACCAGGTATTGACATCACACATTTGATTAAGGCATTTCTAAGTGGAAAGCTGTCTGTGATTTAGAATTGGTTGCACCTGATACTTTGGTTGCCTCCCAGCAAGAGGCCAAGGCACTTCTAAAGCTCAGTAAGAAGCTAAAATGTGAAAGCTTACAATTCTGTTTGTGCTTCAGCATATTGTGAGGAGACAGTATAGGCAGCACCATTTCAAACAAAACCATGAGAGGAAATAGTTTGTCACAACTCTAATGTGGTGGCTTGCATATCTTTTTCATTATCTCCACTTCTGTCTGCATTGCAGTTACAGCAGCAGCATTACCTGAGCTGGCTATAAAGTAATTAATTGGTTTGCATATTGCTACCAACAGCAGTAGTTTGTTAGAATTGGTTGCGAAAAATGTTATAAAACTTCCTGTGAAGTCTTCTAGTCACCTCCCTCCATGACTGGAAGGTTTTTATTCCCTGCAGTTTAAAAACCTTTCCGTGTCACTTTTCCTTGTTTCATTTAACGTTAACGTTCAGTGACTGGAGTAAATGTTTTTTCAACAATTAATCTGTTTCCTGGTCTGTGGTTGCAAGTGATCAGTGAATATTTATTTCTCCCTCGCCTCAAGAATTTGCTATACAGTTTGAAAATAGAGTGTAAATACACAGAGTAGCCGTAGTCCATGTCATGCTGAAGTAGACACGTTTGCTGAGGTTGTGCAGCAGAAGCTTGTTTGGAAACCATGTGTTTTATTGGATTGTCATCACCTCTTGTAATGTTATGAGTTTTCAAAACTAAAGTAAAAGTATTTCGTTGTCAGTGCTGAAATACGCAATAACAATATGTTTTCTGGGAAATAATATTTGACAATCCTGGTAATAGTCCTTTCCCTCCGCTGTTGTCATGCTCGTAGGTTTTTTTTTTGTTTTCTTGTGGGGGTAGGCAGCTTATAACTTCCTTATGTGTTCAGAGAAGTATAAGAGCTTAAGTGGTCACGATCTCTGTTTGAATCATCAGTAAGAGTTATGTTATAAAACAGGTTGTGTGGCATTATTGGCACTTGCTTCTGCTGAACTAGAAAATTGCTTGCAACTTCGTGCCTTTAGACCAAGCCTTCTTTCTTCTTTTTTTCTGCATCTGGAAAGTCAGGTAATTGGTTTTCAGGAAGTCACTTTTGCCGCATTCTTTATTTCTTCAGTAGCTTGATTATTTTGCCTATTCTCTACACAACGGGTGTCCACAACCATGATGACTGTTAGCATTAATTGACTTTCATATTGTCAGACTAATGGCAAGATTGAGATATAAGTTCATATGGAAAGGACAAATAATACTAATCAAAAATAGTGAGGGGAGAAAAAATGATGCATTTTTAAGTGTGAAGAGTATGAAGTTTATTTGTTTAGATTCAGATGTCTCCTAAGATTTTTAAGGTAAAGGTGTAACATTAATAAATTTGTGTTGATTCTCTAGTCTATATGATAGGTAAGTATTGATTCTTGGGGATCAGTATTTGGGGTGAATATTTTGATGGTTGATAAACTGATTCAATATTTCAGATTTGCTACTGAAGTACAAATTACAGAGTTCAGCCAAAAAAGCTAAAGCAAATGTGCTCTTTATTTTTCAAAGGGCTTGATTGTGTATATCTTTGCTATGATCCCTGTTCATTTCTTCACCTTTTCTTCACAATACCTTACTTGACTCAAGTTCAGGAACTTCAGAAAAATGACACTATTTCTTACGTATCCTGAAAAGGATAGGATTTCCTACGTAATTCACTTAGCATCTCTCAACATTAAAAATAGATCTGTGAAATTCTTTCAATTTTTTGGCAATTTCGCATTGTAAACATGCAATGTTGGATATTTTCATTTCTAATAAAAATTGTAGCCAATATTTAAACAAACTTTAGCCTAGCTTGAAAGTGGAAATTTTTAAAATCAATGCTAGACGAGGGAAAAATCGGTACTAAAAGTATTTGTCAAGATTTCAGTAGGTCATTTCTGATGCTTTCAATAGAAGCCTCTGTCGCAAATTACTATTTTGTTCTTTAGATTTCAAATCTTCATTGAAGCTTCGCTTATTTGGCTGTGTGTATCTATTTCTTTACATGCAGAAAGGTTACCTTTGGCAGAGCAGGAGAACTTATGTCTCGCCTATCTAGTGCAATCCAGAATACGCTGTGACACACAGGGAAGAGTAAACTAGAGAGCAGAAATGGATGTTAAAGTACACTTACATAAGGAGAATGTTTTTTAATTATGCTGACTTAATGGTGTGGATTTTGTAAAGGCACTCTCATACGGTCTTGTAAACACATGCAGTTAAAAACCGAGATGGTCTTATCTTGAGCATGAGACTTTTGATTCTGCAGAGATCATGGAGGGTTGAGAGACTAAATCCATTGTCAGTGCTCTTTCTTATTTTGCTTGAAAGGTTTGAGGGTTATTTACTGGGTTTTTTTGTTGTTGTTGTTGCTTCAGAATCTAATTCAACTTGCATGCAGTTTGCAAGAGCTTTCACATTTTCCTTTTTAAATGCTTTTATTAAAAAAAAAAAAAAAAAAAAAAAAGGAGAAGGAAAGAGAAACACACACAAAAAAATGCTGCTACCTCTAAGGCATACTCAGCATTCCGAAAATGCTTTTCTGAGCGGTGTCTTGTCATAATGGAACCTGGATCAGAACAGAAGCAACTGTAAAATACATTTGCTTCCTTCTATAGTTAGAATAGCAAGATGTGAACTTCTAAATAGGGCTTTAATATTTGATTATACTATTACATAAGATAAAATAACCATAGATTAGATAATGGGAAAGAAGATGGAAAAATGGATACTAAAACAACGTTCATATGTTATGCTTTGATGTTGGGCTTTTAGTTGAACCTGTAGCAAGGTAAATTGTCCTGAAAATTGTCAGGAAAAAGGGGTATGTTTCTGTAGTATTGACTCACTGATCACTTTATACTGTTCCTTGCTTGATTTTGATGCTTAACTACTCTGAACATGTTTCAGCTACTTGAAAACTTCTCATCCCAGCATTGAATCCCAATTTGTCTACTGCATGACTTAAATGATCCCTACAGAGAACTGAAGATTGCTACATACATCTGTCCAGAGCAAATTCTTCTTTGAAGATTGGTATATAGGTGTGTTGTTTACATTATTTTCTTGCCAGAAGTGCTGGTTTTGA
Source organism: Egretta garzetta (assembly GCF_000687185.1). NCBI lineage: Eukaryota > Metazoa > Chordata > Aves > Pelecaniformes > Ardeidae > Egretta > Egretta garzetta. The sequence continues at coordinate 2,431,114 of NW_009260667.1, forward strand.
TTAGATACTTTTCAACAGTAGCCATGCAAATACAATAAAGGAAGTTATTTTTTTCATGTTAATATTCTTGTTAAATTTATCCATTTAGGGCAAAATGGTGAGACTACCCACCTTCAGGGGTGAAAGCATCAGGTAGCTGGTTAATGTGTCTGTATCCCTTTTTTTTCCATTCTATTAAATACCTATAGTTTAGCCATACCTGCTCTTATGTATAGTCAAATACTGCAAATGTTTTAAATAACTGTACCTTCAGTAACAATAATATATTTATTTATTTGTCTCTTGCTGTTCACTGAAGTTAAAATAGTTAAAGAATATGTTGAGCATTGAGAAAATGAACAGAAAATCAACGCTGATCACCATATAGCCTTTAACTGTAGTGTATTGCTTTTCATACTAAAGAAATCAATTCTGCAATTAATATTATAGGCTTAGAGAGTCTGTTATTGTACAGCTGTTAGTGCATTTATCTTATTTTAAGGATTTTTTTAAAAAATTGTTGCAGGTTAGTAGTTTATTGTGTTGGAAATTTTAGTTGTAATTGCTTCAAAACCAGGTATGAATATGCATTGTTACAAGTTTGAATTATGTAAAATATCAAACCTTCCTGTCAAATTGGCTGAGTCACATATTTCAACTTTTTTTTTAAGCTATTTCAAATTTAAGAAACTGCTGTGCAGGGTACAAGATAATTAGAAATAATAGCACACCAGTATTTTTACTTGAATAGTTTCAGCTGCATGAAATTTAAATTGGCCATCTAGGCTAGGGGGCTGAACACAGATGGCAGAGTAATGGCTGGCTGGCGATCTACTTCATAGCTGAAAGGACTACTCTAATTCTACAGGCAGGGAAATACAGGTTTAAAAACATAGACTAGAACAAATCAAAAAATTTCAGAGCAAGCTGTTTAACTAGGAGTGGTAGAATACATGGAAATTAAAACTGATTTAATAACTTTTAAGTGGTTTGCCTTTGCTTTAAGATACTTCTGATTTAATAAAAACAGTAGATTTTTTTGCAGCACACACTGAAAATGTTAGCTAGACTGGGTAAGAAAGAAGTTGCATACTGCTGTTTCTTACTCTGTGTAAGAGTTGTCGTTTGTTTTTATGGTAGCACCCTCCCATAAATCACAGCATGTCTTTTGCTGTTTCTGAAAAGGAAAGAAATTGTTGGTTTACCTGCAAGGGACCGAGTTACAATGAATTCCTGTTAAAGAGCCATTTTGAATATTACCTTATTTCTGAATAAAACAAAATTCCTTTTTGAGGATTTTGAGGACTTCTGATAAATCTATTCTGAGACTTCATTCTTCAGTTTTTCATGGCCTGCATTCTGGTTTCATCACACTTTTTTGGTCTTTCTACCTTCTTTGAGGATGTGATAAGTGAAGAGAGTACCAAAATAGAGCTTGCGTAGTCTGTTTGTGTCTCTGAGGAATTAGACGAATTTCTGTGGTATCATTAGGCATCATTCCTTTGACTAAATGTTCAAATGATTTTTAGATAATAACACTACATTGACTTAAGGCTTCCTGTGTACAGTAAAGGAAACCAGAGATCTTTGAAGCTCTGGAGATCTTGTGTTGCATTTTCTTTTAAAGATTAAAGCCTGCCATCAGCACTTAAGGGTTCACTAACTGGATGTGGCAAACCATTAGCATATTTTGTGATAGAGCAAAAGTGATGATAAATCTTCAACCTTTGTTGTATTGTTTTTATAAGAAGACTTCACAACTACAAACTAGCCCAAACTTTGTCATTTGATCTTGTGTGTCCTTCTTAGGAGTCATTTCTGAAGGAACAACCCTTTGAGACTAGGCGCTTTATAGATATCTGACTGATTTTGCAAAGTTAAGTGAAAAGTAATAATCATGGCATTGAGTAAAGGGGAGAATGGTATCTTGACTGAATCCTTCAGTTCTTGCTCCTATGCAGGACAAAACCTTAGTTTCCAGATGGTGGTGTGGAATAACAGGTGTGGTTCTTGGACTTATATTTCTTGAAGATGTTTGAGACCTGGGAAAGTGAAGATTTGGAAAATAGAAAATTTCACATGTTACTATAAACCTTTTTGAGCTGATGTAAATTTTGGAAAACTTCCATTCACAAATGAAATTTAAAGCAAGCCTTTTAGTCTCTGAGGTGTCTTATGTTGGCCTGATGGTTCTTCTGAAAGTTTGATGGGAGTTTTAATGTCTTCAGTGAGAGAGTAATTAGGTCAGTGGTAGAAATTTAAAAAAAAATAAATTACTAAATCAAGTAATGGTGGAAAAGATTTCTTTAAATAAAATGCAAAGTAAGAATATCAACCTGTAATTTGACTTCTTGAAAGCACTTGTTTCCTTGATGCCTGGAATAAGATAGTTAGGGGACCGTAGGGTTTTTTTGGTTGCTCTTTTACTCTGGAAATCTGTCTGTACAGCTAGTTTTCTGTGGGCTCCTGTACCTCAGATCACAGCTTCACCTCTAGCAATAGTGGACTTGTTCGTTATTCTCACTGCGGGATCACTCATCGGTACAAACTTGATCCAGATCAAGCATAAGCAAATAATAACACTTTTGTTGACTTGGTCAGAACATGCAACAATGCTGCTTTTCAGCTATGTGGTGGCTGTGGTAGGACAGCTGATCCTCTGTTCAGCGTAGGTTTGGAACAGAATTACACTTATAAAGTGTTTTGAACAGATTCAGAGAAGCCAGAGAGCTCTGGTGCTTTGCGTTGTGTAAATGTGTGGGCTTTTCATCTAGTAATTAGGCAGCCTAATACCTGGCTTACTGTCTTGAGATGTAGATCTAGTCTCTGTCATCATTTTCCCTTTTTATTGGTAGATAAAATGCTGCATACAGCTTACTCCAGTCCTTTCTCTTGCTTCTTTTCAGTACCTTCTGAGTCTCCTCCCTACTTCATCTTCTCCCCTCTTGTCATTTTATAGCTTGTGTCTGTCATTCCCTGCCCATTGCAGTTCCTTGCTGAAGCTTCATTCTCCAGTCGCTCTAGTTGCTTTATCATGGAAACTTCAGTGATTTTTTTCCCCTTAAAAACTGTTTTGTTCTAACTTTAAAAATTGTAGATTCCAGAGTAACTTCCCTAACAAGAGCAAGCTTGTATGTACTGCTTCTGACATGTAATTTGCTAGTAGTCTTTTCAGTAGACATTTAAATATTGGTAGGATACTAGCAATGAAAATAGCTGATACTGTTTTTTTTTCCTAGGACTGCATTGTAATAGAGCATAATTTCAGTAGTTCATGTGCTTTAATGTAATTGAAGAGTGATAAGCTGAACAGACAATTGAAGTAGCTTTTATGTAAATTATAATGTGGACGGTAAAGTACAGGTTGAGCTGTTTAGAGAATAATCATCACGACGGGGTTAGGATTGTGTTTTGATCTTTATGACCTGTGCAGTTCTTGTATGTTTACTTGGTTGCTTGCCACCTTCAAAGATTTCTGTATGAGATTTTGCTATCAGTTTCTTTTATGCCTGTTTGGTTTCAGTAAAAATAGACCAAGATAACATATATTTTTACTTTCTTTTTACTTCTCTGAAAATTGGAATTTTTTTTTTAGGAACCCCTCTTTAATTTAGCAAATTCAGTCTTGATTCTTGGAAACCACCTTTGCTTTCATTAACTTGAATATGTTTTATATTTTTTGTGTAAAGCAAAAGTGAATGTGCTTCTGCTGCTGTTTTAGTCAGACAGAAGGCACTTCATGCCTACTACATTTGCTGCCATCATGAAGTTTCTCCTACAGCTCATTTCTCAATAAAGTTAATGAATTCAGAAGGGAAGTATCTCACAATCACATAACAGTTTGTGTCTGGTTTCTCTTTTTTCATGGTCATTAGGTAATTTTGGACCCTGCTTCCAACAGCAGAGGTAGCTAAATAGTGAAGAACCAAAGCTCTCTTGATTTCTGAAACAATTTTGTAAGCATTCATCATCTTACTATATTTGGTTTTGACATTGTTTTAGTTCTGTGGTGGATTCTGTTCTATACTCTCAGGTTTTCATAATACAGTTGATGTCCTGAGCTCTTCATCTGCATTTTGTTGGAGCTAAGAATACATTCATAGAGGTGGAAAGTATAGTTGTTGGGATAGTCTTAAGAATTAATGGAACTGACTATGGTGTCTGTAGTACCTCCTTAGAGCTGTTGAAATTGGCTCACTTGTGTTTGTACGCAGCAGAGAAACTAAGGTAAGGTGATCCTGAGGAAGTTCCAAGCTAAGGAGTTACTGACTGCAGCAGAGGAAGGAAGGAAATTTAGAAAAAACAGGTGTTGTGCCAAAACTGCATGCAATGCAGTACTTGATTATTTTGTGCTTTTACAAATTACTGATGAGGCATCGATGACTAGTCCTTTTGAAGACGTTATCTTGGGTTCCCTTTTATTAAACAGAAATGTAGACTAATTTTAAAGGAAGCAAAGCTATAGATCTGAATTACAAGTACTACAAGTGAAAACTAGAAGCTTCTTGGACGGTTTAATTTTAGGCTTATGGATCTTAGTTATCAAAAAGAAAGAAGCTGCAGTGGGAGGATTCTCCTGGTTGCTCTCCAGCATATTTGGGTATTTTGAAAAGTATCACACTTGGATTGTAAAACAGATGGAAACTTCCCTTACAATGCAGATAAATTTATTTTAAAGAATATTTTGGCAAAAGGATATTGTTTTCCAAGGCTGTTGAACTGGGTAATTCAAGAACAGCTCAAGTACTTGACATAGAGACAGTAGGTTGGTGAAAGGTGAGTATATCCTAAAATTTTAAAGAAATAGGCCTTATGTTATATCAATCAAAATGTAATCTTTTAGTCTTTGGGATGACAGACATCCCAAAGGTTGAAAGACAGCATGCTAGAACAGGGTTTTCCAAAGGAAGTTAAGAAACAAAGATCCGAGTAGCTAGTGAGGGGGGAAAAAAAAATAAATCTAAATTAATTACTAATATCTGTTGCCCTTAAACTTTGCATATTAGTTTTGGATGTTAATGCTTCTTTAATTTTAATTTAATCCTTAATTCTCTAATATGTGTGTTTTCATCCCAGCACATAGATTCCAGAAAGAAAAAAACATTACAGAAACCAAGTTACTGAAAGACTGTAATGGGGGAGGGAGGAAGGAGTTACAAGAGCTTGGATGCTCTTTCACTTGTAGAGAAATAAGGATCCCACATGTTCTTGAGCAACTCAGTTTGGCCTGTAGTGCTAGGACAAGGGGTAGCAGTTTTAAACTAAAAGAAGGTAGATTCAGACTAGATATAAGGAAGAAACTTTTTACTGTGAGGGTGGTGAAACACTGGAACAGGTTTCTCGGGGAGGTGGTGCATGCCCCGTCCCTGGGAACATTCAAGGCCAGGTTGGATGGGGCTCTGAGCAACCTGATCGAGTTAAAGATGTCCCTGCTCATTGCATGGGGCTTGGACTGGATGACCTTTAAAAATCCCTTTCAACCCAAACCATTCTGTGATTCTAACTCTGCTGGACTATTTTGAGGGTTATCTCATCTGGTGACATTATAATAACAGTTAGTGCTTTTTTTTTTTTTTCTTCCCTGGAGTTTTTCAACGAAACTGATTCAGTACTTCTCTGAGTGAAAAACTTATTTTCAATACAACTCTGTATTAGACTATGATATTGAATGTTGCTGACGTAAGATTCTTTAGGGAACGTTGAGTCTCTGTAGAGGCAGTGATTTAAATTTACCTTTTCATAAAACGTTTTCTGTTTGTGAGACAAATCTTCCAGTTTGGCAGCTTTATCCAGGTCACTGACAGCAGCAGCAATATCAGCCTCTGCAACGCGATTAAGATGCAGAATGGGAATTAGTTTCCTATGGAAGGGATTGGTCCACTGTTAGTCCTTGGCAGGATGAGACTGCATAAGCATTCGGCTCTAACAGTAGAAGAATTATACTGTTTGTAATTCAGAAGAAATTATTTTGAAGACAAACATAAGATTTCACTTCTTTCTTCTGCCAGAGAAACAAAAGAGTGCAAATGGGTCTGCCCAGCACAACTATTTATTTGGGAACAGTGCTCTGTACATATTGTGTGATCCTTCCACTGCTTCTTTACAGAGATTTCGTAATAAAATACCCAGCTCTCCTTAAGCTGAGAAATTCTGCTTTGCCGTCTGCTTTTGTTGACAGTATCAGTGTTGCTTGCCTGACATTAGTGACAGTTATCTTACCTTTTTTAATCCTGTTAAAAAAAAATCTGGTGACTATTTGTCTTTCAGGTTTTGTTTGCTAATTATTCATGTCTGGCTTAATGTTACTGACTGTTGTTACTTTCCCAGGTTTCCTATATACTAATGCTGTCTTACTGATCTATCATTTACTTACAGATACGTATTTTTCCACTTTTACTGGTTGCCATTTGTCTCCTCTTCACTGAGTCTAGCTGACATCTTGCTGCTGTCTCAATTCTGTATAACCTTTTGTTGTTGTTGTTGTTGCTGTTCCTTAATCTTCCACCAGTCACTGTTCAAGGTCTAGAAAACTTGCTCGGATACCTTCAGGTAGAGAATTGGTTATACTAAGAGAAGGTAATGTAGAGTTTGAGTAGTGTCCTTTGATGTGCTAGACAGTTTGCTCAGTCTGGGAGGGGGAGTGGCCTCTCAAACTGATAAACTGTTGTCACCCAGATTACGTGTTTGTAATTTAGTTGTTCTGCTTAGTTTCCGAATTTGGGAACCCTTGTCTGGACAGGCTCAGTTACTTGAAGGAAGAGCAATACTTAAGGTTGTCTGTAAAAGACACACAGGGAAGAACTATCTGCACAGGCAAAGAACAGGAACATGTAGTGGTACAGAAAGACCTTCAGTCTCCAAATCTCTTCGTCTTCATGCAGGGTTCTTATTTTTGAGCCAACAGTGACAGTTGTGACAGCTCGATGCATGGCAGTTGCCTTATTTTATATGTTTAAATGAAGATGTACTTCCCCTCCTGCTCCTTGAAAGTACTCTGAAAAATGCCTTTTGTGAGTCTTGGCAGGACAACTTAATTTAGGAGTGGGATGTTGCTGTAGGAGAAGCATAGAGACAGAAAAAGACAAATCTGCATGTGGTTATTGTGCGGTGGGAATCGTAATGGCCTGAACCTATTGCAGAGGATGAAGGCACTTATGCTGAATGGTTTTACTTTGTGTCATATCCATTTGTTCTTGTTTCCCTGTGTCATCTTCCCTCAACAGCATTTGCTGTTGTCCTTTATTTTGTTCACAGATTGCATTTAGTTCAGATCTCAGTTTTTGTTTACCTAGGCTAAATAAGCTTACGGCAAAACCCTGCAGTTCTTCAGGCTGCTTTTCTGGTACACAACAGTTATATCGCCCTGCTCCCAGTGAGAACAGTCTTACCTTGCATTCGATGTGCGCTAGTGGTCAGTGCTCTACTTCCATGGAGGTATTAAATCAGCTTAAGCAGGCTCATGCTTTCTTCTCTACCTTGTAGGGCATGTTGCCACCACCTTTTTGTAGCCAACATGACTATTTGTGAAGCCGCTTGGCAAAAGCATATGTCAAAACTCTTCTTTTTTCACAGGTTGTCAGCTAGATAATGATTTGCATTAGGAATAGTGTCTTTCTTCTGTGTTTAGTATCCTTGGCAATGGATACTGAAATGATCCATGTGTGCATATCCAGTTGACCATTAAATGGCAGCACGAACACTTCAGACAGACGTAGCAACATTTGTCTGAATGTTGTAACAGAACAAATTGGTCTCATGCTGGGACATTTTGGCTGCTATGTAAAAATTAATACAGCAGAAAAAAACTGTAATTGACTTATTGTTCAGAGATTTTCTGTTAGTGAGGAATCTTTGAAGTTGTACCAATTACGGGATTGGAGAAGGGAAGAAAAGGGAAGAAAAGAAAATAATTATTGAGTTTTTAAAAAATACCAAATCAGAGCAATTTAGAAGTTTGGGTAAAAGACGTTCATTAATTTGAACCATAGTTCCAAGATTGTTTATTGCAAGAATGAGTTTATTTACTGCCCTTTTGGAATTATCTTTAAAATCTCTCAGTGGAGGTATTACAAGTACTCGGCCTGACTAGGAGAAACTTGTTTAGGCTCTTGTTTCTGTCAGTAGTTACTTTCTTAGTTGTAGCCAAGGTATTTCATCTCTCTGTTATTTCAGAAATAGTAATAGTACCACAGCTTATTAATGTCAGAAATCTCTAGACAAATACAGCATACAGAAGAGACTGTTAAATCTTATGCATTAAATAAGTCTCCAAAGAGTCTGTTTTAGCATACCATTTTTTCTTATTGTCTTGTTTTATGTCTCAGTGTAAGTGAGAGTCAAAGTGCATCAGATCTTCAATGTGGCTTGGTATTCATAGGAAAAATATGACTGTATGTTGTCAGTACTGTAGAATGTCAGCTATACCATGCTGCTTATTTGGTGGCTCTTATTTGCTAATTGAAAATTCTCTCTGTGTGGCTTGTTGTGCTTTCTTCCAGAAGAACCCAGCAAAACAAAACTGTCAGTCACTGTGAAACAGCTTTTTTTTTTTCTTACCTTTTTTTTTTCTTTTTTTAAAGCTGTCTTCTGCATGTGCATAGAAGTGTAAGAGGGATGCATCCAAAGCTGTCTGGTTTTAAACCATTCCTGACTCTTTTATATGACTCATATGCACAGACATGTATGCATACAATAATTATGGAAGGTTTGGTTTTACTTTTGCCTCGTAGGTTTTAATATAAGGCCTTTCTCTCTGGGTTGTTTGGTGGGGGTGTTTTGTGTTCACACTATACAGAACACGTGTTGAGGTTCAACAAGTAATGAACCCCAAAATCTGACATTTGGATGAAAAATTGAGAGTTGTAAATTTACAGCGATTATACCAAACAACCATAGAAAATATTTTTTTTTTTTTATGATGGTCTTCGTTTTGTCTGCAGCTTTAATAATTACAAAGTTTTTTTCCTGGGATGAGCTCTCTTACAGCTCTCATTTGATGTTTAATTTCCAGGCAGGCCATGGTAAGGTTTCCTCAACAGCTTCCCCAGTGTAATTAATTTCTGTTTTAAGAGAAAAAGGCCAAACCCTTTTTTTTTTTTTGTTTAGAAACTTGTACCACTGTTCTTTGTTTCTCTGAATCAGGAGTGTCTCTAATTTTTATCTTACTTTATATTGCTATGGCGTATTTGTTGTGTCTTTTGGTGCTTGATTCAAGAATATTGAAATAAGCTGAGAGCTTTTCATTGCCTTAGGTCTTGGGTTGTAAATGTAACTTGTAACTTTTTTTCTGAGCACAAGAAGAAGCAAATGTTGAAGATTCTGGTTATGGAAGTTCAGATGCTTACAGGACAGATGGTGCTGGGCTGAGAGCTACTGGAGGTTGAGAGAAGGTTCTTCAGTATGAGATTCTCTGATTTGGTGCCTGAATCTTGGCAGGGGAAAAAAAAAGGGCAAGCCTTTAGTTTTTGAAAGTCCATGCCTTTTACTGACAAAGTTGCTCAGGTTCTCAAAAGATGGCAGATGCTTTTCAGTCGTAGAACTAACATTGTCTTCTTGAGCCTAGAAGAGGTTTTCCACTTGATTTTCTTCCAAAGACTGACTCATTTGCAAGAATGAGGAAGACGGTCCCAGAAGTGATGACTGCAACGTTGTAAATCTGTCACTAAAATAATCTCAGTATTAGGGAGCACCAAGCTTTTTTTTTTTTTTAAGATTTTTTTCTTCTGAAAGCTGTATGCTTATTAATCAAAGCTGGTAAAATCACAGACATTGCTTTTGGTTTCCAGTGCTCATTATATCTTTTGAGATGGAAAGTTCCATGGCTCATTGGTAGTATATATGCTACATCCATGTAACCTGGTTTTTGCCTTCCCCTTCAAAAGAAAAAACTTTCAGTTTATGGGTCTGACAGCAAATGCAAGAAGCTTTGCCAGTCAGCTCATTCATTTTGTTGGCCTAAGTGTCAGCCAGTTTAACCAGACTCATACTGTGTTTTTTCAGTTGGCTGCTGAGCGAACAGAACCTTTGATAATTAATGTGGAGCTATTCATCAGTACAATCTATCTAACTTAGGGAGATCCATCAAATAGATCTATGATTCTGTGATTCTGTCATCAAATAGAATGTCTCTATTGATTCTGATACTGCTTGTATCTATATGGGGGAGAATACGTGTGTATATTTTAAAGAACGTAAACTTGTGATTTTCCTAAGTAAAACTTGAGTCCAAGAGAAAGAAGATAAGTATAGGATATGAAAAAAGCACTGCAAGATTTGACTGTTTTGGTAGGTTGGGGGGTTCTCTTTCTTCTAAATTCTGTACCAGTAGTATAGTTAAATATGCCTGTAGTAATGATCAATATATTTTTTAACTTAAAGGAATATTTTTTAAAAAATCTTCCTGTTATTTCTGTCCTCTGTTACTCTCTAAAGGCAAAAGGATTGGGGGGTGAAGATAAGTAAAAGTATTCACAGTCTAAATTGAATTAGAACAGGCTGATTTCCATATATTTCCTCTGCTTGCAGAGATTCTTCCAGTTGATGATCTAGATCAGGAGCTGAATATAGATCCTCTTCCTCACTTTGGGAGGAGCCTCTATATTAGCTGGGAAGACTAGCCTCAGATAAGAAGTTAACCTTTGTGAATACCTTTCTGCCTCCAGTTTTCAGTAATTGTTTGGCTGCGATTCTGTAAATATGCAAGAAGGGGCTTGACCTGAAAAGTTTAGTTCCATATTGAATATTGTTTTATTCATAAGGAGAAGGCTGTGAGTATCCTTTTGCCCTTTTTTCACTGAGAGGTCAAACTGTGCTGTGATGCTTGACTTGATAATTATTTTTCTTTCATCAGTAACAAAGGCCTTGTTTGTCAGATGTCACTTACATCTGTGCAGCGTCAGTTCTTTGACCTAATGCAGCATAAAAGATAATAACTTTTTAAGTAGTTCTGTTCCTGACAAGAGAGTCTGGTTGGCCAGAGTCATGTTTATTCTAAAAAGCAAGTGTGGAAAAATGCAGTAGAAAATTTTTTCACTCATGTGAACAAATCTGAGTTGCAAGAAATACAAAGAACAGATGTAATGAGTAAGATGCCATATTTATAATCCATTCTTGTAGAGTAGAATTGTGATTGTAAGGAAGTGCATCTGTATTAGATGTGAATTTTACAAGGGCTCACATGGGTGGTTTATGATCTTGGATAAATTATCCATATATTTCTCATTAGTATAATTAATAGTTTGCTCTGTATTTGATGTGCAACATGCTTATGTGATCAATAGCTTTTTTCTTTTTTTTTAAATTGAGGTAGATTGAGAACAGTTTAAATACAAACGCTAGCTGGTTTTCTTTTTGGATTAAGGGGACCTTAACATCCTTGACAGGTGTTTCCTGTTTCTGTTCTTAATTAATATTGTTTGCAGTACTCTAAGCTTCTCAGACCTCTCTTTCTGACACAAGCTTGGATTATCACCTTCAGAAATACTTATTCTTAAGGTAGATGCATCTAAAATTATTAATGCAGCTAAAGGAATGATGCATGGCTTATTACATGCTTGAAAATATTTAACAGACCTGTAACTGGTGTAATTAAAATGCTAGTGGAAGACTAAATTATTACCTCTTCAGATTTGAATGATACAGTGAATGACACCATGGATTTGAGAACCATTAACAGCTGTAATGCTGAGGAGGACCATATGAGAGAGAATTTCATGATTCTTGTTTCTAGTGGTGTGGACTGTTTTTATTCTTCAGCCAATAATACCTTACTTGATTTTCCATCTTAGATCCTAAAAAAAACCCATAAATCTCATGACAGAATCTTCAGATCTTTTCAAAACTCTGCCACAGTATACCTTTTTGCAATTTTTTTTAACAATCTTTACACAGTTTGGCCCACTGTGGATTGTAGCAAGTTTGTGAAATCAGGTTGAGTGCCCCATGTGTGTTTGCATCTCCTATCCTAGGAGTCCGTATGGAATCTTGTTACCTGCTTTCTTCCATGTCTTACACCTGTGGCTTTAGCATGGTAACCCATCCTTAAGGGCCATGCTGTGTCCACGCCGCTGTTCACGTGCTGCTGTTTAAGTAGGGTTTCTGTTCCTGTCCTTTCCTCCTGCTTTAGCTGTCGTCTTTGTGAATTTTTCAGAACAAGAACTGCCTTTAGATGTTTGGAAAACACCTGCCGCCTTGTAAAACAGCTTGTAAAAACAGTCAAATAGCAACTTCAGTGTGTATCTAAGTGGAAAAGTAATTTTAAAATGCTTAATCTCTATGTAGATGCATCTTAATGCAATATACTTCTGGGAACAGAAGAGTCAGCACTTAGTCTGATCCAAAGCTTATTGAAGTTGAAGTACAGGTTCCCCTTGACTTCAAAGGGCTTTGAATCAGCAAAATCTTAGTGAGCTTTTGGTATTTCTGACCCCCCTGAAATAAACTGGCTAAAATTTAAGCCATTAAGTAACTATGGCTTTTGAAAATTTTAGCTGGATTTGTTTAAACTTACAAGGATTAAGCACACCGTGTATGTTAATTGTGTAGAAAGATCTTATGCATTCCTTTTTCCATTTCCAAGGTACCAAGGGTCTAGGAGCTCGAAGAGAGTGGTGAGGTGGTTTCTGAGAATTTTAGCCATTGGCATTATAAGGCCTCTGATTTTTTGGTGAACAGATGAGTGCAAAATCTAGTTGAGTTACTACTTTGGAATCAAAATGCTTTAATGTCTGTCTGCAATATAGGCAGGGTGTCAGGGTGTCCGTGTGTTTGCGAAATGAGAAGTGCTCTACTACAGGCTCTGTAGGAAGGATTGGTCTGGTACAGAGGAAGGGAGTCAGAACTCACTTGCTTAAATCTGTTCTTGCCTGGATGATTTAAAAACTGCAGAGTTTGTTTTCAGAACTGTATTATAGAGATCGTGTTTCAATGACATCGAGGGCAAAGCGGGAGTTTTAAGACTATTGAAGCAACCTGAGTTAATGAAAATACTTTTTGTGCAGGTTTTAAGGAGAAAAATGTGTATGAAATGTCAATTTTACCATAGTTTTCAAGGGTTAACTTGTGTTCCTTTTAAAGACAAAAATACCAACTTCTCAAAGGTAGACTAGAGATCATTTGTAAGAAGCAGCAGTTCCTTTAATAGATTGTTGCTTCCTTCATTTCGTATCAGCATAAGGATTGAACAAGTATGTCTCTGCCAGCTTTTCTGGGCTATATCAGCTAGTATCGTATCAGATTGCTTGTCCTCATTCTGTCTGCAGAAGACTAGAATTTGCATTAGTTGCATTCAAGTGTATGCATCTATCTGCCATGACATCTAAAATATTTGATTTGGGTACCACTTTTTCAGAGTAGCTAAATTTACAGACTAGAATAGTCAAGCCCTGGGCTCTGTTATAAAACTCAAAAATAAAAATATTGGTGTATTCTTCTCGCAATTGTTAAGAACTTGGGGGAACATCGGGAGTCTTACTGTATCTATTCATAGCCATTAGATGTATATTACTAATCAGGTAACTCCATTTTGGATTTAAATTAGATTTACTGTTAAAGGGAAAAAAGAAGTATGCATCTGTTATGAAGTGGTAAAAAATGAGTATCAGACACCCTTCAGTTTTTTTGAACTGAATTAAAATTGACTTTTTTGTGAAATTGCTGTCATTTTAGAGAACCAGTGCTAGCTTTGGATGGTATAGATCATATTTTCAAAGCTCTATTCACAAGATCTTGTTTTGAACTACCAAGATTTAGCAGGTTCTGCAACTTCGGCCAGAAGGGAGAATAAAGAGGTCAAAAAGATAGGACATTTCCAAGTGCTAGATACTGGTCGCTCCTCCTCCTCTTTTTTTTTTTTTTTTTTTTTTTTTTTTTTTTTAATATATGCATCCGTTACACATCTGAATTGGCAAGAATGCTGATGCCTTAAGGGAGGAAAATTTGGTTTCATATCAGTGTCCTTTAAAAAACCTGAATTACATTTCAACAGAAGGAAGCATTCACTCCCACTTGAATTCCCACTGCTGATCCTTTTTACTGTTAAATTCTTTCAAAATCAAGCCCTAAACTTAATTCAGAATCTTAGTAAAAATGGTGCTTCAGCGCTCCATGATACCCTCCTTTAACAGGAGAAATTTTCCAACTATAGTTAACAAAATATTTGCTTTTATATTAGCTTGAGATTTAGAATGCTTCTCAGATTTTCTAATCTCTGTGTCTGTTAATTTATATGTAATATTCTTCAGCAGTAGACGACCTTTTTGATTAAAAAATTTTGTAGGCTTAAATATTTTTAAGATCAAAAGCCAGTAACAGCCTGTTTCCATATAAAGGCATCTGGTTTTTCAGTTACTGCCCAAGTGGAAAATTGGAAAGAAATTGTGGTGCTGTCAGGTAGCTTTAAGGCATTATGTAGCTAAAAATTGCACGTATCCTTTTTGAGCGTAGTACACATAGGAGGATGCAGGTTACAAAGAACACTACAGGAGAATTAAGTAAAACCACCTATAAAGGATGTGTCCTTCCAATATTTTTTGAAAACTAGATTTTTAAGAAAAATCTAGGTGATCATATTGGAAAAGTTAAAATAAATGCAGAAATAAAGCAGTTTAAAGAAAGGTCTTTAAAGCCGGTCCTGAACAGGAAAAGTAAATGTTCCCCTTGGAATGTTCTCTGAATGCAGTTTCTTAACAATAAGAATATCCTGCTTTTGAGTGAAAGAGAGCAAAATTATTCATACTAAGGTGTGGCTTCGTTGCACATACAGCAACGCACTGAAAGGGCAGTTTAGAAACTGCTGGCTTAACTGTACCCGCAGCAGGTACGTTTTTATTTCCTACATATCTGTACCCGGTGCTTGACTATTTCTGTTTACAGTAGCTGTGGGTGGCTAAGATGTTAGCCTGTTTTGTAGTCCACCTCTTTCCCCTTGGATGCAGCTGCTGCTTTGCCAGTGGCGATGGTACTGTTCATCTCGGACTTTGGGGCTCAAATCCCAAAGGTCTGCTTTTATCCATCCTTATGTGTTACTTACTGTCCTGTGCAATCTGGTCTTGGGATGGTTTAGTCTATGTATGCATTCTCCTACCACCAACAGACACTTCCAACTTGTTCACCTATTTGTTCTTTTTATTATGTAGCATCTAAACAGAGAGTTTCTGCAGTTGAAATGTGAATACTTAAAGTCATGATGTCAGTTTAAAAGTAATCATATTCACAGTTTATTAGTAAATGTAGCTCTTTAGCATACTACTTCTTGCATTTCTCTGTTTAAAGGAGGACATCAAGGAACATTTGGGTTTTTTTAATTTTCTATGTGAATTACGTTTTTTGGAGTGCAAAGAGGCTGATGCAGGAAAAAATATATAAGCAACTTGGATTTAGAAGTATGCTGTACTTGTGTTTAACACAGCCTGTGTGACTCTTGGGGGCTATGAGCAGATGAACAAGTTATTGTGCAATTAATCTAGGATGAATTGTCCATACGGAGTAACGAAGGACGGAATTGTGCTTCTTGTTGTGTAAGGGCAAACATATGGCACGCTGCAAAGTTCACTTACCAGCTTAGACTTGAGACGTGTTTATCAGCCTGGACCTTTGTTATTATTGCTTGTTTGCTTACCGCTTTCCATGCAGAAACTGCCTCCTGCTTTGTTCCCAGTTTAGTGCCTGACTGTAGAGAAACGTCCATTCTAGCCATCGTTATCAGGCCCTGGCTATCTTATTTCCCTATGTGGGATCAGGTTTGCGAATTGCTTTTGTGTTTAAGGCTTTTAGCGTTGTCCCCTTCCTCCTTTTGTGAAAAGGGCAAAATACAGCGAAGTTCAATAACTCCTCATCTGTAAACAAACGGGCTGAAAGAGAGAGGAGGTTCCAGCCTCCTCCTCCTCATTGGATTTGGTGAAAGAGGCTGCGGAGGAGGTGGTAGAGTGCGCACTCAATAAGTATTCAGTTGACTGTTTTATTATTGGATTTTAAAATTTGAAATCAAATTAGCTGCCTTGTTTTGGTTTGGTTTTTTTTTTTTCTTAAAAAATATTCTCTTTTTCCCTAACAGAAATAAAATTGCAAAAATATACGGGCACCTACCTCTCAAGACATTCTTCTTTGGTCCAGTTGAGTAATCTTGCTTTAAGGATATTGTTCGAAGGATAACTTGCATATTGACTAAATTTTTCTGTAAGCCTTCCTGCGTTTTTATGTGACATAATTAAATTTTGTTTTTTGATGAACTAATTTTTCCTCACTTTTTGCTTTTTAATTTTTTTTTTTCAGGCTTCCTTAAGCCAGACTTAATATTGATAGAATGAAAAAGTTTAAGAGGAGACTTTCCTTAACCTTGCGTGGAAGCCAGACCATTGATGAATCGCTGTCTGAGCTAGCAGAACAAATGACAATTGAAGAAAACAGCAGCAAAGATAACGGTAAGTATATCTTTCACTTTCCAGAAAATGTAAGAATTTTATCAGGCCCTACTCAAGTGAGCCTTGTTGGATTTTATTTCAGTTTTCACAGTTGCATGGACTTCCTCACTAACCTGTTCTTTTGATTTATCTTACATTTGACTACCGTAGTTTTTTAACAGGTTGATATATTGTCACTTACTGTTTTCGTTTGCTTTGATATTAAACTGTTATATAGCTACTTATCAGAAGTTACCTTGATATCTTACTGTGTGTGTGTGCAGCAAGGATCATAGATGATCTTTCAATAAGAAAGCCCATTATTGTATTAATTTAGTAGGTCTCCCATCAACTTCATATGGCTTCAAATTTGATTTTTTTCCCAAATCATTACTTGGTGATATGATTCGGTAATTGCCTAAGTATTATAAATAAAACTGTTTACCTTATTGGTGATGCAGTGCACTAATCTGAGAATTCTGTCACTTCTTCATGTCTCTGAATAGTACTTCTCTTCAGCAATGTGAAGGTGACTAGAAACATTCAAGATAACCAGCTTGTCTGTGTATTCTTAGGCTAGTCTTTGGCTGATCCCATAAACGTACTAGCTGCTATAATGTCCACATTAATGATGATGCCGCTTTTGAATGCAATCTGCAGTAATAATGACTGGAAGAGATTTTGTTGCTTTGTTCTGTTTCCTGGGCTGCAGCATTTAAGCCATATTTCATCTTCTATGCTGATTAGTGTTATTTCTTGCTCTGCTGACATCTAAGATTTTCTCAAGTATCAAGTGATCTGAATTTCCTCCCCCCCCACCTCACACCAATAAATGATTCTGAATTTTCCCATTGAGAACTGACAGGGCTGGGAAACTTGAGCAGAAGTAGAGGCAATGGAATTTGCCCTGTAGACTTCTAAAACCCTGTCCAAGATCTGTTGCGTACTAAGCTTTTGAAATCTGAATTTATCTTTGGCAAAACAAAGCTATTTATATTTTTTGGTTTTACCCTTAATCCCTGGTATAGTCATTGCTATTGTCCTGTCTTCATCATGGGCCATGCCCAATAGTTTTGAAAATTGTGTTTATTACAACTTTTTATGTGTTGAAACAACAGGTCTACCCTGAAACAATAATTGTAGTATTTTTGCACTGATATCTACTAAGTACTTACTGAGACACTGAGCAGTTGTCCCACGTGGTTTCATTTGTATTAGCCTTTGTTACTGATGCCTATTTTGTTCAGACCTATATGTACTTCTGACAGATTGATTTCATTATGCAGATAAGCTCTAAGAATATTACTTTCATGCCGGGAAATGAGAGTGAAAAATTGTCACCAGCATCAGTGAACATAGTGAAGTGGGTTGCTGAATTGATTCAGTTGAAAACTGGATCCAGGTAGAATAAAGAGGTTTTACTTTAAACTGGACTGTGTTCTGGGTGCCAGCTCAAGGGACAGAGGACAGAATAAATTGTTTACAGAAGCATGAGCTTACTCCATCTTAAACCATGTATGAATCTATTTGCAGTTCGTAATATTTATCTGCAAATTATCTCAAACATCAATATTTAAATGTCTTCTGCATGCTTGTCACCAAACTTTGACAAACTTAACGTCTCAGTAGATATTTGAGGTGATAAAATACAAATCAAGAAAATGTTTCTAATTACAAATTCATTATTTAGCTTTTAGTGCTCCTTTAATTTTGCTTTCCACATTATTTCATTGGCCAAAAGGAAGCTTATATGCTAATATGGTGTGATACAATACTTGTTACGCTTACAATTGCAAAGTGTTGTTAATGCCTTAGCACAGTATCTTTGGATACACTGAAGTGTTGCTGATCCTCTTCAAAGAGGAAGAATAAGACATATAAACTGTGCTGTTGCTATGCGTAATCTTAAACTCGTCGTTTTATGTCATTTAGACAGTTTTACCAACACTTGCTTCCTTTTTCTGATACTTCTAGAATGCATGTACTAGTATCTGTCCTATCTTTGATCTTGCAGAGATGAACAGGATACTACTTTGTGGATTTTTGTTTTCCTTTGTTTTTTCCTTTCATTTCCAACTTTACTTTTCTTAGAAAGTGGCATTGGAAAAATGCTTACTGGACCATCTAGTCCTGCTTTTCTAAAGGAAGCTCTAACAATCCCACAGATCAAGATATTTTGGAAGGAGTAGTTTTCAGACAGACCATAGGAATCAGGGTTTGGACAACAACAATTGCTGGAAAAAAACAGTAAGGAAACGAGTTCTCTCTTTTGGTGAAAGACAAGTTTGATACAGAACACAGCCTGGAAAAAATCCTTCAGTGGACACTATTTGAAAAAGTTACTTACAGAGGACTGCTTAAATGAGAAAGGTTTGCCTTGGTATCTTACAAAATCAGAGTGCTAAGAAGCTTGTACAGACTATAAATATCCATCTGGGACGCATGAGAGGATGTAGTCTCTTGAAGAATAGTTTTATCAAGTGATAGCTGCGTTAAGATCTTGAAAGTGCATCTTTTACTGCGATGGTGCTGATCTCGGAAGGCAGGAGTAACCATCTCCCTAGTTTTATGCTTCTTAAAAGCATAAACAGCTCTTTCACCCTCCAGAACAGAGAAACACGAATGTGCCCAGTTTGCAGGCTTTGGATCTGTTCTTAACGGAACTTAAAAAGCACAGTCTAGTAAATCAAAGGCAAGCCAATATCTTGATCTACAGAGAATCAAAGTCGGGTACAAACAGACTTCAGAAAGTGGTTCTTCAAATGTGGTTTATTTTAACCATTATTACATCATGAACTTGAGAAATGAGAGTTGAAGGGCGTTGCAACTGTTCTTCTCATGCCAGAAGGCAAGGATAGACCCTGAACGCTGAAGGCCTTCACAGCAGAATTTTCTTCCATTGTTGTTGTCCAATTTTGTTTTGTTTTTTTTTTTCTTCCTAGTGAATCACCCGTCTTGCCTCCTATTATCCATTCTTGATGGCCATGTTCACTGAAGGATATAATTTTATACATGCTAGCTTTTTTCCTTCCTGGAAAACAGCTGTGCTACTGAGCCTTAGAGATTGTAGAGGCTACGTCCATAGAAAACCACAGGACCTAGGATCCATGCTCATCTCTGATTTTCACATACATGTCCTGTAAAATCTTTGTAATACAGTTCCAGTTAAGCACTGCAATTCCAGATGTAGATCACATGCACATAGTACCAGGGACCTTTCCTCATGGTCACCCTTTTGCAATAACCTGTCTTGTTCAGCCCCTGGCAAATGTTTCCTCTCCCAGAACAATTGCCTCTGATTTCAAATAACTGCTGCTCCAGTCCAGAGACCCACTTTGTCATTAGCTCCAGCATTGAGTGGGTCGTTTGAACATTTACTTTTAAAGAACAGTACTCCTAATGCAGAACAAATGGTCCGATTTGCAGTTCACAGACATAAAAATAGATACCTAACTTTTAATTTCTTCGCAGTGCATTGATACCACTGAATCAGCTAACCTTCTGTATGCAATCTCATTTCATACGCAGCCTCCTTCATCACGTGATGTCAGTACAATCTCAGTATGCAGCACTCATCCAGCAGCAGCAAAATGAGATTAGCAGTGATCAACCCGTATTGTTCAATGCAGTAGCACAGAGCTATTGCACTGAATGTAAAATAACCAACAATTTTGCTTTTGGTTTTTGGGTTTTTTTTGGAACACCATCCAATTATTTAGTGACCAGAAACCTATATATAATTAAATCTGCCTTATAAATTATGTTCATCATAATGATGGCTTCTGGGTAAGGAAGCATCACAAAATCAGATGCATAAGCCATAAAAATAGAGGGACCAGTGAAATGCCTAATATACGTCTGAAGCCTTATGAACTGTGGACCGTATGAAGTATACTTTGGGCTATTCTTTTATCTAAGAAGCTTTTCATGGTCTCTGTTTCAACATACAAAAACAGTTAGTTGGATTTGTTGGTTATTTTTCATTCTGTCTTGATTTGAGCACACTAACAATGTGCCGGCTTGCTTTTTTAATTCTAGGTTCTACCTTAATATATGTATTCAGATTAATATTAAAAATACTAAATGGTAATTTGTAGCAGTTGACAACTAAATTTCCTCCTGAATTTTGTGCTTGCCAATGACATACTAATGAAATTTGGCTAGAAGTAACATCCAAATCATGCATATTTAAAGCCCAATTAACTGTAAAATTTATGCAAATACTTTAAATACATGTGAATATGCTCTCTAATGAAAGCAAAAAATGTGGTCGTATTGTCTAATATTATAAAATACATTATCACAAGCTCCAAGCATACTTTTACAAATTATGTTCAAAAATACGTCCACAGCTCTTACATTAATATATAAGCAACTTGAAAAGCCATTATATTTTGCCAGCTTTTATTTTTATATATAGATATATACACACATACATACTAACCAAAACAGATGAGGTTCTGATAGAAATGGCTTCATGAATTTGGTCTGCTTTAGCTCAGTGATGTGATCATAGGATCCAGTCTCTCAAACACTTGCATAATTTTTTTGTAATTTTACAGGTGTGAGTAATAATGGAAGGATCAGCTACAGTAAAGTGCGTAAGTGTTTTTTAGGTTTAAGGCCTTAATGACTAGTTACTACTCTGATAAGAGGAATGAATGTTTATAAAAATTGACACATTGCAATACTGTCTCAGAACATCCAAATGTCTTTGTGGTTGCAGTCATTTCATATCATCTTCAGTACAGCTGAGAAACTCCCATTCCATCTGCTATGTGTGATTCCTTGAGTATGGAAGGAAAGCAGTGTGTTGCAACATATTTTCAAGACAATGTTCTTGAATTGAAAATATGAGCACAGAAATACCTACTGGTAATAAATCAATGCAGTTTCTTTGTTGATACTGGAGGAGAGTATCAGTATAAAAATATCAGGGGCTGTGGGGAAGAAATTCCCAGAAGAGATAAAGCTCATTGTAGAGCTACAAATTACTGCGAATAACTGGCAGTTGTCACAGCTAAATACTGAACCTTGTACTGTCCCTTCCACCGTACTGACGATGTTTTTATTATACTCTGTATGTACCCTTCTGTGCTGTGGCATACATCAATTTTTGTTATTACTGTTCAGTATGGTTTCTCCATCCCACGTATGGTGTGCAACATAGTGTTCTTTCTTCCCTTCTGTTTTAATTTGCTTCTTCCCACAAAACCTGGAGGCTCTATTCATGTGTGGAAGTGCTTATAAAGTGAAATGAGCATGAAAATTCAGTGCCTGAAAGCATGCTGCAGAGACTTGTAGTCTTGGCAGGGGGGTTGTCCACTCATAAGTGTTTTCCTTCACAAGCAGAATGCAGATTTGGCAGGAGAACATGGTACTTAGATGCAGAAGTGGACTCTGTAAATACACCAAATTTCTGCTAGCATAGGCTCACTGATGGATATGCAGAGAGTTGTTCTCAAATGGCATTCAGATGGGCTTGTTAAGTACAGAAAAGTAAAATAAATGTAACTAGCCAACGCTGTTATTTTTGAAAGTAGGGCAAAAAGGAGCCAGAGCCTCTGCTTCCTGATTTGGTTGGCAGCGTGGCCTCACAGATGTTTGCGTTGGGAGCTACAGGGTGGTTGTGTGGGGGGAGGCAAGGATGGAGACTTGTATCTTGGCTACGATACTGACTCACATTGATTTAAATTGTACCTGAAACAGTGTTCTGAAGGATTTGGCATAGTGCAATGCCTTCTGGAATTAGTCTTTTTAAAAGGTATATTAATAACTGGTGGTGTGTTGTGCATATATGACAGGAGATACGGGAGTACCGTGCTTATGTGCAGTACGTGTTCTGATGACCTGTCTGAAGTACTGTCTTGAGAATTATCTTTTAAACAGTGTAAAATACATAAATCTCGAGGGCAGATTATCAGCTTTGAATATTTTTCATTTGATTTTGATCTTCTTTGTCTCGGTACCTAGACTGAAGGCAAAAACTTACTGTACGTGAAGTCAACTTTGAAAGGCTTTTTGTAGTGTTTTCTAGATGTCTTTGTCTAATTTTTTGCCTGTGTATTGTCTCTTGGTTTTGTAGTTTAAACAGCCTCCTTGGAAAAATCTCTGTCCTTTCCATTCCAAATTAAAAACCCCAAAAGCTTACAGGACATTGCAGTGCCATTTTAATCATTGAGGTACTTCGTTTCCGGGAGAAACTGAGTTTCTTTAGGTTTCTGTTGGCACATTTCTGCAGATGTGCTACCAATGTTTTTTGCCTTTTGTCTTCCAAGTGAAGAACATTTGCTCTGGACACAACTGCTGTACTCAAATGGATTCGTTTTGGGCAATGGAGGGAATCCTGCAGGGTTCTGCTAAGTTTTTAATATTGTAATAGTCAATAGTTTGAAGGTTTCATCTTATTGTTTAATGAATAAATACAGTTGTAAGTGGGTTTGAGTGGCTGCTCTCTTTTGAGAGTGACTTAGTTTTCCTGGGTATCACATAATGGAGTCCAAGGAAACAACCCCATAAAATAATGTATAAATATACAGTATTTTATACTGTGCTCCTCATGTAGCTCCCTGAGGGTACAGATATAGCAAACGTATAGCTGCTCTGTGTTATTTAAATAATTCTTCTATGGGAGCCATCACCTGCAATCAACTAATTTTACTGAGTGGGTCTGACAGCCTTACAGCAGTTAAATTAAATATTGTGCAGTGCAGCATGCCAGCTCTGAGATGTCAGAAAGTCACCTGCTTACATTCTAGGATTTCTGAAGACATAAAGGACTTCTTGGCAACAGCTTCTTCAGGAAAGCAGTTGGTTCAAAATATTTTGTATTGCAAGTCCAAAAAAACCCCCAAAAAACCCCAGTCTTTATTCCAATAGACATGTAAAAATTGAGTAATCATTAACAGAGCATACATTCAGATTAGTTAAAATGAATGTGTAGTAGGTGATGCCAAAATATGATTAAGCTATACAACAGTA
Organism: Egretta garzetta; assembly: GCF_000687185.1. Taxonomy (NCBI): domain Eukaryota; kingdom Metazoa; phylum Chordata; class Aves; order Pelecaniformes; family Ardeidae; genus Egretta; species Egretta garzetta. Next base: position 2,454,471 of record NW_009260667.1, read on the forward strand.
ACATTTGAGACAGTCGATACAAATAATTTTAAAGGTTATCATGATGCATTGCAAGCTTCAGGAATGCAGGGCTGTCTAGAGAATGGATGTTTAGTTTCATGTATGTAGAGTTTTGACACCCATTTTCTGTATAAAATGGAAAAAAAAAATAAAATCAAACCGCCTTGGAAGTTTTCTGGAGCAAGGGTGAGGTCAAGGTGGTTGGAAAAGAAACTGCGTAGAGTCCTGTCCTACAAAACCCAGTAGCTGATTCTCAGGGTATTCAGTGAGATTCTGTTATAGTTGAGCCAGCCCAAATTCAAGCTGCAGCTAAAAGTGGCAAGTGAGGTTCTGCCTCCACCCTTCTGTCAGCACCTGCACTCTGCATGCCCTGTGATGATCTAGTTCAAAAACCTAAATCAAAATTATGCTGCTTTTTTGCTGGGGGGTGGGGGAGCACGACCTTGAGCCACCTTTTTGGCAGCAGCAGTGAATAGTGGCAGGCTTGCTGCCACACGAAAGTTCATCCTTAGGATATGGAGCATGCCAGGGTTCAATCCCCATTATATGCCCAAATCAGAGCTCATAAACGCTAGGTCTCCAATATCTCTCTTATTTTGACGAGAAAAAAACCTCCTCGTCTACTTCATTTGTATGAAATTAAAATACATATTTAAGTATTTGTATGGTTTCCATGTCCAGAATGGATAGTGGTTACTGAATAATACATTTTCTTGCAGGTTTCTTCAGCTCTGTCAGATGCTTGATTTAAGGGAAAATGTCATTGTGTATGACAGGTGATTTTGATTCTTTATTAAACCCAGCTGAAGCAAATATCATTCCAAAATTTAGGCAGTGAAATCTGAAAGCCAGCTTGGTCTTTTTGTCACATAATAGAGGTACTCATGGGACATAAAAAAAAAGAAAAAAGAGGTAGTTGGATATGTGGTATTAGATATTCATAAAATGTGGTTTAAAATGCATTTACATTCCTAATGAAAACACTTTCTTTCTTTAATCCACCAGCTGACTGATGTGTGACAGTATGTCAGTTGCTGAGGCCTTGCATAGAAATGCCAGGCAGTTCTGCAGTCTCTTTGGAGCTCAGATTAAATAAATCCAGTTAAGTAAATCCAGCACAGGAAAGAAAGTGGTAGCGTGGCTCTTTGTTAAGATAGAAGGACAAGGAAAAGAAACATTGGGGATTTATTGAAAAAATTGCTTAACTTGGGAGTAATTTCAGGTCAGGGTTTGTGGTTAATTAAAATTGCAGTTAAAGGAGAAAGAGGAGACATCTTTATAACTTCATAAAATAGTTGGTTTTAACTGACTCCTCAGACAAGCTTCTTGGTTATGTACACTATTGTTCTACTTGACTCTGGCAGTTGTCATAATTACAAAATAAAAAAATCAGTTCCACTTATGTTCAAGCATAAATTTCTGTCACTTCACAGTTGAAAGATTTCAGTGGCTCATTTGAGTTATTTTCTGGTTTTGTATGTTTGTTAGCATTGGTGTTGGCATTATTTGAAACTTAGCAATAGCAAAGCAGTGTTACCTTACTGGGTACTATATTTTCTTAAAATGTATGTGTGTGTTCTAAAACATATCAGCAATGTGGTCTAGCAACTCTTACAACATTAGTAAGCCAGGCTGGTTGTATTTTAAACAGTATTTTCTTTGAATGGTGCCGTTGTAGTTATTTTGCATTATGCCAATAATAACGGAAGTTGGAATGATAGGATGCAAGAAATAGAAGACAGCAATCCAAATGAAGTAAGCCAGCAGCTGAGCATTTGCCAAACTTGAAAATCAAGTAATACAACAGTGCAGTCACCATGCATTGCCCAATTTTAAACCTCACTGAAGATGCACACTTAGCAAGGTAACGTGGACATAGCATTAAAAAAAAAGTCTCTCTCTTCCCCCCCCCCAAGCAGGACATACTCATATTTCAAGAAGTGTTCAGGGACATTGAAAAGAAAACCATATGTTTATCCTGTAAGCCAGTATAATATTTCTAAATACTCTCATTCAGAATGCTTTCTTTAACTTTTATTACATTTAAAGACTAGATTTGCATGATAGCTTAGTAGGTTTCATAAGAAATTTAAGAATTGAGCTGACATTCCTTGAACAATGAGTGAAAGATGAAGTGTTTTTTAGCCAAAATAAGAAGATAATAACAACAACTGACCAAACACAATTTAAAAAGCACCACTGAGAAGTGTCTTTTTCAGTTCACTTTCCATATTTACAAATTTTATCCATTTGGAATGACAGGTTATTGAGCAGAGTGAGGAAAAAGAGCTAGAGATAAATAGTTACTAAGGCCCTCGCTGGAACGGTGGGGCCAGCCGGAGCCCACACGGTCGGACTGCCCAGGTCCTGCAGGCATCTTGTGCCCTAAGGACGGCTGGAGATCTGCCTGGCTGTTCTCCAGTCTCTGAGGATGACAATTAAGGGCAAGTCTAAGATTAGAGCCCAAAATATAACAGCATTTCCCCAGAGTACTCCACCAGTTTCTAGTTCAGAGATTTCCTGAACTAGGCAAGCCTCTGCACGGTTAGTAACCCTGAGCGGATTTCTTCTTCAGCCTCCCATTGAGTCTTGCAAGCTGCTGATAGTCGTAGCACCATCCTGGGGTGAGGAGTTTCCACAGACCGCACGGTGTGAAGAACCGCTTCCATGCGCCACGTGCAACCTGCCACGGCGGGCTTTGTCGGCGACCCTCACTCTTGTGCTGGAGGAGCCGGTGGACGCGGCTGATTCCTAGGTGCCCTTTTCAGCCCTCTTTACAGGCCTGTGGGTTGTATCATACCTTCTGCAGTTTTAAAGTTTGAGAGAGGAAGACCAGAACTGTGCACGACAGTCAAAATGCAGTAGATCCACACGCTTGCGTAGTGGCATAGTGGCATTCTGGTGTTTTTCTACCCCCTTCTTAATTTCTACCATTCATTTTGGCTGCAGCTGCACGCTAAGCCATTAGACCGTGAAAATACCTACTGTGCTACTGGAAACACCTCCATCGTGTCAGCTAAGCCTTAGAGTGGTTACAGTGACACTAACATAAGGAATGTTAGTGAGTTTTATATAGGGAAACATTTTTTAAAAGACAAACCAAACCTATAATCACAGAGATAAAATTATAAGCAGCTGTTTATAGATGTAGGTAGTAAAGGCATTTAACTGTTACAGTTTTGACTGATCTTATTCAAGTCCAGGCAGTTGCACTAAATTCATACCTTAAAAACTGCAGTGTTACCCTTTAAATGTAGTGATTCAACATATTAATCTTGCAGAAAAAAAGGAATTCTTTACAATAATGAAATGAAATTGTAACTTTGGAAGAAGTACTTAGGAATCTTCAGACAGAGGAATTAAAATAATTTTTTCAAAAGCACTTCAAATCTTGTATCTCATAAATGCACAAAAATAAAAAGGAACAGTCTTGTAAACTCATTGCTGGCAAGGGTTTCCTTGATCATTTTCAATATTTATTCCAGCTCTTTGCTGTTACTGCCATGGTTGCAGGGAGGAGGCAGCACACAGCGCAGAATTTATGTGAACATCCCTTTAAAAGTTTCTCGTATATAACAATGCAAACTTACCTGTACATACAAAAATACTTTTGCAGACCGTTAAGTCTGTATGTTATATACCACCGTAAAAAGAGAATGCCATATGACCCTTCCTTTTGGTAAATTAACATGCACTATGATTTTAAAAAACACTTGTAATCAAGTACTATTAATAATTCTCTTAGTCAGAAGCACACTAGTAATCTGAGAGTTTTTGTAACCTTCATTTCATTGTCTGTTGGTAGTTATGCCTGTCCTAGTACATGACCTAAATTACTGTTGCTAAATTTTGTAATGGGCTCCATAATTTAGAACGGTACTTACGACAGTGCAGGAAGGTAATAGTTCCCTATGATGGCAAAAGTTATTTCTGTATAATTGGATCTTATTACATTAACCATTTGTCTTTCATTATTATATACATCTGCTGTTTGCTTGTTAATTTTATCTGTGTTTATCCTTATAATTGAGCTGAACTTTTTATATGTTCAGGTATTTTAGGAATTTTGTTCTAAACTGTAAAGTATGTGCAAATCTACCAGTGCCATGAGGAAAATAATTTTTTAAAACAATTAGGTCTGTTCATCACACTGTCATGTTAGTAATGAGCATAAAATTCAATCTCTACTTAGTCATTCAGTGTATTCATAAACCCCAGCCTTTTTTACATGCTTGTCCTGGTTTCAGCTGGGACAGAGTTAATTTTCTTCCTAGTAGCTGGCATAGTGCTGTGTTTTGGATATAGTACCAGAAGAATGTTGATAACACGCTGGTGTTTTTGGTTGTTGCTAAGCAGTGCTTACACCAGTCAAGGACTTTTCAGCTTCCCCTGCTCTGCCAGGTGCACAAGAAGCTGGGAGGGGGCACAGCCAGGACAGCTGACCCCAACTGGCCAAAGGGCTATTCCATACCATGTGACGTCATGCTCAGTATATAAACTGGGGGGAGTTGGCCCAGGGGGGGCAGCGATTGCTGCTGGGGGGGCAGGCTGGGCATTGGTCAACGGGTGACAAGCAATTGCATTGTGCATCGCTTTTTTTGTATATTCTTTTATCATTATTGTTGTTATTCCTTTCCTCCACTGTCCTATTAAATTGTCTTTTTCTCAGCACACAGGTTTTACTTTTTTTTCCCCAATTCTTTCCCCCATCCCATAGCGGGAGCATGTTGAGTGACCAAGCGGCTGCAGGGTGTGTAGTTGCTGGCTGGGGTTAAACCACAACAGTGCTATCCAGTTCATGGAGATAGATTAATTCTAGCATGAGTAGACAAAAGCTGTAACATGCAACTATCAACTCCGTGCTTTGCAAATGCAGCTGTAGTCCACATGTGTGCATATCCTCCAGTGTGGTTAATCATACTGGAATCCTCAGCGACTGCGAATGTATGGAGGTGGGTATGGGCGGCCAGGATGGCTGAGCCGATGTGCTGTCGTGCTCACAAGCAGCGTTTTGCTTCCAGCCATATGGCCTTGCCCCTTTCCTGTCCTGCCTTTGGGGCTTCTCCAACCTTTGCTGAGATGTATCCTGGCATCTTCAGTTTCTCATTAGGATGAGAAAAGTAATGTTTGCTTTGATGCAGAATTTGCATTTTTGTATGTGAGACAATAATCTTGCCACGGGAGATACGTTTTCAGTTAACAAGCATCAGTCCATCTCAGCACTTTGCTCAGGGTTTAAATTACCTTCCAAAGTGTAAGGCTATTGACACTAGTGGCAGAGCTAAGAAATATTTGAGTGATTTTTAGCAGTACATTTCCATACTAACAAAAAAAAAATCTGAGAACTTTCTTCCTAGGTTTATTATTAGGGTTTTAAAATAGAACAAAAAATGGAGAGACTTTTGCTTTGCTTGGTGGAGCAGGGCTTGGTCAAAGGGAAGAAAGTTTTATTTCCTAGAGTTTCCCAGAAAAAAAACCTCTTTGATTTGCTGCTCTTTTCTTGTAAATATTTAGTTTTAAAAACAGTTAAAATGAACTAGAATTACGTGCTTAATAGATATTATTTATTGCTTATATAGGGAATACAAATGAAGTAGTAACTTTAAAATTATGCAAACTAGCCACTGAATCCCACCAAGCATCATAGTTAGAACTGGTGATGACTGTCTCAACAAGAACATCAGGTATTTGGATTTTCAACATTGCCATTCAGTTGTTCAGCACTGCGTGTAAACTCAGTGTGAGGTTTTAACTCCAGAAACTAGACCAAATTCAAACCAAAGCTTAGTAAGAAAGTTAGAAAGCAGAAAGCAGATTTTAATATATAAAAAGCAAAAGCAGTACTTGTGCTGTATGTGAACCTATGTTTCCTGTCGTGTGGAAGTAGTAATAGATTCTGTTAAAAAATTGATGAGGATTTTGCTGTCTGCTGCCTTAGGATAAATCTGCTGTTGAAGGCACACAAGAAGGCAGCTGATACTACTCTTAAATTAAAAGGGGTGATGCAATGTATTCAAAACAGAAATAAGGATTTGAGACAGAGATGTGCAGAGTTTTGAAGGTGAAGACACTGATCGTACTTCATGAGCAGATACATGTGCGTATGGTGTATTTTTTTCTCATGTTCACCCACTTTGAAGCTGTGTTTATGAATGATGCGAACTGAAAGAGGCAGGCAGGTTTGTAACAGTGCTGGCACGTCCTTTCACATTCTGTTTTCTGCCTGAAGCGTTTTGGTGGGTTTGGGTTTTTTTTTTTTTTTTTTTGGCTTTTATTTTTTTCCTGCAGCAGCTGAGTTAAAATGGGTTTTTGTCTTACTGTATTATTCATATTTATATGCAAAAATGCCTTGCATAATTACTTTTTAAAGTCACTGGCCTGTCCTTGGGTAGTTTTGTGTGTGTACGTCTGTCCCTTTGCTTCAGACTGATAATAATAGTATATCCAAAAGGCTTTTATACATTTGGGGAGGGAGAGGGTTCCCTTCAGGATCCTGTTTTCCTTAGGTTATTAGGTATTTGTTGCTTTTATTTTCTTTCACCATCGAAATTCTGCTTTCCATAAAATAAGTTCTCCTAGGTATATTATTCTTCTTATCTTATTTTGGAAGGGAAAGTAAGATTTTGGGGTCCCTGCATGTGAGAATATAAGTTGAGGTGATGAAATAGCAACCCAGACTGCTCCCTGTCCCATAGGCTGAGTGAAGCTCTGAGTGGATCCGGCTGCATTACGCCCTGGGAGCAGTGGCTCCAGAAACATCTTGGGAGGTGCTGCTCTCCATCCAGCAGCACTTGTGCTGCAGTTGCTCAATGCATGGCTGCTGTCTCTTCTGTCATCCATATAATATCAAACACTGTGTATCTGTAATGGTAGTAAGAATCATATGATGGAAAAAATATAATTACTTGAATTTAAAGTGTTCTTTGGGCTCATGCTCCGATGTTTTTCCTAGCATGGGGACAGTGCTTGTATGTAGCTGCTGGGTGACTCTCACCTCTGGGTATGTTTTCTGTAGTGACAGTGTTTCTTCTTTAATTTCTTGTATGGGTGACTTCAGCGGTGGTTCTGCTAGGTCCAGTTTTGTGACAAGCAATGCAAGCTGACTTCTGTTCTCCTTGTTGGGGTAAAAACAGCCTCTGTGTGTTTAGAGTTAGACTGCTTCCAGTACCACGGCAATCCCTGAGTCCATGTGTGCAGACACTAGTTCCTGAGACAACACGGACACTTAATGTCTATGCACATTTGTATACCAGATTTTAAAATTCCTAATGTTTCATCTTTTTTAGAAAGTGCTTATCAGTCGTAACAACTAAAAAAATTACAATCCTGGTTTTGAGTCTTAGTACAATGAACTGCTTGAGACACAGTCCAACAGAAAGCCAAAGTAACTCATTGAATACTTAATTATTCTGATATCCTTTAAGTTAATAACCTTATTTATGGCATGACATCTGGTGGGTATAGACAGGTACATTCCCTTCTACAGATTTCCAGTAGTGAAGCCTCGCTACCAGTGATGCTTAAAGAGTTTTGAGACGGAGAATATTTCCAAAGGCTTGCTGTTGAATTTGCTGATCATGTGAGTTGATCTTAACAGCTGGTCTGTTTAAATTACAGTAAAGATGAAACTGTGTGCAGCAAGACAGAGCATTAATTCAGAAGAAAAAAAAAAATGATGCTAATATTAAAAGCTACTTTCTGGTTCTATTCACATTTTTAGACTGTATATTCAGGTAATTTACTGATCTAGCAGTAGAGTGACAGAATTTAATAAAATGAAATTTGGGTAATTTTTAATGCCATGTTTTGTATTAATTTGCTAATAGAGAAATGGCAGTAGTATGATGGTCTACTGTTAGCATGAAAGAGAATCTTACCAGAGTGGTGATTTCCTGTCTAGTAACTGTTTTTTTCTTTTTTTTCCTTTTTTTTTTTCTTTTTTTTTTTTTTTTTCTTCTGGCATGTTCCTGACCCTCCTACTTGCTTGTGGGACTGAATATTTTGCTCCTTGTGAATTGTAGAGCCTATTGTGAAGAATGGCAGGCCTCCAACGTCTCACAGCATGCACTCATTTCTCCACCAATACACAGGATCTTTCAAGAAGCCCCCTTTACGGAGACCACATAGCGTCATAGGGGGCAGCCTCGGCTCTTTCATGGCAATGCCCAGAAATGGGAGCAGATTAGGTAATTTACTATATTGTTTGTTTTAAGTTCATTTTTCTGTGAACAATAATGTCTGTATTGATTCTTAGCAAGAGGTACGGTTATTCTAATGCTTTAATAAATCTCTGAGAATGTAGTAGTCTTTTTCTAGGGTTGTTAGAGAAACTTGGTTTTAAGGTACTGAATGTCTCGGGAAGGTTTTCAGGAAGAAAGCAATTACAAGAACACACAGAAGCCACCCGTGGATTTTTGACAAGCTGCAAAGTTACAGAAGTTACAAAATATTCTTTCTTAATACTTCGCAAGAAACCTGTGTGTCCATCTCAGTTAAGCATTGCTGAGAACTACAATAAATTGAATATGATAAAAATAGAGAATAATCATCCTGTATGTGGAATTCAGAAAGAACTGGTGTATTACTTAGACTTTTCATTATTACAAGAAAAAAATTGCTTTTTACAGTGATAAATTAAGGCCACTTGACTGTAATTATCTTTTTGTTGTAGTCATGAGCTATATTTGTGGTTCTGTGGGGCAAATAAGTTACAAAATTTTTTTTTCTTCTCCTTCAAGTAATTTGTCATGTTGCTGCCTCCAGTCACCATTAACGTTTTACCCTGCTTTTATGTTATTTTAAATTATGCTTAATTAATTGATACTAGAAAATGAGAGCAAGTCACAGTTTAATTAGAATTTTAAGAATTTTTCAATCTTCTGTCCTCCTTTAGAAGTGTGTGATAAACTGATCTCCTTCAGGATTAAGCTATGAGTCTTCAAGATAGTAGTCAAAGCACTTATATCTTCCTCTGCTGTAATATCTCTCATCATGTTCAAAACCTTGCCTCTTTGCTGTTTGTGCTACCATTCAAACTGAAAAAAGAATTCTGGCCTCTTAAATGGATTTTAGCAGCTGTTATCACAGAAAAAAAAAAAGGTTTTAATGTGCACAATTTGACTACTATATCAGTTCCTGATTTCACTGAAGTCCTTTTTTTTTTTTTCTGTTTTGCCTAGCCAAGCTTTGCTTAAGTTGCCAGGAATATAACAGGGAGACAAAGTTTGAAAAAAAAAAAAAAAATTGTATTTATAGAAATCTCTGTTAGGAATATTTAGTCTTTTATGGATTATTTGTCAAATCAGATCTATATAAAATGTGTACAGGAACAGCAGAGATGTATATTTCTATACTCCTGTTCTTGTGTGTTGCCTTTAAAAACATTCTATAGCATTTTAAATGTAGACTTACCAATGTCGTATTCCTCTTCAAAAATTCACTATGAACTTGAAATCAGCTTTGCAAAAGGAAAATTCATAAACAGTTTTTTGGGGTTTTTTTATGATTTCTCAGTTTTCTCAAAGCTTTATTTTTCACCTGAGAAAAAAATAATACGTAAGTATTGCAGAACAATGCAGCTAGTTTTATTTTTCTCAGATGACCAAGTTTTATAGGTGATCAACTGTTTAAATAGCACTCACAATTTTAACATGTTAGTCTGTAGGAAGTGTTATAATAACATGTTTTAAATAGTTACAGATCCCTGTAGAATTTGTAATTTCATTGAAGTAGTATGGAATAGATTTACTGAGTGTACACACATATATGTTAAACACCTCTCTTTGCTTTGGATGCAGTGATGCTATTAATGATGCTTTTTTTTCTCCTCATTTGATGAAATTTTAAGCTACTTTTACATGTTATCTAGTGGTAGATAACACAATTACAAGCATAATTACTAATGCTCTTCCTACTCCTTCTTCGCATCTTTCATCCTTTTGTTCCTGCCATATGAGAATGGTTATTACTCATTGGGATACTGAGGTTTTCTCTGTTGGGATAATGATATCAGATATACGCACTACCATGAGATTTTTTTTTTGCTTTGCTTTCTTCATTCATCCTCTTTTCTTCCCACTTCTTCCTCTATTCCGATGGTGGAAAAATGCTATCAGAGATATTTTTTGAAATAGCACAAAATAATGGCAATTAAAGATTGTTTATTTGGTTAAAAAGCAGATTAAATGAGACCTGCCATAGGTTCATCTTCATGCTGCTTGCTTTTGAATGAGATTATCAATATAAAAATTGGTTGAGAAGCCCAGGAGGGTTTTGGACTTTTGGGTTTTTGCCAAGCACTGAACATGCAT